>NC_057424.1:23926100-24233600 GCF_019457755.1 Venturia canescens | reverse complement strand
ATACCATTTTCATAGGATGTTGAAGAATTTCAGTATTTCGAATAAGCTGTTTCATCCGAAATGATCAATTCACCATTTAATATATGGAAGAGTCAATAAATTTTTAACATAGTCGTTCTAATTCAAACCCAAAATATTAATAAGTAGAAAATATTTTGTTTTGCTCCAATTTTTGAATGCCCTAATAATCTGTGATCGTAAAGAATCGTATTACGAGAACCCGAATCAGTCTCCAATATTCCGCGGTTGATCAAGTATTACAAAAACTATTTTTCAAAAAACATTTGCAGTGATCTTGTTTTCTATACAGGTGCATACGTTAAAAAAACATTAATCCTGTGAAAAAGTTGAGTCAAGTTCAATGACCAATTGGGCAAATTTTCTTCTCATTACGAAACTCCAACGAAAAGTATAAAACACGTTTTCATTTCATATGTATAAGAAGCCAGTGCAAATCTGGCTAAGAATATTCATAAAAATAATTTCATCGAATCTGATCTATGGAAGCGTTATTAAAAAAAAATTCTCTTAATTAGAAATAAATGCATTGATTCAACAGTATTTATTAATATACAAGACAACGACATGACCTGCTATAGCTGGAAGATACCTCGAGCTGTCATATGAAAAATGACACGTAACAATGTTACGTATTTGTCATGTTGGTTTTCGTTTTCTGTATTATATCTTTGCAACATAGGCAGAGAAAACAGAGTGTAAGCGACAATAGGAAAATTTGAGATTCCCGGGCGCCGGGTGAGAGCGCGATCTGTCGCGAAATGAGCTATATGTAACAAAGAGTGGGGAAATACGCGTGTCGATGTCGTTTCGCTTCCCGAAATCTTTCTCTTTGCTCGGGGACGTTTACGAGGTTGGATCGTTCGAGGGATTCTACAAGCAACAGTAACTTCTTGCATCATCGCCTGGCCAGCGCACTTTATCATCCCGTCAATATTTTCCACATCGCTAAGATACACCTCTAGTCCTCGGGCAAAAGCCACCGAGGGACTCTTTCGATTGTTGAGATAAGTCAAATTATATTTATCAAACAAATTATTGTCGACTCAAAAATTAGCAAATATCCGAAAAAAAATGAAATTTTATGGTTCGTCGGACGCGAGAACCAAAGTATAAGTCTGTGTATGTGTGCGTGAGTGATGAGTGGAAGAAAATAATGCGATTGAATTTGAATGAAAAGATGACATAATGATATATGTGCATATTTAAAATAAAATACGATCGGAATTTCGAAATTCATCACTTTTGTTTGTTTTTAAATATAATAAAATTTTACAAGAGATTCGCTTTATTTCACGAAGCTCGTATCTTCACGTGATCTAATTAACACACATCGATTCAGTGTACATGAACTCAAGTTCATTTATGTTCATATCGGAGAAGTCATGACTTTATGACCACCAACATATGGCGTATAGAGGTCCAACTCCGAGTGGCCAGTCTGGGTTGCAATTATGTGGTTCGGGAACTATTGTGGATAGATGTAAATTGGGGAAAGAGAAAGGTCTGATTTTTATGGATTGTAGCAAAGTTTTGAGCTAATCACTGGAGAAATTATATCTCTATGGGAATTGATTAAAGGGGATGGAATGCTTGTATTGTAAATGAAGAATGCAAGAAATTGGATTCAACAGCAAATTGGAAAAATCAATGAGTCGGGATTGCAGAGTGCCATAAGGGACTGATCGATTATTTAATTCATGAAAGATACGTTTGAAAGCTGTCCTGAAGAATGCATATTCAGGATTATTGCGAATAATACGTTGACATGTGTTACCGGTACGAAGGCAAATAACTCTCGTCAAGAATTCAAAGGGAAAGTCAGTGCGATCTGAATCGTGAAATTATAGCTTTTTGAAATCGCTCTCAGGGACAACCGTTTGAGTTCAAAATCCTACGGCAGTGACGATTTTTTTTTCCACTCTTCTCATACCGTCGGTCTTTTGTAGGGAAATCCGTCCAGTTGAACTCGAGAAACGATATTTCATTACCCGAGAAAATAATGAATTACTTGGCAATAGCTAAATAGATGAAAAAAATAACAACCTTGAACGAATAATGAAGTTTTGAATCGAGATATCGGCATCGTTGCAACATAAAATTTCATGTAAACGTGTAACGAAAGCTGGTTAAAATCTTTACAAGAAAAAGCTATAAAAAAAAAAAGAAAACAAACAGCGTTAGTCAGTTTCTCTTACACGTCTTTCGTTCATTGCACTTATTTTTCAATATCATGAAGTAAATATTCACTTATTGATGTTCTACCGGAGGAAATCTTTCGATCGAACTAATCTACAAAAACGGCCATAAGTCAAATGGAAATAGTGTCACGATTTATTCGCCTCTTAATTAATATATAATCTCTCCATATGAATATGCGGTAAATATGGCCTATTAAGTTTTAATGTTTCTTCCTGTTTGAATTCTCCGTGTTGCATCTATTAACGCGTTTCATTGATAGTGATTAAATAACACTACGGGAAATGCGAAGAGGTGAGTCGGTCGTTGTCGTCATCGCCGCTTTGTCGTCACGCGTCTCTGAAACAGGTGTGCTACTTAATCGCGGAACGGTTTCGCGGCTTTGCTTGCTGTATTGCGTGTTCTAGTCGTTATTCGAGACCGAGGACAAACTTGTTTCTCGAGAGGAACTCCCATGACGACAAAGCACGCACCTCTGAGACCTCATCTTTCATTATTTCTGTCAGCGTTGATCGCTGAAGTTTCAACAGCTCGTTGCACTTTTGTTTCTCCTGTTTCTCGTCCAACACACCGAATGAAAAAATTGCATTGAATTTTTACAAATATAACACGCCAGAGAGGAGACACTCGCTCCTTTCATTGCCGTGCCTTAAACTTTTTCGTCAACTAATACGCAACGATGAGAAACTCGAGGTGAAATTTCAGGATTTTCAATGATTTAATCTTCACACTACCTTCCCATTCACAAGTCATCAATACCAAATATTTGGTGCGGTTTTCCTTTCGAATTTTTACTAAATTTTTAATATCGGGCTCCCTCACACTTTCGAGGGACGGGAAGAAAGTTATAGTTTAATTTACAATTATCACAAAAACGAATATATTAGTATTATGTACTGCAACGTGACCAATTGAAATCGATGGTGGCGCCTCCCGTATAAAGTAAATACGGTCGCTGTCACGGGTCAGACGCTTCGCGTGTATTCTACCGAATTTCTTCGTGAACATTTATTGAGATCGCGACAAATAAATTTCGTAATGAGCACTGAAGCGGTGTGAATTCGGCTCCGGTGTCTTCGGTTGTGGCAAATGCGTGTGCAATTTGTGATAAAATAATCTTTGTTTTCCGAAAACGGAGCACAGTCGGAATCGGCTAATCGATTCACATTTTTTGATATTTTTTATATTCGAGTAATTTTAGTTTGATTTTTGGACACTTGGCGCTGCGTATACAATCGCTCGATGACCGTGATGTCCGAATGGAAATAAAAGATATAACTTTTGATTATAATATTTCGAAACCGAGTGCTAAGATAATCCTGCTGGAAACCAGTCACGGAACACACTCGTACTGCGTATGCACAAGTGATTTCGCGCGTGCATCCATACACACAGTGTGGAGAGAAAAAGAGAAAGAGAGAGCAGAGGGAGAGAAAATTCTAGAGTCTCGAGTGCACTTGAGTAGATTTCTCGATAATAAAGAATTTATTGTTGGTTGGGGATGCATGGAAGAGAGCGAGAAAGAAGGAGAGTTTGCCTGGAAAGTTGCAACGTCAGCAGTTGGCCCTTTCTACTACGCTCCGAGTTTACCTCTGATATTTTAGACCATCGCAGTATGGACGCGTTGCCTGGCTTGATTCTTCCACCTTCCCTATATCATACATTTATATAAATAAATGTAGAGAAAGCAGGGGATAAAAATCTTTGGATTTCTCTCCTTCGTTGCAGTAACCAATCACAACTCTTCACTCAATATTTGTTTTTGGGGGAACATAAAGTGTAACGGGCAACCATATAAAAAAGCAAGGGCTGTGACATTCTTGTGTAAAACATAGAGATTTTTTCAATACATTTTTTTTATCGATATTCGTGTTATGTAGAACGACTGTACGTTCAAAAAATTCAAATAATTTTCTTCAGGGCTCTGCGAGTTGTAAAAACATTCGACCAGATACTGCTTCCAGAGGTTTAATTTTTTCAACAACTTTTTGTGGAGTTTCGACTCCATTTTTGGCCGTATTTAAATTTACATTTTGTGTGAATTTATGATTTGATGAGTGAATCTTTATGTTGGTCTGTAACATTTTATGAGCAGTTTGCGATGGAGAAAAATGATTTATTACCGTGACTACTGTTCCAGGGAATGAGTTGAACTCGTTTCAACTATTTTTGCAGCATTTATGCTGTTTCGTGTTATTTTTTTTTTTTTTACTTTTTTGTACTATTTTCTTCTAAAATATAGTAATATCCGAAGATAAGTTCTTTTTTTCGAGAGTTGATTAACTGGCGAAATAATAATTAAAAGACACTTCATTTTAGAGTTTTGAGTTTCGACTGAAAATGAATGCATGATCAAATTTCGAGCTATCGTATTCCAACTATTTCGGGCCTAGAAATGCATGGTGAAATATTCCCCTAGGTAGGGTTCAAATGAATTGAAACTTTGAAATTAACAATTAAAACTTGCAAACCCATCAGATTACTCAGTTTCACATTGACCGGAGTGATGATAAATATGAAACGTACAAGGGAGCACGGAGATTCATGTGAATTTTTGGCGACGATGCTTGATCTCATCAGTGGCGAATAATAACAAAACCCCATTTCCATATAAGGCTTCGAGTTTGTCAATGCTGCTGAAACGCAGCGAAAAACATTTTCTCATCGAATATGAGACCTCGGCAAAATGATTCCGGTAAATTCAATTTTTTTATCTCAAAAAGTGATTTTCAATAATCGACTTCGAAAACCGTATAAACTTTTCGAGTTCTATCAAATGAAAATAGAATTTTTCATGCGTTGGAACAATGAAAATTCAAACAACGAGTCTACATTTTCAAAATTTGGAAATATTGCTGGAATTCTCTTCGTTTGAATATATAATGGAAAATATTGTTTCTTTTTTTCCTCATTTTGGAACATTCCGCTATTATTTCGTTAGGATTCGTTAACATTATTTATACCACTGCACACAAGAGAAAATTTTATGATAACGCAATCCAACAGAATACTTTACATTACAACAGAGTAATCCGTGAAATTTTATTGTTTCCACACACTTTATTTGAGTGCCCTCCGATTGAATCGATTGGACCACTTCATTCTGGCATAATAATTTTTAAGCAATAACGAAAAGTCCTTTATTCGACCAAAGTCAAAATATATTTGTGTGCATATCATAATTATATTATTCTGTAATATATATTGATCTAGCAACAATCGTTAATTATAAATTCGAAATACAGTGAAAAATTAGCCAAGTTCCAAAGTGAATAAATCCGAAAATTGTTATACCAGATCTGTCAAAAAAGTGTATATAAAAAAACTTAATTTCAATATACAACACATACATATTCCTACGTAAAGTAATTCGGCTTTTGCTGGTCAGTTTATCACGTAAGAGTAGCTTTATTGCGCATATATAAAACGAGGAGCTTCATTATTTTCAAGTTAAAGTTGAGATGGAAATGACGAGACCGGGTAAAATACTGATAGAGCGGGAGGGCAAGAGAAGGAGGGAGAATATCCCATTGCCCGTTCGGGCATGTAACGCATCTGCAAATTGCAGTAGACGTTTCCACCTCCTTCTCATCGTCGTAGCAAGCACCACTTCATCCCCTCGACGCCAACGTTCTAAGCTAATAAAATACAGATGGCGTTGCAGGGCAAAGGGTAGGAGGCCACGGGATGGCCGTGTCTCGCGTGTAACACGTCGGATATTTCGGATGGATAATATGCATTTCTACGGCACGTTATGAGGAAACCTTAGAGAGGGCTGCCAGTATTTCTACGAGGGTACCGTAATGCGGATTATTAATGGTTTACCAACGCTTCTTTTTTTCTCTTATTCTCTCTTTCCCTTCCCCTTCCATTCGGCACCTTGCACTTTTACACGTTTTCCCGTCTCCGCTCCAACCCCAGCGAGCTCTCACTACTCGAGTTTTGTATATACCAGAGCAAGCAAAAATCTTGCACGGCTTTGCGTGCCTGAGCTCAATATCGACGCTCAAATGATGCAGCGTTGGTGCTGAAACGATAAAATAATTGATACTTATTTCACCCTATGTGACGACTATTTTCATACGTCATTCCTCAATAAAGAATCGAAACCATCCCAAGCTTCATGAAATTCTACGGGTGAGAGATTTGTTTCGCGCATTGGATTCTCGAATGAGTTTAATGCGGAGTCTCGAGCAGGTACAGCGCTGACAGTCGAGAGATTCTCAACATTTGGAATATGTACGTGGTACTCTCTACGAATGTATACATATGTACACTAAATCGAATCTCTGCGTTGCATTCGAAGTGTTGGAGTTGCGGCGTTGGGGCGCTCACGCTATCGGTAGGGAAACAATATCTGTACAGTTACATATAAATGTCATGATTTTCCCTGGAAACAACAATACTTGTAAATGAACCAACACTGACGCTTTCTCCTTCTATTCGTTAGCTTCGAGCTTCAGGTACGTCGCTAGGTACCCTTGAAGCTGCGGTGTACTCATTATTCTGTTGTACCGAAGATGTGTCAATATATATAACTATAGTGAGTACAAGGTGTCCCGGAGTTTGTATAAAAAATATCAAATGGGAAAATAAATGTTCTTATTCGTTTTGGTTTTAATCTACCACTGGAAAAACATTAATTTACGGAAGATACTCGCAATGAGATGCGTCGATGAAAAGACAATGGGCTCCTTCGATTTAAAAAATTCTCTCTGAATTTTCGATATCCGAGGATCGATGCACAGGTCAAAAGACGCGCGCGCCTACACAGATTTCTCCTCAGAATTTTTAGCATTTATTCTATTCGATAAATCATGTTTGAGTATTTAGTCAGGACACCCTGTATGCGCGTAATACGCATAGGCTTGTGAAAGCTCGTTTAGAGGAGCTTTGCGCGTACAGACAGCTGTTGCTCTCTGTTTCTCCCACGTGTACTCGTTCGGCGATAAAGCCACAGAGACACATTGGATGAGCAGGTTACTATCCTGTATTCCCAAGTATGTGCAGATAAATCGATAATTATGCCGTGACAAGAATTGCAATGTGACATAGAACTCGAGGCTGTGAGCTGTGACAAGCCCAGAAAAGGAAGAACGGAGGATTAGTCTTGTCTTGATACAACAGCGCATTATAAATGTTCAAAAGATTTTATACTTTTGCTATAATCATAATGATTTCGGTAAATGACGACAAGCCGGTGACACTAATGTAAGTTGAGCTAGATAGTGCTGGATGTAACCCTTCGAAATTTTCAACTCAATTACGCACGTTACGTAACGCTATGTCCTTGGAGCATAGCGATCCAACCACCAATGACGTGAATCTCACTAGACTTGGCAGATCGTAGTACGGAAAGGAGTCGAGAGGGTGGCAGCAAGAAGACGTTAGCATGACTAGCCCAATGCCATGGGAATCTCCGTTGATCGAATTTCCCCGATCGATCTCTAGCTCTCGAAACTTGGTGGCAAATCTTGTCCCATCCTCCACTCGATCTCTTGTTCCACACTCCAACCTCGAAACTGTCACGTGTTTTCACTGATATATGTATCTATAGATCGTAAATGGTCTCGAGAGGCTACGCAGCTCTTGGTGAGGTGTTGGTGACGTTAGCACGCTTCTCTGTATAGCACGGCGGAGGGCGTTTCACAGAATACGTACAAAATTCCTATACGTTCATATACATATGTGCGTGTGAATAGCTATTCGTGTCCCAGTGTAATGTACAGGGTACATTGTGGCTGAACTACAATACCTTGAAATTGCTTTTCTCACCGAATTTCGCATCGATAGATCTTTGCATGTTTTTTGCTCTGACAGTTATTTCATAAGTCATTGAACGTCGATGTTTAACCACCTAACGTCATTGTATCATCGACTGGATGACGCTGAAGTTTGCAACTTTCGAGTTCAACGAAATGATTCTAAAAGTTCTCCAATAATTCTCCAACTTCGTTCCCTGGCGAATTTGCAATTCGTAGTTTTTCAACCTGCACCGATACTCCGTGAAATAAAAAATTGGTGAATTACAAATGTTTTTTTCTTTCATTTCATTGAACTCCAACGCTGCAAACTTCAGCGTTGTTCAACTGGCACACCTTTTGTAAATAGAATTTAATAAATGTTCCTTCCATAGCGAACTCGTAGCCCACAATTTCTCATCTTAGAATATTATCAAGAGGTCTCACCAATGTATAAGGGACTGGTCGGTTTTAGATTATCTCGTAGGAAAACTGCCTCCCCGTTATATTTGATTTTGTGTATGCTCAACAAGAGTCTCGCATTCGTGACGGCGGGCGAGGATATCTGTCATTCGCGTTGCTAGCTAGTTTTTTCTTCTTTCTCATTGACATGCGACTTTAATGAGTAATTCCATCATCACGAGTATCTATCCGACACAGTATATAATCCTGACATTTTCAATACTCTTCAGAACGTATTTAAGTATTCAATACTTCACTAGCAATGTAAAGACTAGTTTCCCAAGGGAGAGTTCATTGTGGAATGAGCTAAAACCTCTGTTGAATGAAAGTTCTGCAGTTTCACTTCTCGTCATAAAAAGTATGTTTGAGCGGCATCGAGCTCATTACTATCCCCATGCCATCGCTAGTTTTTTGAAATTTTTTTCTAGACAAATACAAAACTTGGAAATTCCTACTGAACGTGTTATGCGGTTACAAAATTTACATTTTATGAAAACCAAACAATTTTTCTTGGTATTTTTGCCGCTTATATTCCGACCGGTTTCTACTCGCCCAGCCGATAGGCTAGGCTGGAAGCTATCGCTTCCAGCCCTAGATTTTCCTCAGAATGTTACCCTCAGCCACTCTTTTCCAATACACTTTTTTACCACGTTTGCACAAGAGCCAAAGAAACTGTGGCAAATTCAGCCGACACCAACGACTATATATTTTTATCAAGTTTCATCTCTTCGACACTGTTAGAAAATCAGAGCGATTGTTTTTCTGTCACCGCGATGAATGTAGCGATCTCACATGAGAATACTCAAATTTTGTGATCGCACATAAAATCAGATTACTGTTGTACAAACCTTTGAATAGCTGATTAAATATGTTTCAAAAACAAGGTACTTGCATCACGGAGATGTTCTCCAAAATTCATGTCTCGCGAATGAATTGATGAAAACTCAAGATGAAAAAATGGATCGATTATTGGATATTTAGGAACAGAGATACAGCGTTATGAATTGTTGAAAAAAAAAGAGTAAACATTGAATAGTTATTGGAATACTCTGTTCACAAAGTGACTGAAGGTCGAATGGAATTTTTTTCTTTCTCTTCTTTCGCATTTTTTTTTCTCCAGACCTCTAGCCTCTTACGTTTCAATCGAACGTATTCGCAGTAGGTCTCTGGGACTATAGAATGTGTAACGGTGCCATAGGAGGGGCTAAAAACGATTGTGCAGTATTTACAACAACGATCGATGATAGCAGACATAGGAAAAGAGGGATATCGAATGAAGAGAGAAAGAGGGTAGAGAAGCATACATGCCTATGAAAGTTGCAGGTCGTTCGTTTCCTGGTTCACGTTGGTTTGTATGCACCTCATCTTATATTCCCTGCTCAGAGGCATGTTGGGGCATTTTATGTGAGTTGGGTCACTTGGAAACTTTCTGTTTTTCCGTTGGACTCCAGTTTTTATTTTTCAATTCAATTCCATTTGAAAAACTGTTCTTGGTTTTTTAGTTGTTCACATACAAAAATGTTTGATGTGTATGTGGTAATTGAAATCACATACTTTGATTTATATTTTTTCAAATTGCTATGAGGAAAATTATTGGCAGAAAAAATGGATAGATGACAGTGCTGGGTAGGGAGCTGATGTGTGGCTTTAGAAATTTCTCAGTTGAGCAGCATTAGCTAAATCCAATACTTGAGCGGACCACCACTTACCGTGCACCACCGGCTCTCGCGAATGGATTGCCAAGTGGAAAGAAGTTTTCATGAGTTCCCAACAACTTTGACGAACTTTGAACTCACGTCAGTGAAAAATAGCCAACAGTATCATCACAAGTTTTCTAGTTTTTTTTACCCTTGTCCAAGTAAGTTGAAGCAATACGATATGACGAAGAGTGATTTACTCGAAAAGGTATAAAAACGGAAGTGAGCCAAGTAAGGTTAATTTTTTTGTCTCAGACTATAAATATCAAATAAAATAGATGAAGAACAATGAACGTGCACAGCCATAGAAATACTCCATATTGATAACGATCTATGATGAACGAGTTTCCGGTAAAAGGAGTTTGAATTTGATGAAAACGTTAAAGAAATAGATGGAATGTCTCGATTTCATCGAAAAATATGTATAACACGTAGACACCAAGTCTGCGCAGCTACCTTAAGAGAGCAGGGGGTTGGTTTTGGTGCATGCGGTTCTCGTTTATATCGATGACCATATTTCTTTTTTATACCCTCCTCTCAAATGTTTTTGGCCCATTCATGTTGATCTATGTTATATATCGGAGGCTTTTCTTAAAAGCGAATCGTTTAATGTGGCATAGAGAGAAAAAGTGAAAAAATATCGAAAAAGAGAGAATGATGAAAAGATTCCGATGAAAAACTAAAAGAAAAATTACGGGATGCGGATGAAATAAGGGTGCGAGAAAAGCCACGAGGGCTTGCGGCGAAAAAAATGTGTACGCTTTCCGAGCTCCACCGATACGAGACGCATTACATTTGGCAGCGATTTCACTCAGCGAGATTAAGCTTATTTTCGCTCCGCTTTTTATTCCCTCGTCTTCGGCCTTCCGCTGAATTTTACTCTGGCCATAACCTCTGATATGATACATGTATTCACTCATATGGGGATTTTGAGGTTGAACCAACCACTTCCGATAATTAATGACAATGAGCCAGCTTTATAGAATTTTTTATAAATCAAACGCATGCATGTTTTAACATCAGGGACTAAACGAGTAAATAATATTTTCATTTCGAGAAAATGTTAGTGTTTCCAATGTTCCAACAATTTCATATGAATGTTACTCTATAAATGTGTATTAAATAATTGAAATGTTCATTTGAAACGTTGATTGCGGATATCTATGAAATCCCATGTGATTCGAAATGCTTCGTTATAAATTTATTGTTTATTGTTTTTAACATGTTTAACATTTCGAGATGTCTCGAGAACACCACCCACCCTGCAATTTTTCTTTCTTCGCATTGGTACGTTCGTGTGTGTGTGTGTGTGTTTTTGTTTGTTTGTTTAGGTTTGTGTACGTGTATGTGAGTGTGTGTGTGTGTGCTTGTCTGTTTGTTTAGGTTCGTGAGTGTGTTTTTGTTTGTTCTGGGGTATGAGAATTATTTTGTATATTGGGTTACATTCATCAGAGCTATTCTGCTCATGGGTTTTATTGTTCGTTGGTTATTTTACCAGGTTATTTTGAGCAAGGTTTCATTACGATAGGAATGCGTTACTAAATACATTCACATGGGCATACAAAGTTACAAAAAAGCTGATAACCATAGTTCAGTTAATATAACAATGATAAAAAAAATATTCAATATCAACGTTAGCACGTTGAATGTCCATTGGGAATAGAAGGCAAAGTGTGGACATCCATGAATGTCGCCACTTGTGAAATCGAAACACATCAACGCCTTGACAGTTTCTGATGTGAAAAAATAGAATCGCGTGTACGAAAGTCTCCCGATTGAGTACAAAAATTATCATTTTGATTGACCTAGTTTTTAGTTACCTAGTTTAGACAGATTCTAGTTTTTGATAAAAAAATTCCATTTTTTTCAAGTTTGTTGTTATAATTTTTTCGTTGATATCATTTTTGACCGCGTATTCGCACTCGCTGCTAGTTGCCATGGTGGATCAATACGAACGATACTGTCACACAATTCGCGTTGGGAACGTTCTGTGATTATATATATATGAGACGGAGCGGCATTTTATATAGGTTGAGTATGTTCGTATGTCGACTGCTTCTTCACGTATCACGCAATTAAAGTATAGGCATGCCTCAGGATTCTTCTTGTTTACCTGCGCTCCATCATCACATTTGTTTCGTGGAGACGCGCTCAACTTTTCACCGGGTTACGATCAGCGTCATATTTATTTTCTAACCGAAAATATATTCGACCTGAAAACATGTGATTTCGAAATGATTCTAACCAAAGTGTTGTATCGAATCCCTGAGGGCTTCGGCAAAATAATCTGAGAATTTGACGTTTCAAAAAGAGCACTTTTGAAAGAAATCACGATATGAAATATGTATTTTTCAATACTCCCAAAAAATTGTTGAACACGATGGGTGTTTTTAATTTTTCAAAATTAATACCTTGAAGCTCTACTGTATCGACAACTAATAATAAGAAATATGGTTTACAGAATCGTTGAATATAACTTTGTGCACGTGCAACTTTAGTTAAATTTCCAAAGCCCATGAATCAAGTATTCATTTCCATTTTTTTTTCCATTCCTTTTTTAACAATGTGTATTTAAAAATGAGGCGATTCAGTGGTCGGAATGTTCTACAACATCACGAGAAATTTTTTGTTGTTTTTTATTTTTTTTTATCAATTTCAGAGACATCTCATTTTTCCAGTGCAACCAATTTTGCCTCAGTCTCCTCTACTTATGAAAAAGCAATCCGGATTAACGAGTAGATATCTCGAAAGAGTAGAGGGGTTATTAGGTAGGGAAGATAAGTGCATAGGCTCTCTTCATCAGTGGCCATATTTCGATATGAACTCGCTTCTATCGATCCTTCTTGCGGCGCAGAAGGTTAATTAAATTGCTCGTTCTAGAATCGACAGAAGTATGCACATCGTTTGCTCCAAATCAAAAGGGCGCAATGCACGCCGCTACTCACTCAAACCGAAGCGGAGATTATGACCTTCCACCAATTGACAAAAGTTCTCGTAGTAATATATTCGCGGATGAATGGCTGAGCCAAATCCACCAACGAATGTGTTATGTAATCATAGCCAGATTGGATTTATGGTATTACGCTGGTAAAATAACATAATTAGTTTTTGCTCGCGAATATTGCGAGATCAAACGCCCCGAGGCCTACCTTAATTACTTCACCCAAATGAAGAGACGTTGCTAATAAGTTGAATGTTACACTAATGAAAAATTTGTATGCAGTCTCGAACAAACCATATGCATCTGCTTTAATCTTTTGGATTTTTTCATATCAGCATCGAGCTATTATTTCTATGTTTCGCTATCACCATTAGTTCGTTTCATGGCTAGATTTTTTGGTTCACAAGAGACGTCTTTACCAGTGGACATGCGCCAAAATAAAAAGGATAAGGTTTCATGAGGTGGGGGGTACGATAAGTGTATTATTTTGATTTTCATGAAATAAGATCACCTTAGTGTCAGCATATCAATAAATTCTCTGAAAAAGTATAATTCATAAAATGATAGATAGGCAACGAAACATCGACTGTCTAAAGCGTGCCATCAAACAAATTCTCGTACTATTTCGGAATACCGTTTTCAGAATTTCTAGAAGAAAAATTTTCAAAGAGTTTCCACACCGTTGTGCTAGAAAGTAACTATTTATAAAAATGAGAAGAAACCTATGATTCCTGGTCACGATCTCCCCTAATTTTAGTTACCGCGTGGGCAATTGTGAAGCAATTTTTTTTCTCTTAGTGTATATTACGTGTTTAGGTGTACTTTGTAACATATCTAAAAAATAGAAAACGCAAAAAGCATGCTGATATAGAATTCTTGATAGAAGCACTGTCATTCATTGTGGACAACTACGAAATAGCAGAACTCAATAATCGGAAGTTATAAAATGTGAGAATGTTATATTTAGCATAAATATAAATTGTAAATATTTTATACGCTGCTATAACTATATGCGTTTGGTATTTGACAGACAAGTTTTATAATTAGCTATCTGGGCTTCGGTTAATTTTCATTTTTTCTCGTCGACAGAAAGTTAGAGAGAATGTTGTGGTGCAAATATCCCAAATTTTTTATCGTTTCCACCTCGAACCGGTGCAACGTTGAAACACTTTCTGCTACAAATACATTACTAAGATCATTTCAACGCGCCAAATATATATTTTTAATATCTCCTTACTTTTACTCATGTTTAAAGCGAAACAAAAAGTAAACGTGTTCATTTGGCAGTTTCTGTTGTTTGGAATATTTTTAATGAGCAAGTACTGAATCGAGAAATTTTCACGTGCCTAAAAATTGGTTTGGGTTCACCTATTTAGAATCAGGCTGTGTTGGTCGGTTTATATTATCAATGGGCAATAATAATTTGAAATTTCTGGCTCGGTCGCCGTTAATGATAGAGTTGGGTTTGTATGAAACGTGAGGATCTCAATTAGTGTGCTGGTGAGCTGTTTTGAAGAGAGTTTAATGTAATTCATAGCGGTGAATTGAAATAAGTACATTTCTTAAGTTCGCTTTCGGTGATAAAAAAGCATTCCTATTTCAAACAGCTTCATCCTAATATGTGAAAAGACTTATCGTCACACACTACGTTATCGTACTGAAAATATCAACGTTTTCAATTGTGAACTGGTAAACCTTCATGAATCTTTACAGAGATAAAATATTGTTCGACTTAAATTCTACGCTTGTCTGTTCACAGTTTCTCATGATCTTCAAAAGTCGGAGATTATTTTGCTGAAACTTGACATTTAGGTGGTTTGTACAAGAACCAATTATACTGTTGATTATGGAATAGCGGAGCCAGATAAATTTGCTCGATCTTCACAGTTCCGAGTTTTTGCGTCCCAGACAAAGTTTCCAGCGACTTTATAGTCTTGGCTTGATCACTTCTCTCGGCCCTGATTTGCTCCGGAACTCATTACTCCGAATTCTCCGAGGTCAATTTTGAGAATTCTCGAAAAGAAGAAGATCGAAGAGATCGTGATGTTTCCACAAATATCTAGCCGAGAACTGTACATTCCTTATATTGAAAGTTCGCAGCTGCTGCTTTTACTCACCATACCCACCGCGTACATACGGAACGAGACTTTTGATATTCCCGAGACAGATCAAGAGTTTTAGATGACGTGCGCGCACACGGTCCCAAATATAAGGAAGATTAGTTTTGCAGAATTCTCTCGCTTCCGCATCAACATTTTATCTCGCGAACATTATCAGCCCTCCTATCCTCAGCTCATCGTAGCGATGATCTCTGTAATTATTCTCAAAACTATACGGAAAATTTGTTGAATTGCGCAGCAATAAAATTCCATTGACGCTGAGTCATTCGACGAAAAGTTATTTAAGTATTAAAAAAGCTCTTTCGTTAAAGCTCTGGAAAAGCAGCCAACTAAATAGAACAAAATATAACCCCGAGGAGATGAAATAACGTCTTCCATTCTGAATGTATTTTTTTTTGTTTTCCCTCGCGAAAAGAAGGAATAAAGGGCTTAGCAGGCGCTCTCGATTCTTTGTAAGAGAGGAACAATGGGGACCAGGCATAGACAAGGATGGAAGTCACATGGCCCCGGGCAGGAGAGCGCAATCGGATAAATTAGCGAATGACGGCGCAAACTGCGAGACCACTCAACCCTCCGCATATTAAATGCACGCTTCTCTTGTCGTTGGCGCGTGATCGCGACATATTGCTTTGTCTAAGGGGTGGTACTGCCAGATTTTATTTTTGGGGCCAATGCATTTTCTTTCATACATTTAGAGTCACGGTAGACAAGTATATTTATAAAAGTGAGTTAAGCTCTAAGTCTCACTAGCGGAATGACCGCGTTCCCAACTCCATGATTTTATATATATTTATTCTACATTAAAATTACAACAGTTTGAAGGATGTTGCGAGTTGTTTGAACCATGATCCGTGGATCATGCGGACTGTCCGCTGCGCGGCGACCACATGCATAAATTTACCTTTTTTTGTGTTGTATTCTTCTAAATCTTAAGAAATATGATGAATTTGTTGTGTACTGCGGAAAGTCATCTTTCCAATGACGAACACCGAATGACCTCCACTTGGAGGATCATACTTTCTTTACATTTTTTACGAAGAGATTTTTAAACTTTTTCATAATTCTCTCTCCTTCGGTTGAAACAGTTGTTTGCTGGACAAGAGGGAGTCAGTTAAAAATTGAATCTCAAAGAAGCCGGACATCCTCGACACGACAATTGAGTCCTGAATCGACCTCGATTCAGGACTCACCTCATTTTAACTCACCTCATTTAAAAAACGAAAAAACACTATGGCGAGAACCTGCGTCGTGACAATAGTACGATAAACATCGCCGCCATCGGGGATTTACGATTCCAACTAAAAGTTTCGGCTGCAAAAATTAAGTATCTCACCGTAGAATCCGAAATAATTTGTTTTTATCGGGCACACGACGAAACATCGTTGATGTGAAAAAGCATTCGCCCTATCCTGTATCGTATCGAGACCCGTCCACTTGTCTTTGACTTCGCAATCTCGATCATACACCTCCATCCTCGTTGAGTCCACAAATGTCACAGGATTACGGGAGGTGGAAGATCACGAGAGTTGAACGCCGATCAAGGGTTAGTCTCTCATTCGTATCGATGCCGGGTATACCTCCTCTCATGAGTGGTACAGCCTCCGGGCCATCTTCTCTCCTTGTGTGTCAAAGCAAAACACCCTCAAATTCACTTGCCTGTCACGTACGACCAAATTCAGCTCGATCGTTTGGTAACGAGACCGATGAGGGTGTTTCGTTAGCTCAGAAAGAAGACGTCACAGAATCTTTCTATTGCCGCAGCATACCTTTTTATCTTCGGCCACAAAGGTCCACGATGAAATACAATTTCAGACAGATTCTGAGTTTTTTTTAGAAGTGTTGAAAAAATTTTCCCACTATAGAGGGTGTAAATTTGGAGTGATCATGCTAGTTGTTATAAGAGGGTGTAGTCGAACAGGTTTTTCAGAATATTTGTAAATTTGGGACCTTTGTCTTTTCAATTTCGTTCCTTTTCTTCTCGGTTAAAACCGGAAACTTGATTGAGAACAAGTTCAAAACTCGCATCTTATCTTCAAATATTCTAATGAGTGTACTATACATTTTTCCAGATTTATATTGAATAATTGTCCGCAGAGAGGCAGAGATAAATTCGATTTTCATCCGGCTCAATTTTCATTTCACCACTGAGCATGGCTAATTTTCAGAGCAGCGAGAATTCCCTCGTGAGAGAGTTTTACTCTACGACCAAGTTCCTAAGACTTTAGCCAGGACTGAGAGTACCTGGGGAAACTGATAGTAAAGAATCGGTCCACGAGGAGACTGTACTTCACCTTTTCCAACGAGCCAAGTTTGTTCGGTAATTGATTGTTTTATCTTTTTCCCGAGACTTGGACGACCTTTTTCATTCTTTGTAAACTGGATCTGCTTTCATCAGCTGCTGATACAAAAAAAAAAAAGATTTTACGATCAATTTATACAGTATGGTTTCACTTTGAAACGACACCTTGAACTATTGGCTCCATTAGTAAAGAAAAAGTACCAAAAAACGATCTTTCACTTATTTTTGCAGTTGGTGCTTTTGATAATTTCGTAAAAATCATTCTGCCAGGATTGATTCGTCGATTGATAGTTGAGCACTCGGATAGAAATTTGTGGAGTTTTATTAAGAATATCGTGGCATGCCGAGACACTATATCACAAACTGTCCATCAGGACTGAGTTATTATTAAGACGTTCCGCTTCGTCACTTCCATTCTGAGGTAACCGATAGTAGTGTGAGCGGCATCCTCATTAGACTCGACATGATGCAATCGTAGCACGTAAATGAATTTGGAAGGACCTCGCAGCATTTGCGGCGATATATTCACCGAGCTGGTAGCAAGTTTTGGAAGCTTTGAATGCAGTGAATGTTGAAAGGCCGTGCAAAAAGTGTGCGAACGAAGCCCACAAACGATGTCACGTTTCCTCACTTCACCACCTTAATGCACGAAACGTTTGCTCGCGGTGTCATTCGACTTCTGGCTGGTGACTGGATTGGAACATTCTCAGTCACAAAACGCACGTCTGTGAATCCAAGCAACGAAATGGAAATGAAGATAAATAACTTGTTTATGTTAGCTCAGTTTGTAATTGGCCTAATGCTATAACATTGCTTTCACGTGCTCACAATAATGAGTATATGACCTCACGGTCATACTTAACTTAATTAAATGTTTCAATTCGATGTGATATTTGATAATAGGAAACAATTTAGTTCATTTTAAACTAACTGTTGTATCCTCGAAAAGAATTGTCTCCAAATCAATACTTTGAGGCAGGTTAACTACAGATTTGTTGAGAAAAGTATATAAAGTATAGGTTTATTCGCCTCGAGACGAATCTTTCAATATTTTGTCAAAGCCTGCCGATTTTTGGTTTATCCGAACTCCAAACGCTTCCCTTGCTTTCTTCCCCGTGCTATCAAATGATCTCCAACTGTTAATAACTTCGTTCTCAAGTGCTCGATAGCGTGATTTTTTGGGTTGTTGGACTCTAGCTTAGAAGCGAGATACTTTAAATGCAAGAATATTAAAATGAGCTGCCACCGTGGTTTCCAGTCGATACATGTGAGAACGTCAATATGACATCCAACTGGACGAACCAATGAATCATGTTTCGTTTGAGATCTTTTGTTTTTTATGGCCGATTTTGTGTACACTGAATGGACGAGAAAGAAAGAGCGAGAGTCGGGGAAGGAGGGAGATTTGAGTGAAATTTATTACGCCCCGGCGATGCTGTTATACCCAAGCGTGAGTTAAAGAGGAAGGGAGAGAAAGGATGGGTTGTTGTTGTGTGGTGAGCCACCTTTCCACTCTGCATTGCGACAGGGAAAGCGTGGTAGAGAAAACGAGAGGGGGCTGTACGCGAATGTCTCCCCATGTTTTTACGCTAAATTTGTCCATTCTGTATCGTGCAAACTTTCCCATATATATATATCAGGCTATCCAGCTCGATTCAACCCCATACAAAGAATTACCCTCGTTAGATCATCTGCTCATGTTGACCTTTTCGTTCGTTTTAAATTCCAATATTTTATTTTATCCTTGATGATTTTAAAGATTCTAAAGATCCGATAAATAATAGAAGGAAATCGAATTTTTTTGCGCGCACACACACAAACCCTCACATATCCCACTTGTGTATTCTAAAAAAGAAAATACGGTAACGTTGTGTACAAAACGGGCCAGGCGGACGATCGTAGCAAATTGAGTTGAATTGGCTCTTGTGAATATCCATGTATGTTGGGAATAATGCTGTGTATTGGTAGCCTGACATATTCACGTACACATTTAACGAGAAAGGCGTGCAGGAAGCGTGGAGAAATTGTGCACACGTTGAAATGCAAAATGTGGAATACAAAATGCAAAATGTCAGAATCCCGGTGATGTTGAAATTCTGTCTCTTTTCATTCGCAATAACCCCTTTCACTTCCGCTAAATATATACATGTCAATATGTATACATATATGCATCATGCACAATAGCATCCTTTTGGAAGGGGGATACGCGATGCCCCACACACTCCAACAACCTCCACATGCACAAAGAAGGCCGATGCAAGCTCATCCGATTGAAAAGCGGAACGGAGAAGGGTGGAGGGAAGAGCGAAACTGCATCGAAACTGCCGCATCCCTTTTATAAACCTCTATAATCTATCAAATTGTTCGAACCAGCTAATACATGTATTTCTACTTATGATGATGCTGCTCACTTATTTTCACTTTTTCCTGATCTTTTTTGTACGTTGACATTTTTCACAAAAATCATTATTGTCGGGGCTTCCCATTAATTTTATAGTATTTTTTTTTTTAGTTTTTTGAAATTGGAATAACTGACATATTACAGCGGCAATAATGAATTGCTATGAACGAACATGAACATATTTGAAAATAAATTATCTTTAAAAGCTGTTTTACAAATTGATAAATAGTGTTGTGAGATTCTCTTATAATGATTCGAGAGATTTGATGAGGGCGGAAGGATTGTCTTAGGGTTGGTTTCTGCTGCTGGGAATCTTTTGATAAATGCCCGTTGAGCACGTCGTGGCTGTTGCTTTGTTTGTGATTGTCACACGTGTCGAACCCTTTTTGTTCGATTTTATTTTGTCATGAGAGCAATAATCGCTCTCAATTTCGTTGTTTCTCAACAACATAGCACCGGTGTATGAACGAGAACACTCGAAAGGTCTAATGAAGGGGTCGCAGCTCGTTGTTTTTGCGGCGAGATAAGGGCCGTAGTTAATGACGCGTTCACTTTTCGCCAGCATCGTGTTATGTGTGAGAGATTCCAGGCCATTTCATCGAGCTCTTCATCACGTCCATTTTTGATTTTCCTAAAATGTTTTTGTGAAATTATAATATCCTAAAAGATAAATATTCACATGAATTTTAAGATTTGTATCTTTGCGATTTTCATTATTTCAAACAATATCAACTTTGAACGTTCCGGAAATGTTTTTATACCTACATTTCCTCAACTCATTGAGATATAGGCAAAATATCTAAAATACTAGAGTACCAAATACATACTTCTAAATGCCAAGAACATTGTATGATCCTTTTTCGTTTTAAACCGCGTATTGTTGTAAAAAAAATGATCAATAAGATTTCAAACGATTTTTTTATTTCTACAATGGAAACTATTTCCCTTTGAAAATGGATGATCAAAAGACGACCATCGTTTTTGCACTGTCTCGGAACGTTCGTGCAAGGTTCCATGGTGATAGAAAAGAATAAAAATAAAACCAACTTACCCAGACAGCTCGAAGATTGCGAAATAAATGTACCAACTTTTTGATGAGTTTTTTTTATTCCGTTTATAATCATGGAATACTTCTGTTCGTTACAAACGAACAAAATCCACAAAAACTTGTTGACAGGAACACAATCTCATTATGCTGCTATTCGGACAAGAGGGTGGAAAATAAGCATGCAAATCTTCCATATGTCGATTAACACCCCTGGTTTATGTCCAGCGCGTGCCATTGACCGAGCTAATAGCTTGTGTTCGCATCACGTACGTATTGGAACGTTCATCCGGAGCTGGTGGAATCGAGTTGTATATGGCTGCGTGCACTCGTGCGTATTTCCATGCGAAGAGGGCCGAGAGGGCCGGAGTTGAAGAGGAACGTGAGGGGAGGCCAAAAATGAGAGGACGAGAATTGGGCAGCTAAAACTCTAACGATCGTCATTGAAATCTGTGTGCGGAGTGTACAGTTTAGTGGAAGGGAAAGGGATGGATCTTTCAAACAGTCACGATTATAAAGGATGCGCAAGATTGGTCAATGAGCGCACCGCGAACTTTACGTCTTGCTACATATAAGTACTTCATTAGAGACATTGAATATTCAGATATTTGCATGGACAACTCCAAAATATTCAAATATCAAGACCACCGCGAGAGAGATGCTTTCCGTAAACCAGGAAGTGACGTTTAGTCACGAAGCACCGACCATCGTTCGAAGTTGCTCCATTTATTATTCCTCATCTCTTGATATTCCTGATGATTGATTTATTATTTCTAAGAATAAGGAGATTGGTAAGGGTAGGAGGCTTATGGGCGAGCGGCCGATGCGTCCCTCACGCGAGGCTTGGTCCATTGGAATATTATAGGTTTAGTTTATGTGAGCCCAACAGTGAAAACCCACCAGAATATCGTCAATCCACCTTCAGGGAGAAGAAAATCAAAGTTTCATGGCGGAAATTCGCAGGGACTCGTTATATTCTGCTGTATCAGCGTAACGACACCGTTATATTGGCTACTTGAGTAGTAAAAAAAAAAACCAAACGACAGTGAAATGAACTTTAGTACCGCGTTCTATGGAGCCGATATTTTTCGGAGAACCATTCCGACTTGTCTTCAATGATCGTGTCTCCTCTACTGTCTGAAACAAAAACAAACAAAAAATGCGTTAGTTGGACCGTGACAATTGTTTAGAACTACTTTTCTAGGGAGCCAACGTTTGTTCACAGTGTTCATTTGAATATCGAATGGACCCAATTTTCGAATGAAGTACAGCTTAACCGACACAGAAGAACTAATAAATGAGTCTTGCCTGAGATCGTCTTGCCCTAGGATCGTGGACTTCACGTACCGTTAATCGCGCTATTATGCGGAGTTGGGTCAATAACTGCGTACATTAGCCTAATCCATACCTGGTAGTATCGGCATAAGGTAAAGTCTACCTTAAAGATGGCAGGATAAGAGAGGAAGAGGAGCAGCAAAGGGGAAAATCATGAGTGAAGGCAAACAGAACGGAGGGGTTTAGCAGCCCTCCGTTGGTGGGGTCAAACCAGCAAGGTAGATATAGTCTGAGGAACTGAAACGTCGAGACGCTAGAGTCTTTATGTACGAGAGAAGCACGCGCTCCAGAGAGACCCGATGTCTGCGGTTAAGTCGAGCCGAACGTTCACCCATCAACTATTCATGGCTGACCTACACTAGCCTGGCCCACCTCTGACACAACCCAAGCGACAGCCAACTGCTTCTCCTAGAAATGACCCCTCCTTGACGTTCACCTCCAGCTCTTCAACGACTCCCGTATGTGCGTGCGTGTGTGTGTGTACATATCCACTTTAGTCTTGAATACGGTATCGTCCGTATAGCCTTCGGCGTAAATATTCCATAGCTAGGTGCGCATACAGTCCTATACTGATGTATACTTCGAGTTACGTACTTTCAAGAAGTATCCAACATGAAATTCAAAAGGTTAACTTCCCAACTTCATCTGACACTACTTCGTTACCTTTTTCATCGTGTTTTCGCGACAATAATACAGCATTAATGGATCCAGGGGGTAGTCGTGAGTCCGGTGCAGAACGGAGCAAAAGACTTACGAATGCGTACCTTCTAAATAACTTTTGAATGTTTGAGTTTGATATCCATTTAATCTCTAGTAATTTGGATCATTTTTCATTTTTTTCGATCATCCCTGTTAGATAAGAGTTTCAAGCGAGAGCTCTCGAAAGATCCTTTTTGGACGACTTCCGATTATACTTTTTTCAACGCCTATGATAGCATCAGATTAAGCTCAGTCTAGTAATACGAAGTGGAAATGGAATGATGAAATGAGAAAGGAAAAGTATTTGCTTCTGTGTTCTATGTATTTTTCATTTCAATTCGTGAGGGGTATAATAGTATTGGAAAAGATTCTGATATCATATTCATGGCGAGAAATAATGCTTTTACGAGGCCCTAAGTTCAGTTCTATTCTGGGATTTGCCGCCATTCGATATCACCTGTGTCTCGTAGAATCAGATCGATGTAAAGAGAGCACTCCACATCATATTGAACGGTGAAAACTTGGATTGTGCCCTGGTGGTATAAAGAACGTATCGAGCGCGGGTTTGGGGTCGTGATAACTTTATTGGTTGTCGTGAAGTTATCAATGTCGTCGTAGGTGCAATTTACCCAGATTTACAATTATTAGTTCGGTTATCCGATAGATTTATTGGCTCTAAATCGCACCATATTTCCAAATATCAATTGGTAAGATCGCTCCAATTTATATTGGCTAACAGCTTATGCGAATATATCGCATTGAAATGATCATGCATATTGATCCAGTTATTTCATCAGTGATAATAATATTTTAATGTATTCTTATTACCTGGATATTTTCTCTTTGTTCTTTCCTTCTTTTCTTCTTTCTTCCCTCCCTTTTGGCTTTCTCGTACATTTAACTCCCGTAAGTTGAAAATGAAGGCAGTCTAGTTTGCGTCGAGTTTTGGTCGCTCGAGCGGCAGCACACAGGAGACACACGCGGAAGCAAAGTTCCAGCGCCTCATAAATAACGACCGGAAGTGTGCGCTAGTGGATAACTCGCGACCCTCCAGGGAGGTTTAGCATAAGAGAGAGCGAGAGAGAGAGAGAGAGAGAGAGAGAAAACAAGTCTTGTTTTAGCTTTAGCAACCCTTCCTACGATTTCCATCTCTTTCTAGCCCCCCCCCCCCCCCCCCTCCTACCACTTTATTCTACGAACTCTCGAGCTACCGTTTGCCTAAAATGTACGAGCCAACGCAACTTTTGGAATTTCTACCAAATCCTATTGAATAATATATCACATGGATGTGACCATTGTTAGACTTTTGTGTCGCGCGAGGCGTCAGTTCCTAAGATTCTTTCATATTTATTGTAAAACAGTGATTATAACACGATGACCTCGTACGGGCTACTAATTACAGAGTGGTGGTAAAAACGTAGGAGTTATAGGGGAGACCGGAGCAAAAAGGTAAAGCAAAAGAGGGTACTTGAAAATCTAAAAAGAAACAGTGTAGGTGCATTCGATTGAAATAATTGCAGTAAAACAAAAAATTTTCACAATTTTTTTAGGAAATTCCCAATACTGTCGTATCGATCAGTCACTCCATTTGAAATCGATCGAAAATCATCCGTTACGTTTCAAATGAACATGACTATATGTGACGAAATATACCTCTTTCAAGGGTTTTCTTGCTTGTTCGCTGCTACTGGTTAGTTTCTGTAAATCGTAGAGTTTACCGGCTACCTGTTTTCATGTTTCTTCAACTTCTTCATCTCAGGCAGTTTCAAGATTTAAAACGAGACAAAGAGATAAAAAGGAGTACGATACAGAGGAAGGCAACGTTCCAGGCACAGCTAAGAAATGAGGCGATTCCTTATTCCTCACCGCGAATTAAAACGAGAGCTTAATTAAAAGAGCAATTATACAGCTAGCTGTAATCACGAGTTTTGAAAAAGCTCACGAACGACAGCAACCGGCAATAGCGATTTTGCTATCTTGATAATTAAGGCACCCTCGAAAAAATGTCTGTAAAATTTTCTTCTCTTCTTCCGGCTTTTTTATTTCTCCGTTTGTTGTCTACATTTTATAACTCTACAAGGGATTCTCATTTTCGATAAAGGATTATGACGCTGAAGTTTCCAACGTTGAAGTCCAACGAAATGATCGAAAAAAACTCTCCAATAATTCCAGTAATTCTCCTATTTTGTTCCCTGCCAAATTTGCGATTCGTAGTTTTTCAAGCTGTGCCAACGATTCGTGAAATAAATAATTGGTGAATTAAAAACGTTTTTTTCGTTCATTTCGTTGGACTCCAACGTTGGAAACTTCAGCGTCGTAAAGGATTATATGTTATTCGACTGACGGATTGGTTGGTCATTGATTTTGAAGGAAAAAAGAAATGAAATTTATTTACATCAAATTCCACGTGAATTAAAATTCAATTATATAGATAAACGTTTTCTAATTGAGCTCTTCATATTTTATGTTCCAGGTAAGAGCAGGGCAATCACGTACTTGGCTCATTATCAAAGGATTCGGCCCCGTTGCAGACCAAGAGAAAACAGGCATTTTTTGGGAATTCCTTTTAGAAATATCATGAAACGACTTGAATTTCCGGTCACAATTCCTACTTACATATGATGCTACCCGAATATAATCCTGAGATAATTGTTTATAAATTATGAGATATGATACTTTATTGTGTACAATATATTATGTGCACAATTCTATTTCCGTTCAGTGATAAAATACTCCTCAATATTAGAATGAGCTTATTTTCGTCAGCAAGTGAAACCGCTCTTTTTTGCACGTCACCGTTGACTTGGTTGAAAATGATTTAAAGCTCTCTCGCGTATCGAAGGAAATGCAATTGAAATCCAATGTTTCGAAAATTTTGCACGGGAACCACAATCGTTCAGACACTATTTCGCTCTCCCGCCCCTTTTGAATCGTGCAATTGTAGTTCTCCACCTCTTCTGTGCTTTCTACTCATTTATTCTCGCTCTCGCCCTCCTCCTCCCTGCCTCCCTACCTGGCTGCTTTGTGCCCCTCTTTTCTCGCGCTCTCTCCACCAATTGTGTCTCTTTTTCTCCCTCGCAACGTTGCTCGCAGACGCAGCTCGCGTTTTATTGCCCGAATCCGGTAATTAACAACGCGCGATAATTAATTCGATTGAATTTCGTTCAATTTGGTGGAGAACGGTGTGAGCACTATGACGGGATGGCGTTACCCGTTCTCCGGGTGACAAGAGCCGAAGTTCTTCCTCGGCCTATCTCTATATAGTACGTGTACATGTATACCGGTATGGGCTTGCCATCTATACCGGTACATTTCCGTATATTTCTCAATATCCACGCATTAATGTGTGCAAAAACATAGTCTCGTTCGGCAGAGGGCATCGGACGCTAACAAATTCTTGCATTTCATTGGTTTTCCACGATTTAAAGATTCGGACTTTTAAAAAATAGTAATTCTTGAAAAACGTAAGATGAGAATCTCAAAATTAGTTTGGGTGTATGGCGATCATGAACCGAGTTGAATAAAACGTTGCAACATTGGATTATGTAATAAAAATGATTAAAAACAAAATTAATTACGTCTTTCATGGCATTTTCTGCAAGTTAGCTTTGCGACACGACTCGATCGTTCGCATGGATCGTAATGCCTGTTTCCTGTATATGCGAAACATTGAACTTTATTACTGACGTTACGACGCTCGAACGCATAGAAAATCTCTCTCGAATGGTTGACGATGGCCCATAGAGTTGTATAGTTGAAGCAGCAGTAGCAGCTCTCTCGCTCCCTCACTCCTCCTTTCTTTCTCTTCCTGCCTAGCTTCCTATACACTATGTCGACATATAACACGAACGTATTCGCGAGTTCTCCGAGCGGCCTGAATCGGCAGTGATTTAATACCCCAGGGGTGAAGGGCTGCGCGTCACGAGCAGCAGCGGTGTAGCTCGACACACCCACCCACATCCACACACATAAACACACCTACACACACACACACACACACACACACACACACACACACTTGCACGCATACACAAATACATCTGTTCATATATAGTCTTCGGTTTAGAAGCTGCATCACCCCCAAGGTCGACGTGAAAGTGATGGAGCTCGTTGCCAACGCTACCCGTTCAACTATTATTCATCTCGACTCTCTATGTGTAATCTACCCGATCTCCATAGCCGTATACATGCATAAACACATACACCGTACCTTTTCACGATCATCCTCCGCACACGTATGTACTCTCTTTTCGATTGCATCATCATTTTTTTTTTGGTTCCACATCCTATCCAACAGCATTTCAATCATAACATCCGGTTTTCATCGTCGAAACCTTCCAAAATCCGAGAGTCAACCTTTGGGGCCACACCCCTACAAAATTTTCCATATTATTTCGGCATTTATCCATTGAGCACCGCAAACTGATAAAGAAGTGGTGGGTATATTGGAAATGCGGAATTCCTTGAACTTGCAGTGTCTGCAGGTCCCGCTCGCGGATCTATTAGTCATGTTTTTTGTTTTCATTTCTTCACGTCATACATTCGCAATCATCATTCACTGTCGGCGACCTCATCATCAGTTACACCAGCGGAGGGGGCTGAATGGGGATCAGGGAATGGATTTACCATCGGAAAATATGTGTACACCGAAAGAGGAAGGGCGAGGGAGACACGCGCGAATGAATGGGCAGTCTGACCGCGGCTTCATAAACACTCTTCTCTCGTTGTTTCCATGTTTCAAACTCGTCCCATCCTTTCACCACTCGCTCCAGCTCACTTTTACTATTGGAAGTGAGTTTGGGTGTGCATCATGCATTGGAGCGCCAGATCGGAGTGGAATAATTGTTAATAAACAATCAAGGCTGAATAAATGTTGCGAGTGTGTGAGAGAGAGAGAGAGAGAGAGAGAGAGAGAAAGAGAGGCATAGTGAGAAGAGGTGCGAAGGATAAAATGGATAAGAGGGGTGAATGACAATGTGTACGTGTATGAAGCAGGCTCTATGCATGTACATCGGGTTTATCGCGTGCGTGTCGCGCATTAACGGCATTACCATACGGAATCCTAAACGGGATTGCGAGATTTTGTCGCGAATCGCCAATTTGCATGATTGATTGCTTGCCATCGATCCTTGCTGCACATCCAATTCTCTTTCTCTCTCTCTCTGTCTTTCTCTCGCTTTTGCACAAACATTCCAGAATTTGATCAGCTTCTATGCTCCCTTTCTCTCTATCTCGTGAGTTATCATACACGGTAAATTCGAGTGCTTTCTCTTCTTCGGGAGCCAGAATTTATTGTTATCACAGCCTTGCGACTCACACGCGTATTTCATATATGCATTTCACTGTGGGATCGAAAAAACAGGAAAAAGATTGTATATCTGACTGCCTGATCGCATAATAAATTCATTATTAATCATGATTATACAATCTTGCAAATATGATTCGTATTTTCGCCACCGATCGGTGCAAAAATAATAAAGGGCTTTTATTATACCTAAATCCGCCTCCATTTTCATTATCATATTACTCGTTGTGCTTTTTCCCCTTCCATATGTACCCCCTATGAAGATATAATTCAGCGAGTCGTGGATTATTCCCTTTGCTTTATCAACTATATCTGTAATCCAATCACTAATTATAATTACAATTGATTTTTCAATATCATGGGAAACCAGACATTAGAGTCATCGTTAAGATTTCTCTCGGTACAATATCATAATTTTGAAAAACTCTTGATTCCATTTTAAAACGGTGACAAACGAAATTATTCGTCCTTTCAACTATTTTTGTACGAAAAATCAAGTCCATTGGTTGTTTTGTTTGGACGCGAATGAATGACAATTGTTCGTCTAAAAATACGAATATTCGTGTAAATCTCCCTTGGGAATTTGATTTTTTTCCATTACCAAAAGTAGCCTACGTTACTACTCTCCGTCCTTTCAACTAACTCTATGCTCGAAATCAAATAGTAGATTGGTTGCCCACTTCGGGTGTGAAGGAAGAACAAACAAACAAACAGACACACTTTCGCATTTATAATATTGGTTAGGATTAGGATTAGGATATAAAAAGGAGGTCGAAGAAAAACGAAGTTGCATGAAGAAATACGATTTTTATTCTTTTTTTGTTTTTAATTTTTTATATTTTCTCAAAATAGGGAATTTGATCAAATCTGCTATACGCACGCGTTGAACGGCTTTGCCATTTAAAACTCACTTAGTCTGTGCCGGAACACAAATTAAAATAAATCGTTTTGCTTTGAACAAGCACAGCTCAAATGTGAAGGCATTCTTCGTCCTCAGAATTCCTTCATAATTTTTTGTTCTTATTTTTTATTCACCTCCTTTATCGTGTCAAATTGCTACACATTAACTGGAGCTTGGATAAAAGAGACAGAGAGAGAGAGAGAGAGAGTGAAATAGGAGGACGAGTAGTGAGAAAGAAAGAAATAAAGTGAGGGAGATACGAAGTGGGAACTCGATCCGACACCACCGGCGATGTCCAGTCGCAATTTTCTTTTTTTCATATGCTCACTTGCAAGTATGTAATTTCATATCGGTATTTCGTTCGCGATTTAATAATCCTAATGTATTAGGATAAAACTTTTATAAAAATTTTCTGAGGTTTACAAGGCACGTAAAAGTGGCCGTACTTCAAACGAATGAGTTGTAAGATTCAACAACATTTTCATGGCCAGTTTTTTTATTATTAAAAACTATTAATACTTTAAAAAGAAAGATGTGATGGCTCTCGAAATATTTATGATTGACCTGCATGAAATTTTAACGCACCTCGTCATTACCAATTCGAATTACAATGCAACTGAATACTTAAGTCTAGGAAGAATTTGAGCAAAGTACAAACGCTCAAGTCTTCTCTGCTGCCTCCTCTTCATTTCCTTTTCGTTGAGTAGGTTTACCAATCTTATTGATGTATCTATCTGCGTTGGCAACCTCGAGCGCAATTTAGTCTTGGCTTAACCCCAGATTAGTTTCTACACTGTATAAACTTCATCTTGTACCTCACAAACAAAAACTACATTACCAACAATTTTCGCATCTTGTCACCTTATTGATCGCATTGTTGTTCTTTCCAACTCCTTAATAAATAATGAAAGTTCAATGAAAATCTCACTCTGCGGAGCTGCAGAGTTTCGAAATATATTTTAAAAAAGATTGAACGGTTAGAAAATTGTCTTGTCAACAAGACAAAACTCGATATCTCCAGCAAATACGACTTTTGATAATTTTTGTCGCTTCGAGTCTAAAATTAAAAGGTTTTGTAATAAAGTCTATATGGAAGGTAACCTCGTAGTATCACATGGAGACGAATTCCTGGATTCGTTGATATTAGATAGAGAGAGAAAAACGACAAAAAGAGATGGTTAGTGAGGGAGGGAGAAAAGTCTTGTGGCCGACAGGCGGAATAAACGAGGTCGTCCGCAAATCGCATTTTTGCCTCGTACGTGTGGCTCGCGTTGGTGGGGTTTGGTGAGCCATGGATGCGGCAACGGTTACATGTTCCACCGTTGCGCAGAGCTTAACCGGGATGCCTAATGCAGCTTTTAATCTGCGGCTGGACGAACGATCATCGTGCCATGGAACATTAGCTGTAGTGGGGATTTTGGCGACTGTACGAAGGGGGAGGGGGAAGAGAAGCGCGGTTGTTACGTGTCACACAACAAATTTGCGGCCTTGTGTACTCGCTAAGCTCTCTCATCTTTTTCTCCTTTCTTTTCTCTTCCACCTTGCGATTTTTTTTTCTTCCACACTTCGCTTTTGCGTTGCATATTTCCTCAATCCTGATTCTCCCGTCCGGCTAGTGTGGCCCGTTTCTTAAAATTTGTAACATTTTCATTTGTCCGTAAGACTCTTTGTATTTTTTCTAATTCCCTTATCACCCTACTTTTCGCTTACTTTTTATTTTACGCCTTACTCTTCTTTCACTCATCTTGTTTTTTCTTCTTTTTAATTTCCTTTTTCGTGCTTCTGGCGTTGCAAGCTCCGAGTCGAGGGCAGCTCCTGCGTTTTCGCGTGTGCGTACAATGTGCTTGTCCAACTCGTCGGTCTTACTGAAACGGGCGATGCGTAACGATGCCACAGTAATTAAAAACGACCTTTCCAACCCCTCGGCACTGTGCGACTTCGCTTTCGCGCATTCGACTCCCCCACGAAAACCTCGCAGGACCAAAAGAGCGACGAAAATGAGAAAGAGAAAGGAAGAGAGGGAAAATGGAATCTGGGCTTGGTCGCTTGGTCGCACAGAATCGCAGAGAACGTTAATTGAAAAAATTTCCGGGCCAACTTTTTTCACGAAAGAGACACGTGAGCGAGCTCCCAGTTCAATTAAATAACAATAACGACACTCGGGGAATGGAAATCAGAGCCCAGAGCATGAAAATTTATAATTTTTGTTCCTGTCTATGAATTACGTTGCACGCTCAAACTTCGGAAATTGGGAAAACTTGTCTTTTTTCCTTCAAGCCAACTTTGCAGAACTGTTAACTGGTGGATTGATGAAATAGTCTCGATATTAATATCAGAAATTTCGGGACATCGTTCAATACAATATTCAGTACAAATCGGTTTTTCATTCGTTGTGTTCAATTCAGGGAAACATGATCGATAAACCATTAATTTATACTTCGGTCTCTTATTTCGGTTTTCGTGATGTTCTCGGCAAATAATTCACATTAGATTTTTAGTTTAAAAATAACCGGAATCCAGTAGCGGAAAATTTGATGATGTATTTTCCACCAAATTGTAGGGAAATTGGTTATAAGCGTCTTTTGAAATTTTAATTATGCAATCAATTCCCTAAAAAGTCACTTCCGGATCAAATATTACCTGATTTTGCTGCACCACGAAAAATGTTTCATGAATTTATAACATATCAGAGTATTTCGATGGATTACTGAATTGCGCGAGCTCGATAGTACGCAAATATATTTTCCTTGACGAAGCTATATGGATGGAGATTTTATTGGAGCTTTATCGTGACGTGATAAACTTTTGAATAAAAATAAAAATATAAATGGGGGTGATTAAAGGTGACAAGTTCGACTCAGAATTGAATAAAACAACTGGAAGCACACGATTACTCATCGCCCATACCTGCGGAGAATAAAAAAGCAACGTTACCAAAATCCAGATATCCTTTATGCCTCCGAGTTTTGGACTGGGAGTTTCTGTACAGTTCGAAAGAGCGCCGTCACTGACAGGAATTTATGTTTCGTGTTTACAACGCGCCACACCGAATTTCTCTCTACTCCATTTCCCCTTTTCCACGGACAGACCTGTCCCAGGACCTGAACAAAATAATTAACGTCATCTCATACAGGAGTTGGTGCGCCAATTTTCCTACTTTTTTGGCAGCATCTCCCCTACTTTTCCATACTCTCTCGCCCCTCCTCCTCCCCCCCGCTTCCCCAATACACATACACGGACGTACACATACACCGTAATTCCCAACACTTATACGCAGTGGAATGTTCACCGACACATCGACGATGTTCTATTACGCACACTGCACGACCATTGCAGAGATTAATAAACAAGAGGACACGAGCCTGCAGAGCTGTGGTAAGGGGGACAGCAGGGTTGTGCGTCCGCTACGATGGTCAGAGAGAGTCAGGGGATTATCTCTTGTCAATTCCAATGGCGGTGGAAACTGCGGGATCAAAGCTAGCATGGGTGACATTTCGTGGGCATAAGGGAGAGAGAGAGAGAGAGATGGAGCAAAAGAAGGAGGAGGAGAAAGGGGAGAGAGGTGGGAAGGGAGGGTACGAAACTGGATGAAAAAAGATTATTTTTATAAAACTGACTCAATTAACGCGAAAAAGCACGATCTCTCTCGCTGCAGTGGAAACAATCATTAGACTAGAAATGTGAGGGCGAGTTTCTCGGAAGAATAACTGAACTCTTCTATTTTTCGTATGAACAAGCTGCCCTGCGAGAGTGTGGGAATTACTGGAGACCAATAAACGCGAGTTTTACGATCGTGAATGGTAGCAATTGCGTATTAAGAAGTTCACTGACTGGTAGGTGGATTTTTTCGAGTGGAAAAGTAGAAGAGTCATGGAATTCACTAGATTCATTCCATTATATTGGTGTGGATATTTGGAAAACATGTCCAAAAAGGATATCAAAAACAAAAACTTCACGGTGCAAACAAACAAAAATTGAAAAGGTACTTTTAGTCCCTATCAATTCTACGAATAATTTCAAATAACAGATAATTCAACAAATTAGGAAGAAAAATGATAAAAAAATAATTTCATTTCCGTGATGCATGAACAACTCTTGTATTTGTTTTATTATCTGGTACGAGGGTGAATGTCCGAAGTGTAACGAGAGAAAATTAGGGGCAACTGGCCTCGAAAAGATGTAGGAAAAGCCAACATCTGGCACGACTTAACATTCAACGAGAGAAGCTAGCGATTCCTAAGTTGAACCCGACTGTGAAATGGAAAAAAAACAGGGGGGGGAATAATTTTTGTTTTATTTTTTAATATTCGAGAGCAAGGAAGAAAGGAGAGAATTCGGTGACACTAAAATGGTGCGAGAAAGGCTGAACGGGGCTGAAGGGTAAGAGGCAAGAGTCTGGTCGTTGATACACTAGAGTGTCTTTTTCCCCGTGTGCTCTGGCGAAACAGCGCTTGTGATTCTCTCTCGTTAAAGCGCCATTCTTAAGTTATAAATAGAGATGGACGAGGAAAAGCGAGGAAGAGAAAGAGAAAGGGGGCGCAAAAGAGACCGGCACTTAAACTACTGTAGTTCGGTGTTGCGGGCATTTGGCAGGGGGACAGGGCTGGAGGAGAAAAGGGGATTTGACAGGGAGGAAGGAAGATTGAGTGCGTGAGGCCCGGCATACTCTTTTCCGGGTCGTCCCTAGTATACGAGGGTTCCGCGGGGTAAGACGAGTACAGGAGAAAACGAAGAGAAACACGAAAGTTTCACATAGACGTTATGTTTAGAACATTTACCACGGGGGCAAGCAAGATGAAAGGGGCAGGGTGGAGAGTACAGAGGGAGATTGAAGAATTCGAACTGAAAGGAAATAACTGACCACGAGCTCGTAACTCGTGTGAACGGACACCTGGTTATGCCGCTTGACTCATTGAGATCGACTTTTACAGTCGCCCCAACATAAGACTTCTTCTCTCATCGCTTCGTTGTCTTATTTCGTTTGTGTGTGTTTTTTTTTAACCTTTGTCCCGCACGCACCTCTTTCTATTTTTTTTTTCATCTCAATGGTCAAATATCGTACGGTTCTATTTCAGGATTTTATTTTTCAACTATTCTGTTAAAAATATTACATCAACGTATCTTGCTTAATCAAAATTCATTTTCGGTCAGAACCGTCTGAAAAAAACTTGACGTCTACTTACGCAGTATGGTGGGCATCGACATTCATTCTCGTGTTAAAGAGAATGAGAGGACGAAAAAGTGAAAAAGAAAATGTGAAATGTACACACCTCACATAAGTATAGAATCTACGATAAATAACACCATACGTGAGAAAGATAAAAACTTAAGGTATGAGATAAAAACAAAACGGGTTCTCCGCTTGCGAGACGCGATATCTTGGACTTTCATCCCGAGTTCACAGTTCTCTTCCATTCTGAGTCCTTCTCTTTTTGCTCTCTTTCTCTCTTTACTTTACCCGTGTACACATTTGTAACACACGAGACTTTATCGAGGTGTCACCATCCTTATACTCTTGTTGCGAAAAAATTCTGAGGTGGGCGTTTGTACTTTGTCCAGGAGATCAACGGAGAACGAAAAGAGAGGGAGAGAGAGGTAGAAGTTTACAGGCAATATTTGTCAGGTCTTATCTCCTGCTACGCATTTCAAACAGAGACATTGAATTAAACTCGACGCCTCGTAATCGTGCGTTTAAGGTCTTGTTAAACGATAGTAGATAACAACAATGATGAGGAATGAGATACACTCGATGATTTAAGAAAAAAAAAAAAAACGGCTCAGAAATCGGCCTCTATAATCGCCTACAATTTCGATAAGTTGTAGGTACACATTATTCAAAAGAAATGGAGATAAATTAATTATATAATACCTTGGAATCTCGAGAATTGAACGATTCGAAAGTGACCATAAAAAATGAAACACTTTTTATATGCTTGCATCCAATATTTCATGAATGCTAAAATTAACCTTAGATTCCTTTGAATCTCGCTTGTATCGACTCGACCTCCTGACAGTTTTACACCTTTATAAGGAAATTAAAAATGTCGGAGACATCGAAAAAAGTGTTAAAAAATTGCTGAACTGTTTACTAAATTGAAAAATTAGTATCAAAAGGTAGTAGGAATCCTATCGAAGTCTGGTAAAGTCTCGATTTATCGGACGCTCTCGGAAGAGTGGAGAAATAGCAGAAACGATCGTTGTTTCGAGAAAATTATTGCTCACAGTTTATCACACAATGATCCTGTTCGATTGGGAAACATACTATAAAGAAAGAAAGATAGCAAGCGAGGGAACAGAGGGAGAGAGAGAGGGCGAGAAATTAATTTGTCGAGCACTCGTACATCTAGAAAACTCGGGCGTTTCAAAGTTCTACCGGCTATGTGCGACAGTTCATTTGTGGCTTGGATCGCGCAACGGATCGCTTCCATTGATTATGAGGCAGAAAGACGAAGACTCCACTTTCACGCGCTCTAGAATACGAAAGAGCCAGAGAAAGAGGGATTTTGTTAATGGCTGACGGAGACATTTATCGCATCAATGGACCCCCGGCTATTCTAGCCCTGCCCCTGCCTTCTTCTCCTCCTCCTCGTCTTCATCCCGTGTGCGTGAACGACGAGCGCGTGCTCTCACCCGACAGAATAAATATCTCCACATTCTCTGACTCGCGATCTCTCACACAGTAGGAACCCGACTCTTTAAATAACGGTGAAACTACTTTTGCGTTGCACTTGCAACAGTGCGCGATATCTTTTTCCGTCTTTGCGCATCTGATGCGAGTTTCTATTGAACCGGGTACGTCCCCACAAAGCGCAAACTCATCGATACTCGCGGTATTTTAGGAGAAACTTGATGAATCCGGTTCACAATTTCGGAGTCCCAATGTATCGATGCTTCAACCGAACTCTCTAGGCCCGATACACATTCTTCATCTGATAAAGTCTCACTGTGTTAAAACTATTATACTCGGTTGGATCTTGATTCGCTCTCTGCACGATAAAATCTTGAAAATAATTAATGGCGTGTCTGAAGCGAGTAGTCATTTGTGAAAAAATAGAAGTGTCTAATTTTTTCGCAGCTCGCATTAATGTTGAACTAAGGGAGAACACTTTTTATTATAGTTTGCTGACGCTGCTGATACTGCATCTCGAGAACAACCCACAAGGTTTTAAGCAATATATAATAAGAGGTTTTTTTTTATTTTCTAATTTTAAGCTCGTTAAGGAAGTTTACATGAATCTTGTGGCGAAATCGAAAATTTCAACTTTAAGAGTTGAAATTTGGAAATATGCTAGATTCTCGGAATTATTATAGGATCTACCATCTAGTTGTCGAGAAAACAATTCACGGAAATCACACTTTTTGAAGGGTTATACATAGGCTCTTATGGCAGGCACACTTCTTGTACGACGATTTGGATTTAATGCGAAATAGGATCCTCCCAACTTTAAAAAGCCAAAAACGAGAATAAGAAAATATAATGTTTTTAGACATCAATGATGTCTTGTTAAACCCTTGTTACCGGTGAAAATGACTTGGGAATGGAAAAAGAAAAACTCTTATTTGAGATTAACGAGTAAAGACGACATATTATGTTGTCATTGGCTGTTCTCACATTTTGCTTGACGATTTTACTACAAAAGTATTTTAACCGCTATCATTGTATTAAAAATTGATTAATCTTAAGAAATAATTTTAATAATTATATAAGAGAATGAATTTTGATCGTTTCTTTGATCATGAAAAGAGCAAAAAAGTTCAGTTGCTTTTTTGAGTCACAATCAACGTATGATCTTCCTTAAATTCTGCAGATTTTTGTCTGAATTGAAATGAAAAAATATATGTACATGTAAATACAGAAGGATTTGGATAACGCAATAGAAATGTCACTCTCACTTCTTAGGCAGTAAATGAGGCTGGAAAAATTAAATTACGATCCTTACCTCTGCGTCGAAGTTTCATTCGTGCTGAAAAGCATAAACGATTTCAAAGACAGTTGACAAAACTGTGTTGAGGACTGCTTACATGAAGGAATGTTTCGGTACTCAGGAGAATAAGATTTTCGTTCTCGGCCAGTGGTGTTGATGTCTGTGCAGCAACCATAATGGTGTTGCGCGCCTCTTGGCAACCAGTACATATACGTCGTCCCCTGGTAATAGAACTTAAGATTCACTGGTTATACCGGCCAAACTATCCACAACTCGATGTTGAAGGCCGCTACATGCAACTACTTTAACCCATTTTGTCCACTCCCTTCCCGTCTCGCGGAGTTCACTCGCTCTCACTCACTTCCACTTCCACCTCTCTCAAGCCGAATTAAATCGTAAATTAGGTGGAGTATTTAAAAGGTCAGAAAACGGACATCTTTGAGGACACGAAAGCGCGACAGCACTTGTGCTGACTTTTTTGCTGCTGCCCATGGAAGCAAGGATATAACGAAAATTAGAATTCATCCAATGAGCAAAAAATGAATAAGGGAATGGGCGGCTCTCTTGCAAACTTTTACAGATATAACAGGCGTGACGCTAGCAGGAGCTCAATGCCAAAAATGGGTAGCTGACTAGACAAAGAGATGTCAAAGGTTCCAGGCTCGACTTGAACTGAGAGGAAGAGCGAGGGGGAGAAATATCGAAGAAATTTATTTTCATCCCCCGCGCTGACAGTTCGATCGAGACATTTTAATCCCTTGGTGGTAGACGTAAATGGGTGTGAGGAGAATCTCGAATTTCCATTCTCAATTCCACACTCGCAGACGGGCGACATGTACCTCGACTGCGGAGGCATCGAAGGTCGAAGATTGACAAAAAGAGACAGATATATGTCAGAGAGAAGGAGAGGAAGAGGGAACGAGATAAAAAGTAATAAAGTTGGAAATTTTCGTATCTACCTTCGGAACGTGTGTGCCGAAGGTAGATACGAAATTACGGACGGGAGAGATTCAATTAAATCAAACTTCGTACCGTGATCTCCCTTTAATCGGTATGATAGAAGGAAGGGTGATGTGGAGCTTGAAACTGGAAATGTTCTGCAATTCTCCGAGTGCACGTTCTCCGCACAGCCCCTCATCCTTGTCCGAGATCTATGGCAGCACTGTAAGGAAACGATTGTTCCAGGATTAGCGTAGCCTTCCTCGCTTCTGCACTGATTGAAGCTCACAACTTTATGCAATATCTATATGTGCATTCAATTATGTTGTCTCATGCATGAATATTGAGATGATAAAGAAAAATGGAATTTTTGTTTTTCCGAGTTGCAAACAATTGTGCAAATACCTCCCCAAAAACGTAATTCTTTTTTTTTAGTCTATTTACAGTTACCAAAGTGAATGTAGCTATCAAAAAGATGCAATGAGTCTGATGAAAAAAACTACAGTGTCTTGAAATTTGGAAAAATTACTTTTAGATCCGATTATCCATCAGCGTTGTTATGGAAATATATTCAATTTTCACTCCCCCAGCGCTTATAAATCGCTTCTATTTTCATATGCATCGTGCGAGAGCCTTCGAATACTTGACTGTTAAACTTTCCCCTAGGATAGTATCATTTAGCGAAGCAATTTTTTTTTGTCGCAGGCATACGGCGATATTGACAAATCTCTCCGAATGAAAAGAAAATTCAGGAACATTATTTATCGATTGAGTTCATCATTCGATTCGATTAATTCAGTTCCATATGTTCATAAAAAATATCAATTCAATAGTTTTCACACGTTTCTTTGGACACCCTGTATAAAAGCGACAAACATTACGGAAATTTTGCATTTATATTCTCCTTGTGTACTATCTCAATGATTTCCATCCCTTGAGAATATTTTTCAACATTTTAACCCTTCTATTCCCACGGTCCCCATCTTCATTCGTGATTTTCATACTACGTTTGCCATTACATACTACTTTTAAGTAATTTTACTCAGATTTAGTGGCTTAATCTCCTTTTCAACTGGATGATGGCCGCTTTGTGTAGAGAAGAAAATTGAACCACCGATAATGAACTTCGAATTTTGAAGTGTACTCCCAGGAGTCGAGGATTTCATTTCAGAACCTCATAAGGAATTATTAATAAAGTATTTTTAAGTTATAGAGTGATACATTTCTGTAACGTTTTAAAGGTATCTCTCAATGTGGTTTAATCTACACTGTTTTTTTTGTTAATAATTTTTTAGTTCATACTGTTTCGGATACTCGACGTTTTTATTTACTTTTTCCTGCTCCTTACGAATTATCTCTATCTGTTTTTATGAAACATCCAGACTGTTATGCACAGCGACTTTTTCTCAACGACTGATGCCACACTTGACACCGTTGATGACAACATTTTTTTTTCATTTGTTTTATTTTCTCTTAAATCTCCTCTTCATTTTCCTTCAAAAGACTCACGAGTTGAAAACTGCAAATAGAATTCTCCACTATGTAAAAGGGGATCGATGAGGTACGAAAAATCCTGATATATCGTGGTAGGTTGGAGATCAAACGGAGAGGAAACAAGGCTCGCTTTCCCCTCGAAGAGAAAGGATAAGAAAGAGATACAGGCCGAGGTGCTACAGAGTCAATACAATTAATTCGGTGTTGGCGGAAAAAAATACACCGAAGTATCACACTACGCCAGAAAAACGTCCTCGTTCTCGAATTTGAATGTTAAGTGTCGTCGTCAAGTGTTACGAATTCAAACCTTCGTTCGTTCGCATTCAAAAGTGAATGATCATTTTTTCACTGTAAAAGTTTCAAACGAGAAGTTAGTCTCGAGAATATGACAAAAAATAGCAGAGCAATAAAACGTTTATGAAATGAAATGAAAATATTTCAGTCGACTCTGCTCCCAGGCACAATCTATTTCAGCATGTACGATTTACTCGAACGCTTGTTAGTGCGATTGTCAATCAGCGACATTGGTCAATCAGCGACAAATTTCAGTCTCTGCCGTTGTAGCGTATCTTGAAAAAGGGTGAAAAACACGCTCGAGGCAGGTCACGTTCACATGTTAGATTTGAACGATTAAACAAGCTGGTTGAAGGCGTTCGACGTTCGGTTGAAACTATTATACCGAGCGTCTCGTTCAAAGATCAGAATCCGTAGTAACGCTTCTTGTACATCGAACTCATAACTTTCTGGGCGAATCGATGCTTTTTTTCATTGTCCATACATGGCCAATGAAAGGAAATGGTGAAATTCGATCTGTTGCATGTCGGACTCGCGCTTCGAACACCTGCACCACTCGGATAAGCAGCGTTTGTCTTGAGCGAGATTTTCATACGGAAAACTCGAAAGAAGGTTCCAAACTGCTTGCGATTAGTTTATCAGGCTTGTGATCCAGTCGTAATCCCATAAAATTTCCCATCCACTTCGGAAAAACGAGCCAAGGCGTTTCCCATTCCTGAGATGTTTTTCACTCTTTGTTGAAACGACGGACTGTTCAACTCCCTTGCGATTCGTGAAAAAAGCAATGAATAAACGCACGATTCTGGTCACGTATTCCTTCGGGATTAGGCCCCGTTTCCGTTAGAGAGAATAAGAAAGAAGAGTGAAAGTCTGTGTGCAGGTTCTCTGTATACACCACGCGTCGTAGCGCTTGGACGAACGTATCGGAAGAGTTTGGGCTTTTCTACTTCCTAAAACCCCCGATCCTTATTCCACTTGGCATTACCCTCGTCCACGGTTTTCGCTCCAATCGGTCGCCAACTAATTCCCATTTGAACGTCGATACTGCGATTCGCTTCTTCAAAACTTTACCGCATTTATTGATTGCAACTACCTGCAAAGGAATATAAGGATTGAACGACAATAAACCGTTATTGATCGTTTACTGCAGTTGACTTTTACGCTTTTTTTCGCACTTCCCGCCTCTACCGCAATTATCGGTAATCGAGAAAGGAAATTAATTTTTTTCAAATAGGCTAAGATTTATGGGAGTCTCAAAAATGGAATACGGAGAAGAGCGAAAAATGTAGGACGAAGATGAGAAAAAAGGAGAGGAAGACCGGCAGAAAATAAAAAAAAGAGGATGTTATAAAACGTATAAAAAAAAGACAACAGAGAGGATGAGGAAGGCTCGTGGTATCTTTCATACCTTGTAATTAAGTCATTTAGAAGTGACGTAGAAGAAGATAGAGGAAGAAGAACGGACGAACGAACAAAGTCAAGCAGCCCATCACAGTTTCGCACTCATTATCCTCCCCCCCCTCTTTGGGCGACTCTCGCTCTCTCTATTTCTTTCGCTTACTGCTCCCACCGTTGAAGTTTTATGTGAGGCAGTAAAGGAGGCTCGTATTTTATTCTTGCGAAGCGCCAGAGTGATACGAAGATAACGACTGCAGAGGTGTTTTGCTCTACAATCTTTCTCTTTCGTTCTTCTTTTCCGCTTTTTGTTTGCATGCTTCTCATTTTTCCCTCGTTGCTTTTGCCCATTTAGTTCTTCCTCCATGACTTTGGTTAAACATAAACTGCATGATTCGAAGCCATTATGGAATGTTGCATCAACGTTGTACGGTGGAATCTTGCAATATCTTCATTGCAAGCGAGCGAGCAACTTTTTCAATTTATGTCGGCGTTGAAGTGTCATCAATGACGAGGAAAACGAATACCCAGGACACCGATCATGCATTCAAAAAAAAATGAATTCGTTCCCATGAAAAAAAAAATTCTAGTGCTTTTTCGTATGAAATTTTTTTTTTAGTATGAAATTGAAGGTTGAAAGAAAATACCAATATGAATAGGCCAATGAGTGGAATTTTCGTAGAAATCATACCATGTCATTTCCGGAATCGAAATATTTTGCGTAAGCTTCCAGTTCGACAAGAATGTTCTTTTCTCAAAAAATCCAATGTATTGTCGCATGGTCCATGGCCGTTAAAAAGAATACACCTGAAGGACGATCGAGTGTTATATTTGCGAGAAGAGTTACGCGAACTCTGTTGTTTCCTTCTTGAAAGAAGTAAAGCGAGGAGAAGGCCAACTGAAAAGAAAATGTTACGAGCTGGTTCCCCTTCTCATCCCTCTCATCGAGCAGGTGAACTTATTAAATTTCATGAAAGTTTTATTCCACCTTTGGCGGCTCCCTTTTCTGCATAGGGCAACCAAGCGACGCTACGAGCATCCCCCTCTTTTTTATGTTCTCTCATGCCGAACCCTTTCTTCTCCCCAACTCTTCACACTAGATCCCCTAACCGCAAGCACGCTAGAGAGAAAGAGAGAGGAAGAGAAAGCAGTTCCGAGATACCGGGGCGATCTAATACGCGAAGAGTTTCAAAGTGAGCTCGAGATTAAAGCGTTCAGCCGGGTTTCTCGTCGCATATTTTCAAGACGTTGCAACCCTTTATATAAGGAAACTTAGTGAGAAAAGGAGGGCGTGCAGAAAAGAAGGAAAGCAGAGCGAGAGAAAGAGAGAGGAAGAGAAATTATAGAACTCTATAGGGAGCTCGTTCAGCCTCATATCCAATCTTCAGCTTCTCTTACTCGAGAGATTGTGAGAGTTCCAGCGTTTTATTATATAGAATTCCGCACCTGATACTCCGTGCGTTGGGAGTATGCACTCTTGGAAGAATTCTGGAATATATTCCATGGATGGGTCAATTTTCAACTTGAGCATTGACATTTAAAAGGGAGAATGAATTATCCTAATTGATATTAATTCGATACTATTTTATTTGAGTCCGTTGGTGACCTACCTCATAGTATCAATTTCGATATTCAGTTCGAACGACGATGCGCTAGAACTTTCTAACATATTCCTTCGTTCGGCCACATTTATCCTTGAAATAATCGAAGGACGAAAGATCAAACAGGTGGACGAAGTGATGGACAGGCGAACGAACGGACAGTGCGCATGCACGTGCACACACACACACACATACACACACACGCACACACACCAATGAACACACGCGCCCGCGCGCTGCCAAGTTCAAGTATAACGCGTCCCTGCTCCCTTTTTTTCCATCACGCAAATACGTATATGCTAGAGGAATACTTAACTTGCACACTGTGAATTCCGAGTGAAGAGTCAATGAATCGATAAGTCATACGTGAAAAACGAAGAAGCGAATGAAATGGGAGACAATAAAGATAAGGAGGAAAATAGCGGTCGCGATTCACACAGTAAAAAATTGTTGAATGGACATGATGAAATGGAGGATTCGTTAAAGGGTGCATAATGAACGAAATGGTTTATTCATTAGAGGGTGAAATTCTTTTCCACGAAAAATCGTCGAGTCTCATATAATTGAACTTGTCCAATTAGGTATTATAATGACGAACGGATGCGAGAGAAAAAACCAAAGAAGAGAGAAACATGAAAGGAGATTAGAGGGTAAAACAGAGGAAGGGTCTGTGAGTGAGGTAGAGATATAGGAAAAGGATTGAGCTGGCAAATAGGAAAGCTCACTGTGTTAAGTTAAAACTACTACTTACAGCTTTTCGCTCTAGTGATTTTAACTAATAATTGCTTGTCATGCCCTAGGGCAAAATGAAGAATTGAATCGTGAACAGTAGTTGAATAAAATGTTAGCACAATCCTCTCAGTCGAAGATGGGACAAATTCGTAAAGTGTATTGATCCCTCTCACCTCGTCTACCTCGACGTTTCCCCGAGTAAACCCGAACTTATTTTAATATTTCACGGCTTATGAAGGCTTCTAAATATACATTGATGTCGTAGCAAATTATCAGTTTGCAACGTTCGAGTTCAACGAAATGATCTAAAAAAATCCTCCAATAATTCTCCAATTTTGGTCCCTGCCGAATTTGCAATTAGTAGTTTTTCAAGCTCCACCGATACTTCGTGAAATAAAAAGTGAGTGAATTACAATCGTTTTTTCGTTGGACTCCAACGTTGTAAAATTCTCCATCGTCGTAGTTCTTATTGGGTTTTATGACCAATGTTATTATTCTGAACACATTAACTCTGCAACTTTGACAAATTTTCCAATCCATTAAACTACTTTTTTAGTTTCCAAGACTGCATAGATCTGCGCGAAAACTCATACAATTGAGTTCTGTGAATTCACTCTTGTTCGCTGACTCCCTTTCTTCGGGGCTCGCAATGATTTTCAATGATTTTGCGGACTGGATTTCAGAAACGATTACGTGTCAACAGACGCTCGGGGCCGGCCACACCCTGGACTAGATAGGTGGATCCATGAATTTTTGTTTCTTAAAATAACTAGGATTCGAAGATGTTGATCCCGGAGTGAAAGAAAACGAAAAATCGATCACTCCCGCGCGACAGGTGATCGGCCAGTGAGAGCATACCTCGTTAGAGTTGCCAGCCGCCGAAGATAATCGAACTTTCGATTGTGACGCCTGAAATGAAATCGATATTGATCACGTATCTTACAACACTTTTTTTTAAGGTCTCTTTTAAAGTTTTGTCGCGACCCTTGCAATTAGCAAGTAGCGCCAATGCAATGACGATTACGTATTTTTTTCAATAACAGCAACTAATTTGATTACGTTTGCTAACAAACAATTGGGCGATGAAAACCCTATTTTTGACACTTGGCGTCTGGCGTCGAATCGACTAAGACCATGCAATCACTATTGTCTGACGTGAAGCAAGTTGCTTCCGTAATACTTAATTGTTGGCAAAATCGAAAATTGATGAGACAGTGATAGAAAAAAAAAACAATTCTAGAAAGTAACGCTAATTTCATGCGAGGAGACGATATGTTGTTGGAGGCTACGTCGAAAGTACGGATCGAGGGTTAATGCATTCCAAAATAGCTGTCAGACGCCAACTTGGTAAAGATAGATTGATGAGAAGAGCTGGTGCACTCGCGTGTTGAATTTAACGTATATAAGTAAAACGAAGCAGCAATAGATTTCTCGTTTCTTAGTGGCGCTCCGCCCCACAGGCTTCCATTCCCTTCCACCCCATTCTATCCCATTACGATCGAGCTCTTTGCTAAATTTCTCCTTCCTTCATTCTTCATCGGCTGATGTGCTAATGCGAACGATCATAGGGAATTAAACTGCCAACTCCCTTATAACCGAGAGCTTTACTTTCTCTCTCTCTCTCTGTCTCTCTTTCTCACCATTTCTCTCTAGTATCACTGGAATTTTCATACTAAATCCGACGGATCAACGGTATTGATCCTCGTAATAATTTTCTGCATTGTCTGACAATAACGCCCTTAGTCTCTGGGAAAGATGAACACTGTTCAATTATTGTTCCAATTATAATCCACTTTTCAAGGAATTATCGGCTTAAATAATTCCAAGGTTATGTTAATTATACTCCATCGCGTGGATTATTAATCAATAGGTTAAATAAACTTGTCGTTGGAATTATTCGAATCCAATTACATAATAACTGCGCTTACACGATCAATTGAATTTCAACGCTTATTCAATCACCCACGAAAATTCCCAGGCGTCGTGTCCATTTATGGTCCTCTTCTTTTTTCAAGTCCCGACCATTCACAAGACAAGTGCTCCTGAGATATCCAATTTTACATTCTGTAATTCAAATGAGATGAAAAAAATCAATTTTTTTACTCAGTCTTCTCTTTAATTGCAGAAATAATGTGGATAATGAAGAATAATGGCATATCAAGAATTAAGCAGTCTCAGACGCTATTTCAAATATTTTCCAGTTAAAGAAAAAAGTGCGAGGAATTAGGAAATAACAAAATTTCATGACTATTTTCAAGGAAGTTACAGAAATAATGAATTAAGCCACTAGTGGAATGCTGTGGGGCGAAACGTAGTGTCTCCACTACGTCGCCCGCCCTTGCCAACGACGGTGTTCGCTGATCCGTAAGCACGAGCGATTTAATTGAATCGTTATCCTCAATGAAACGACTACTTCAAAGGGTTCGAATCGCATTGATTGTTATGCCTAATAGTGTTGAGATAGTTCGCGAACTTGAATTATGCTAATATGTTAATTGCTTCAATAAAGTATAAATCAAAGAAACGTTCAACTATTTCGACTTGTAATGGAAATATTGAGGCTTTTTTCTAACTTTCAACTGCCCGCATGGGCAAAAGCCAGAAACGGAAAAAATTTTTATTAGAATTCTCATGCACTTTCAAATCTCTTCAGGTCAACAGTTTTCCTTTTTTTTACTCAATATCGATTCTAGTATTGATTACATATGACAGTATTGATACTCCGGATATCATTATGATTCCTATCAGTTACATTGCGAGGTAGATCTAACAGCGTCAAATTTTGGATGAGTACACCGGATGGTGACGAGTGGCAAAATAAACGAAGGTGTATGCATCAGAGCTTCCCGACCGAAATTGGCCTCATTCATTCGTTTCATAATGCCTCATTTTTTCTTTATTTTCCTTAATAATCTTTCATTGAGAGAATGTTACCGGTACTATTGGAACACTGCTTCAATAATTGTTCACCCTAGCTCAAGGTGTGCCAATGCAAAATAACTCGATTAACTATATTGAAGCAATTAATCAATCTTTCTCACTTATACCATTCGCCTTTCTTTTCTTTCATTTTTCTGTATATTCAAATGAGTGACCTGGGCTTTTTCTTCCTTTTTCTGTGTTACTTTGTCCTTGAAAATTCCTGAAGATTTTATTTTATTCTAAATTATGAGTGATGTTTCATATCTTTACAAGTTTGTTTGCAATTTGTGAATGAAACATGCTTGCAGACTGAGAAAGAGTTTGCACAAGTTTGACTGAGTGGACATAAATTTTCGTTTAAGGAGTAACAGTGTTTCGAGTTTATCCAATCTCGCCAAAAACTGGACTCATGATTATCGTCAATTTGGCGTTTTCGGACAAGAAGAAAGAAAAGATGGAAGGTTCAGTCTTCACGGAGGAAAAATAAATATTCACTGGTGAATAAGGAAGGTGGGATTTACGGGCACGGAGCCAGGCTCGAAAATCTCATGCAAATCAATGCAGCAGTAAAGTGGAAAGAGTAGGGGCTGAGTATGAGCTTAGACCAGCTGAACAAAGATGAATAGTTTTGAGGATCGTAGTAGAGGGTGGTAGGCTAGAGGGGTGAGCTACTACGAGGTGGTGGGTTATCTGCCCTATTTACGATTACCTATAATATTATTACTCCTCATTTCTGTTTCATTCGTTTTTCTTCGTATTTTTCTCCTTTTATTCTTTTTTATCCTCATAGTCATCATCCAAAATAGTAAATATGATATTCGAGAAATTGAGAAGAGGAAATAACGAGGTGTTTGAAGAATCTTCTTTCTCTCTCCACTCCCTCTCTCTTCTTTATCTTTTGTACCCTTCTTTCTGTCCCTCTCTCCCACTGTTTTGGGAATACATGACCAAGAGTATAAACGCTATTTATGGGTACATAAAACGGCAACAGGGGAATATAATGCAGTCACGAAGTAACGCGCGAAGAAACTGAGCCACACATATCTTTGTCCTTGCACTCTCACCACCCTCTACTCTTTTCCTCGTTCTTTTATCCTCTCTATCGTTCTCCGTCGTGATACTGCGCGTGACAGAAAGAGTGTGTGTGAGTTTGTCCGCGTGTCTGAGAAAGAGAGAGAGGAAAGAGAGGGAGCTGTGTAGGTTGGCTTCTTGGCGTCTATTCGCTATCTATTCTATTATGCTTCGATTTGGTCCTCGTATAGGAGTAGCCAGCCCCGCGGCTCTGAGCCACAATATCACCCTTCGAACCTAGCTTTTAGCTGAAGAAGCAAACTTGTACCTTATGAAAATAAAGAGAAAAAGAACCGCGAGGGGAAGAGATTTTCTCAGATCTTTAAAACACGTCTTCTTTCGTTCTTTTTCCCGTCTCCTCCTCTTTCCTTTCCCTCAAGTTTTCTCTGATCCATTATCTTCCTTGCCGTTCTTTCATTTCTACGTCCGTCCTTAATGATATTCTTCATAGTGAATGTATGTGTTGGATGTATGTTTGTTCGAAAAAGGGTGGAAAAAACTTCGAAAAATCTTCATTTTTTTAGTAGTGTATTAAAAAACTTGTCAAGTTGCAGTTTTTCCACAAGAGGGACTTTACCATCCGTCTCTTCGTTTACTGAAAAAAGAATATTGTGAACCTTCCCTTTATATACTTCTTCATATTGGAGAATTTTCAAATCTTGACTCTCACGTAAAAGGTCTGAGACAAATCATGAGATGTTTTCATTTTCTTTTAGGTTCGTTTTTTTTTAATGGTGGATTAAAATAAAATACAACACAGTAAAATATCAGTTATTGGAATGGAAAATAAAGACTGATGACTGATAAGTAGAAATTGAAGAAATCGTACGTCGACGGTTTTGTAGAGAAACGATTCTATGGGAACGACTCGCCTTAAATTTGAAATTTTGTGGACCTGGGTAACTTAACAACACAATGTGAACAATAGAAAGTAGAGTTTGGAAAGGTTCGTAGCAGTAGAATTGCCCTAAGACACGCTGCTTGACGCGAGCTCTCTCTTTTGCTCTCTTTCTTTCGTACATGCACACGAAGAAAGGTAGCTCGGCAGAAGAAACAAAGCTTTGGCAATCCCGCAATTTCAACTCCTCTAACTTTCCCATCCCTTCCCTTGGATCTTTCTCCACCCTTCCACCCTCCAAAACATCTTGAGACGTTTTCTATTCTCCTAAGTTCTAACGCCCTCCACCGCGCTCTCTCCTTGCCTCTCTCTTTCTCTCTCCCATTTCCTCTATGTGTATACATGGGTACAACGTATTTCGTGATCTAATGCATTCCCGCAATAAAGTTTATCACCGTGTTGCTTACGTAGCCGGATTTATCATCGACCCTCTAACAACTCTGAACATCTCGAAGTGCAACGAAGCTTCGACCTACTCACCTCCTTCCTCCCTCGTACCGTAAACACAGTTACTACTACTTATCTCTCTTCCTCTCTCTCTCTCTCTCTCTTGCTCTCTCCATCTCTAAGCTGGATTAAGCTCCATCGGAGTATGTTTCAAACAGAGCATGCGCTTATACCTGCACGATCGTTCGTATCTAATTCTGGATAGTTGCACACTGCATGAAATCGCTACATCACTCAACGCATTTACCGACACTTGCTTGAACATCAACCTACACATACGTATATAAAACATTTGATTCCGTGTGAATAAAAATAATACATCTTGAAGAATTTTTCTCAATGTCAACAGTTGTCCTCGCCACAAGGAGTGTCTCTTGCTCTATTCGAATAGCACGTGTTTCTAAAATCTTTGCACGTCGTTCCTATTTCCCTGTGCAATCATGATTCTAAAAAAATGTAGGCGTCTAAATACGAAAGTTATTGTATAGTATATTAGCAAATATATAAAACACGAAGGCCGGATCATGCAAGTAACTGCGCTTTTCCATCAGGTTTTTTCATATTCACTCGAAATTTTTGGAAAATTGGTAATGGATGCGTAACGACGTTTGAGTTACCGACTCAAATATTCCAATTTATGTATTTCTGTAGAAACTGCTGCAGCATTTGGAGGTCATTAAAAAATAAGTTGTGTTTTGTTTCTTTATGCTGAAGTTCTTCAACATTATTTGAATAATGAGTTTTTGATAAAAATTACTAAGCAGTAAACAGTGCAGGATGCATCGACTTCATAAAAACTGCATCGACTTCATTGTTTCCTAAAAAATATAAAGATTTTGTTACGGGATTAAATGAAGAAAAAGTAAGTTTTTTCTTCAAATCTGAAGGTGACAGAAAGTTACAAAGCTACGCGCGCTATGGGTGAAGAGCAGAGGTGCTCAAGCTGGTTGTTTTAGTACGGAGTAACGAGTTATAACGTAGTAAATGGGTTATATTGCCATGTGGAAAATACGAGAGATAACACAGCTCGAAGGGGTTCGTAGTGCAGTGTGCGTGTTGGCTTCTCTCAGCCGTTGTAAGGAATTATATTGCAGCGCTAGGATCGAGAAGTAATAAGGGATGAAACAGACTTTTTTATTTTTATTTTTGGTAAATACGAGCAAGATCTTGGTCACGAAATGGTTCTGTGAATCCGAAAAGAATATATGTACCTGCCTATATGTCCCTCTTCGTTACAAAACCTCCCGTCGGAATACTACAACTTTATAACGTGGTGGTTTTCCTCACCCCTTTCTCCTTCTCGCCTGTCCAACTGTCTTTTACTACTGCCGCATTGCTCACAATGTGCGCCAGACTTTGGTATATCTCGGTAGTCTTGTTGGATGTGGAAAAAAGTGCTACCTTAAGCCCACGCATCCTCCATCATTCCATCATTGTGCAGCGTACAATGCCCAGTCGCTGTACACTTTTTTCCTCTTTATCACCATTCATCCGTGTTTTATTACTCAGAACAAGTTCATTTTATTTCGCAATTACACAGAAAAAATAAGCTGAGCTAGAGAAAAAATTTCGAAGCGCCAGCAAAAAGCTACCTCCTGTGGCATTAGGTAACCCAACGTTATTTCAATGCCATACAAGTTCTCATACTCATTGAGGCAACATAACGCGCACACGGATGTGCTGGATACTGAAAGCGCCAAGTTCGTGCAAAGTAAACTCGACGTTACGGGTTCCAGTCCGAGCTCTCACTGAAACATCCACGCCAAAGGCTAAGTTGACCTCGCTTCTCGTTCCACGGCTATTCACCACGGTGTTTTACTGCTCAGACCACTGGATCTGTTGTCTTAACTATTATCTCGAGCCACCCCTTTTCGAACCCAGTTTGAGCAATCCCAGCAGGCTAAAGCTGACCGGTATTGTAAAGAAAAGTTTTCATCAACGTATGTTGATCAATGGTACGCTAAGCAAACCTCGAAGTAGCACTTCCGCCGAAACTTTTTCCCCAAATTATTGTTTTCAATCCTAAACACTTATTCGAGACGATGTTATATCACTGCCAGAAATTTGCACCAGCTTCCGAATTCAACGTACCAGAACCAGTTTCGGAGTTACTTTACATCTATTTTGTACATGACCATTTTTTCTCTTACGTGATCGTGAAATTTGGGTCAACAGACGATTATGACATTTTTTATTTCTCGTCACCTATTTCAAGCACATGAAACGACGACTATTCGCATACTATTTACGCTTTTTAGAAATAATCGCTGACTTTTGCCTCTTTCCTCATTGCACGCTTCAACTAGGTTGGTACGGATACGTGTAGAGGGTGATGTGTACCAGTATTTTATATATATATATCGCCAGAATTAGAATGAATATAAATTACCGACCTAATGAGAAATGGTAGGCGTCGGGGGTGAGTAGCTACCGTTCACCCATGGTTTATATAACCCAGTCCTCCTCATAGAAGGAGAGCAGAACATTATGCTAGTAGATTTACGCGTTCTTTTCCATAATATATTCACTTAATTATCTTGGCGTGTCGCCTTCTTGCATAATCTCTTTTCCTCATTCCCTTTATTTCGTTACGTACTAGTCAGAAACCTTCGGACGCCACGAATAGGTAATTTTTGAAGATGGCTCTTGCGAGGAGCGTGACTCGACGATGCCCCGGATGAAAAATATCTACCGCACGACCTTACAACTTACCGTTTCAACTCTGTTCGTGTGTCATCTCGAGTTTATTACACACAGATTAAAAAAGAATATTTTCGTTAAGTTTTTCGCTGCGTTATTCGTCAAGTTTTTCTCGAGATTCGTGTACAACTGGAGTTTAATTCCTTTGCTATTGGCTTTGATTTTTTTAATCGCCATCACTTCGCATTTGCTAGGATTTTTGTGGACGTAACAAACTCACCCCCTCCGTCATTACACCAACTTCGAGAGGGCTGCTTCAACTATAATGACTTGGGATATTCGTAACTCCCGAGTTAACACGCTTTTGTGTGGGTTCCTATCGACTGGCAAGCAAGCTTTATGAATTTAAGGGTGTATGCGTGCATATCGAATTGATGCTGGTGGGCTGGCAAACGAGAAGGCGGACGGCTGATCGTGTGCACGGCCCACGGCACACACCGTGAACTTTTAAATTGATTTGGAGTCTCGCCAATATCCGACCGATTTTCTTCGACCACTACCCTCTCTCATCATCCGCAAAAGCTTCGTCGCAGAACATTCTATAGGCACCCTTTACCCTTTCAAGCCTCCATCTTTCTCTCTCTCTCTCTCGCACACACATACACACACGAGTGCACGCGCCCACACACACTTCTTCTCCTTCCATTTTGCTCTATTTTTCTTTCTTGCTCCGACGATCATGTACGCAGACCTTTTTTACCATTTTCCTTACCTTTTTTATTCTCCCCACCTCTTATTTAACTTGCCTCTCAGTCGTTCCATTTATTTACTTTCCACTGTTAGAACCAGCCACCAAAGCACGCCTAATTGGTTTTATTACTGCGTCTGGGTGTTTCCTACGACAACGACGACGGCTATATATGAGCTTGCGGGGCCGACTGCCAGCGAAACGAGTAACGCATAGAAGCAGCAGGAAAATAGAGGGAGAAGAAGAGAACGAAAATCGTTGCTACGTTTCTCAATTTTTTTCACCGTCCAATCGTTCTCCATTGTCATATGGATCGAGTAACTCTAGTTTCTTGAAAACGAGTTGAAAAATCTCAGCAGATATGAATTTGCGACAAAAACGTCAAGCCAATTGATTCAGTGAGGACTAATAATGGTTGCACTGCTTTGTCGATTAATGCGGTTTTGCAGGAAGCCATTTTTTTGAGTTTCTAATGTTCCTTGCAGAGAACCCGATAATAATAATATAGCCGGCCCTATCGGCCGGGGTTCCCAGTTTGCCCAGGTCCCCGTGCGAATACGATACTGTGATAAATTTAAAAAAAACTCACTTTGGGTTACACGTTCAGGAAATCGCTTTACGAATTGAAAAAATTCAGGTTGTAACGATCTGCAACAACATTTACAAGAAAAATGTAAAACTCGAGGAAAAAAAAACAATTCTAAAAGAACATCTCATGAAAATGTTATCCTATTTGTGTCAAGAAAATTTCCTTGGGCAATCATGTTTCGCTAGTCTTAAGCTAAGTATAAAAAAGCCAGGGCCACTAAACTCCTAAGATTTATCGGTTACGTTGTATCACGTGGTGAACTCGTAAAGTCCGAAAGATATCAATGTGGGTGCGTGAAAACGTTTGTTGAGATTCCTTCAAGTAGTGAGGAGAACGAGGCTCGTTTCGAGTCGTATTTATGGGAGGGTTCAATGTAAAACAAGACAGATACGAGCGGAAGTTGTCACGCTACGGTAGACAAACAACAAAGAGCTCAGAATTTGGGCCTTCATTGCAGAAATACAGCTTTGGCCGAGAGTATTAGACACCCTGAGAGTTTTCTCAACAGATGATCTTTCGAAGCGGACGACACGAGCTTGCCTGCGCTTTAATAATTTTTTTTCTCACATTTTTTTCGTGCCTGTTATGTTATTTGAAAAAAGAAAATATTAATATTTTTTTCCCAAAACGAAAATCTCCGTTGATTTGATGAAGTTCAATGATATTGTTACGGTTTTCCACTCTTACGTATGCATTTATTTGTCTTATTACTAAAATAAAGATCTTATGTTCCCTGACAACGATTGTCCTTTGTAATAAACAAGGTAAAAAGACACAGAAGACGTACGCGAACCTCAAGCGATACACATCACATTTTGTATTCTGTTATATAACAAACCGCACCGTACTTTCGAGAAATTATAGTTCGACTATTCATTTCGACCAAAAGTTTCGCAAAATACTTGGAAAAAATATCAAGATAACGGTGCTTCATCCAGCACGGATTTACCCGTTATATTGTGGACCACGAATTCCTGGTCTATTTCTCTCTATTTATCGTTGCTCAGTGTGCCGCGATCGTGCTCCGTTAATTACTTCGTAATACCGTCTTGATATCCAACTCTTGGATGCTCCATTCCATTACGGAGATTCATCCGAGCAAGTCTTATTCTAGCTCGGAGCGTTGGCTTTTCCATAGGCTTCTTCGCAACGTTTCCTTGCACAGATGAAATGACGATGAGACTCGAATGCTTTTATCTCTCGAAGTTCCGAGAATCATTCGTTGCAGATACGTCCCCTTTTCCCTCGGCGTCGTCGAGTATACGGGAGCATAAGGAATCTCACTGAATTTTGCTTCTGGTCATAATCAACGACAGGAAGATTGCGTTAATGTTTCTCTTCAACCAAAACCGGGGATGAGACGTCAACTTGTTCTCGATGCAACGAGACCTTTGATTATTTGAGAAATAACTCAAGATATGATCTTATACATGAAAAACAAAGGCATTTAAAAAAGGAGAGATTGAGATAAACTATTTGATACCCTCTCGAATTGCTTTCAAATTTGACTCAGACTTTGACTCAGTTTCTTTGCTTTCTGACATCTTATATTTGACGTGACAGCATTATTTGGTAATTATCGCAGCCGCGTAATCAACATTAATCGTTATTTTTTCCACTGTAACTTTTCCGACAACCGTTCAATAGTTACAACTTCAATAGCCTCAATGATTCAATCGAAGATTTTGAAATTATTCGTCGGGGGAAGTAAAAACAACAAATAAGCGGAAATATATCGTTGCAGAGTCAGAAAATGAGTAATTCTGTCCGCGTTTCATAAAACCAGTGACTTGGCGTAAACCGTCTGCAAGTGACTCAGGAGATGGGAGTATGTTTTTGAAGAAAAGAATGGAAGAAAAAGAGATAGAGTGCGAGGGGCGGGTAACTCGTTCCCCGTGTACACTCCAACAGACCGGAGGAGTTGACTCTCCTGCTGGGTTTCCGGTGAGGCACGTAGGCTTTTATAAATTTGGCAAGTGGAAGCGTGACACCAAGTAGGGGTTACACACCCCAAGAAGGACGGATCAAAAAGAGAGAAAATATAATAGGAAGAGAAACAGCAAGAGAAGCAGGAATAAGAAAGAAATTGAGAAATAAAACGAATAAAAAAAGAACAACGCACGAAGGGGTTGGAACAGACAGACTGCAGCAGAGATGTCGACTCGGAGACAGTAAAAAGCGCGAGAGAGATTCAACCCCGAAGAACACCGAGGCGAAACTCACCTTACCGAGGATTTACGGCACGTGCTATCTTGCAGGTGCAGTTTCCCTCAACCTTTTGCTACCCTCTTTTACATCCGCTTATATATCTGGGCATATTTGTAACTCGGTAGAGTCTCCACATGAGCACCTTCCAAGCGATGTTCTGAGCACTCTCTTTGTTTATACTTTTTTCTAATAAAACAATCCGGGCTGGTACGAGTTCCGCGTCAAATTTTAGCTCATTGAAAACTCTACCAGTCGTTTCGCAGCTGGAAAAACAAACGTGTCATTTCAACGAGTTGAGCAATGCTTTTTCAATTGAGTCGGCATTTTGATTAAGAGATTTAGGACTATTCTCAGTTCCAATGCATTCAAGAATTTTATTTATCTGCGTATACGAACAATATCTGCAAGGGATATCTATAAAAGCGGAAATAATTTTCATTATACGTAGTTGAGTAAATAGAGTATCCGATATCAACTGGATTGGTGCGTGTGCCAAAAACAAACAGAACTATAATGAGACATGTTTGTACAAACTTTGAGATATAAATTAAATACAACCTTACTCACTGGTCCTTATATAATAACGTAGTATTCCATGTAACTTCCTATTTCAAATAGCATCCAATAAGAGGAATATGCAGAAGAATTTTCAAACTTTTATCTCAAGTTAATTTATCCAGTCACATATTTTCGGAAAGCGCAGATTTCGGAAAACTTGAAAAGATTTGAAAATTTGAAAATATTGCAGAGATACAGGCCAGTATATCTGCAATATTGATTGCTCGAACTGATAGTTATAAAGTAATCACACTGTGTCTCATGTTTGTAAACATTATTATCCCGGCTAACCCATAAAAATACCCATTTTTGACAAATCTATGGTCATAAGAACTATCTTTAAAGGTTGACAAAATAATTCGCAACAATTTTTTTACCTATATTCACGTTACATGAACTGGCGTCGTCGTAAGTCATATATGATAATGGTCGGACTGGCAACAGTTTCGATCAGCCAAAGATATACATAGCGTATGTATAACCTCAATCGAAATCGAACGTCAACCTCTCGAAAAAGGACAAGTGTCTCGTGGATGATTACCAAGTGTGGGTAAAGCAGCGAGCACTTGCACCGTCTACGCTGTTGCCGTGTTTCTCGAACTGTATATTTTCAACTGTCGACTGTCCTCGGGGCAAAAAGACAGGAGTTATGCGTTTTCACCTGTCATAATAATCGTTCTATTATTGATTGATAACTATTATTAGATTTGAATTACGAGATCCAGAGAGAGTTTATTAACAGAATTATTCGGATGGTTTATAAATTACGATAAAGACCCTTGTACTTGGTTGTGAATATTCTAACAAAGCTTCAGTTATTAAATAACTCTTTGAGAATTGAAACTATAATATTTTATAATTTTTTTGACACAGGTAACTATCATTACTTCTTGTCAGGGTTTGGTTTTCTGAGAGATTCTTGTAAGGATGATTATTAAATTATTTCTATTGGATGCTGAACTCATCCGATCAGAACGGCATCGCTCTCATTGAGAGCTTCCCATTGACAAGAAAGAATTGTGGCACCCCCACAATTGTGATCAAAACTCTTTTCAACCCCTTTTTCTTAAAGCTATTCGATTTTTTCAAGTGCAATTGGCGAGACAGTTTACCGACTATCGAAACCAAAGGAAATCATACTTTTCATTCCTCTCAAGCTGTCAAATACAAATTCGATATATTTTTATTCTCGAGTCTTGTGAAACTATTCGTTGGTGATTGCAAACTGTTACAATTAGTCAGATTAGGCAACAAACTCCAAGTAACTCGAGCGATTAAAGTAGGCGGATGGGGTGGAAAGGAAGCAAGGATGAGTTCATGAAACTCGAGTGAACGTGCCACAAACACGACACACGTGTAGCCTGAATTAGTCATGCGAATTAGATCCCTCAGAAGTTAAACTGGACAGGCCGCACAGATTTGCTTCGTTATTCCAAAAGTTCATCGCTGCTGGAGAATGTTAGAGTTACTTGTGATAGGACATTTAGAAAATTAGTCCGTTGGGAGTTGTAAATCAATTTAAAAACAGAGTTAGATCCTTCGATGGACTATTTGCAATACAATTCCAATTATCCACTTCAAATTAGCTCTTCACTGGTCTAACTAAATAACTATCCTGGAAAATCCGGATGCGAGTTTTTGGATAACTTTAATGGTAAGAAAATTTTCCTTCGAGATTTTGGGAAACTTCTAGAAGGCTATTTGTGATTTTCAATTGGGAACCATTGAAAGATGTTTAAATTATATCAGCACGTATTAACAAGTTTCGGTTAAACTGTAAAAGCATTTAATTTCTCTGTTGCACTCTATTGCCTCGTTCATCTGTCCAACAGTAAGAAGGGTGAAAGTAGAAGAAGAGCTATATTATATGGGAGCATCGTCAGAGGTAATCTAGCTTGCGGTACAGATGGCAGAGCCTGTAGAAGCTTTGCTTCCGACATTTCTACTCGCCCTGGAAATTTACGCTCTCTTACTCCGCCCTGTTACACACTCGAAGTCGAGAGTAGGGTTGAAAACCACCTCTAGCCGGCATTCTACGCCCTACATATTCTTCCTTTTATTTTTCTTCGTCGAGAGGTTCCTTGGCGTTCGAATATATGAAAGCTTCGAAGAGAATGCCTTAAGCAGAAACTATTTATTGAAAAAATAAAATAAAAAAACATTTTTATCTATAAAAAGGACACGCATCAATGGAATACAAGAAATATTCCAACATTGGAAAGCTCTTATTATGCGTGCATTCAAAACTCAAAGATATTTGTATATTGGTACAAGCACATAAGGATACGATATCTAAAAACTAGGGAAAAGTGAGAAGATTATATTTTTTGTCATGTGAATGCTCAAAAGTAAAATACACGATCAAACAGAGGTTTGCTTATTGGACATTTTGAGGTACCGCCTATAATCTGGCGTTCATGCGGGTTGGAAAATGAATCGGTGGATGCAAAAAAATGTATTGTCCTGCAATACTGACAAAATTAGCGAGCAAAAAAAAAATATTGGAAATTTCGTGCACTCTTCCGTGTATTCGTGTTCAATATTCATGGCTGTGTGTGTATGTGTGTGTGTGTGTCGGTCGAGTATTTTGAAAAACCGCACCTGAAGGTTTGAAAAGCTCTTAGGAGAGTGAGAACGATGCAGAAATGGGGATACGATGCGGGGGTGGGGATTTTCGAGTTGGTCGGTACGTGGGACCTCGCGGTCGGCGAACAGGATTGTTGCATTATTCGTTGCTGCCACAGCTTTCGAACGTGCAGTGTGCGAAAGCCACAAACCACCTCACTCTCTCCCTCTGTTTTTCCCCATCGCTCTCTCTCTCTCTCTCGTCTCCCATTTCGCAAGCTCCAAATCTCATTCTCGTTTCGTGAAAAGCCTCGGTGCTTGCCGAAAACTTTAACGACGGCGACGTCAACAACGACGATGAAAGAATTAACTTCCTCTCTTTCTCTTCCATCAGCTCATACCAGTGTTGACCGCAACCCCTTTGATCCTGATGGACAAATCTGAACGAACAACTTGCTAGAACACAATCCGAAGCTCCGTTTGTTGCTTATATTCCCTCTGAATTTTCTGCCTTTTTGCTTCACCCTGTCCTCGTATTTAAACTGTCCCTGCGAGTGGAAAGCTTCCGTATCCAACCCTTACTGCAGCACTAAAATAAGGCTTGAAAAAGGAATCAAAATTGGTGGATAAAATGATAAAAAAATTTCACTTCAAAAGTCTCGTTACTCAATTAATTAGTCTGGTAAAGTCCCTTGGTACGAAAAAAGGCATCCCAGAAAGTTTACAACTTTTTTCAAAAAATAAAACCAGAAAAGTTGCAGCAATGGAGGTCAATGGCCGGTGAAAAAAAAGTCGTAAAATAAAGTGCACCAAAGTGATGACGAGCTGCAACGTTTTTTTTACGTTGCTTTTTCATCGATGTTGGTTTCTCGCCCTTAAAAAGCATGTACAAGAAGACGAAGCAGCTTTTCTCGGACTTCCGACGTTGTTTGACCCGGGAACGATGTGCTTTGGACATCCCCCTTGTTGTCGTTTCATTTCCGCTCTTGTAGTCCGGAAGCCTGGCACCAACTCTCCACCCCGTGTTTCAACCCTTCTCTGGTTTTTTTCTCCGTTGCTCATTCTCTCCGATTGGAGCTAACGAAACGCCGTCCGGTACGGAGGGTAGATTGTGCACCACCCTTCAAAGTACGGCTACACTGCACGAGAAAAAAAGAATAAACAAAACGAACCAGCTATACATTCGGGGAAGCTCCGGCTACCGAAAAAGCAAATAAAAAGGTATACCAGAGTGAGCCGCTTAAAGAGTTTAAATATGCGCTGAAAATTAAGGCTCCCTGTGGCAGCTTTCGTACATGAGCTCTCTACGGATTCTCCTTGAAACTTTCAACTGTACCATCCATCCCGTTCTGTGCTTTTCCTCTATCCAATTTTCCAACCTCTCCCTCCCATTCTCTCCTCTGTTCTCTTTTCCTCCCCATCTCCTCCTATTTTTCTCTCGCTCTCCCGCGAACCTTACTCCCGGGAGCAAATGAGAGGTTGCTTCATCGGGATTTAACATTCAACAGACTTGTCAAAACGCTGAACGACAGAAGAACGACTTCGGTAACTTGTCTGCCTCTCCGATTGATGATGTTCGGCTGTTCGTGAACTATTCTATTTAAAATTTTCTGTGATCGCGGAATCTGTTCGAAAAATAGAAACGGATCAAGTTGGGATCGGACGGTGCGTAACGCCGACCTGCTCAATTCTTGGACCCATACGAACGCATATAATGAAAAGATTTTCTCTTTTTTTTTTTTTTTTTTTTTTTTTAAATAAATGTTTCCAAATGTTCGTTTAGTGCTATCCGCTTTTTTTGCTATTGGTCATTCATTTTAATGAGATATGCGAGAAGATTGACGTCGCGAAAATTCTTAAAATTGTCATAATATATTCCGTTGGGCGCATAAAACAATAAAATTTATCACAAAATGTCGTAAGATCGTGTTCCAAATGAATAGCCCTGTCTTGTCTCGAATGGTAAATCTATGTTCTTAGTTCTGAGAGAAAAAGAGAAAGATTATATCGTTGAAATTTCCGTTGGGTGTGAAACGTCCAAACAACATCGAACCGTAATGTTCGCAGCAAGTATTTTGAGATCTTTCCTTCAAGTAGCCAAAATAGAAAGATTTCCACGAGATTTTTCTTCTTTTTTCGGCGCTTGAAGCACCCAACTCAAAATGGAGCAAAAAAAAATACAGAGCAAGCACAAGATACTGGCGCCGAATCTCTCTGTACTATGGGAATGATGTACGACGCGCATTTGTAACTTTAGCAACCACGACGGCGACGAGACTCGAAGAATTTGCGTGAGACAGCGCGACCTCGCGTCGACTGTCAACTCTCTGACTGGACATCTTCTACCATACTCCAATTATAATAGTTCGATCTTACGATAAATGAAAGGTATAAAAAAATATTAAATTTATTGTGTAGAAATCCAATATAATTTGTACCGTACATCGTTGAAGCTTCGCTAATCGGAATTTCGAAAAAATTGTTAAAAACAATGAAATCTTGTGAAACGATGCAGATACACAAACTAGATATTTATATCGTTTGAACCCTCCCTTTTGTCAAAGAAACAAAACTTGAAAGCTTCGACGAGTCGCAAGGACCCATTTGCATCATAAACGTTGAAGAGTTTCTTTGAAAGAAAGGGGAACGCGATTGAAATGACGAATAGGCTCATTTTTACCCATTTTTTTCCAATCTTCACCTCGCGAGCTCTTTTCTCGCTGCCCCTTTATTCGTACTTTCAGTCATTTTACATCCTCCGTTATTTCTGTTGATAGTTTCGGTGTGTGCGATAGAAAATCAGGCAACGCACAAATTCACGTACGTGTATGATGCATCAAAAAAGAATTCGGTGTGAGTGCAATGTGATTCGTGATATCGGGGCTAATGGAACAAGTTGCACCAGCAGGGCAGAGCGAGACCGTACAGCAGCGTGCCAAGTTTAGCATAGCGGAATCCGGCCCCAAACCCCCAACTAAAAATAAATGCTAATCACGAATCTTAATCAACGGATCCTCATTCCTATTTTTGCACACTGACTTTACCGTGCTGTGCACATCGGTTTTCATCCAACTCCCTTCCTAAATTCAACCCACAATACAAAATAATTCAAGTCGCATTCGTTCAAACGATTACGCCCATTGCATTTTTACACTTTCGGTCCAATCGTGAATGCACTCTTTTCACATTAGTTCCAAATCCCTCCTGGGTAAGAATAAGTGAAACTGATATCATAAACAATGATAGCAATAATGAAAAAACTACCAGAGTCATGACGTCTCAATTGAAAATTCTATCGATAAATAGAATCATAACCGGTTGACGAAATTAAAAAAAAAAAAAAAAAAATCGATGAAACGAGATAAAAAGAGAAATGAAGAAAATGGTAAAAGGTTAGAACGTCGCCACTGCAATTCGATCGGGCATCGTCACAGATAGTCATCGAAATCTTTTCCATCTCTCTTGCTCAATGCACTAGTTTATCTCTGTAACATATATACTCGAGTCGCATATAGGTGAAGATCCACGACGCTCTCCGTTCGATATCTTCAAGCCTGTCTACCGTCCACGACAGAAAATCACGGAGAAGACGAAGGAGGAGGAGAAGAAGACGCAGAGATGAAGAAAGCGACAACGCCTAAGCGTTAAGCTTGACTACCCGTTCTAATTATAACTGAGGCTATGTTTGGACTCTACTGACGATATACTTTTTGGCATTGACAGCCTTTCCCGAGACCCAAGTGGGCTGCCCGACAACCAAATATCGCACGCTACCAAATATATCAACCGAATAGACTTTCAAAGCTTCCTTATACTAGCGCACTTTAGTCCGACGACCAACGCTTTCCCGATATTTTACGTCTTATGACTAGCTTTTCATCCTTCTGTTAGCTCATAAAAGCAACTCTGACTTTTCATCATTCCGAATTTATTGTTTTATTTGATTTTTTCAAATAATTACTCAATCGGTATCAAATTCATTTTATTTTTATCAACATATATTGCTAATAATCTACACAATTTTTCACTCGCAGACAACAAAGATCTCTTTCGCTTAACCATAAATCATCATCTATCATCTTATATGACACACAACGGACAAGTTATTACATTCAACATTGCTGACGTCACCGATACGTCGAACTCATGATTGAATTTGGTCACGGGTCAACGAGGATCAATTGACTCGTGGATATGAGCGCACCAAGTACAAACGACGGTATCCACGTTCTTTCGACATAAAAGTGCAATAAAAAAAAAAACCTTTTTTTTCTTCGAAACCCGTTGGAAAAAAGGACCCGCTGAAAAATAACGGCTGGAAATATTTTTCATGGATGTGTATATGACATGGTCGAAGGAACTTTATTTTCCTTTTATTTTAAATAATCCGACTTATGAGCACAGCAAACACTTGGAAAATGTCTGAAAATCCAAATGAGATTTGAAGTCGTAGCAACTGGAGAGTAATAAGAAATATTCGATTGAATTCATTGGAAGGACATAAGGATCTTGACCAAAGTGTTTGAGGAAGAATTTGTGAATGAATGCAATTATATTTTGTATCTGGATGCTTTCTGGAGGAATGGAAAATGAAAGTAATAACGAGTGGCGCTGGAATGGATACAGCCGATCTCTAGAGATCTCAAGACCCGGAAACGAGGTTGAAACCAACTGTATCTCAGAATCGGATTAAGAAATCGAGCCAGGATATTGCATTTTTGATCGCACCAGCCTGGCTCGAGTCTCTTTCTCCAAGCGTGCCTACTACGAAGCTTTTTTGCTTTCTCCTTTGCTCCTGTTTGAGAACGAATTGAGGAGCTCCTCCTCGACCCGGCAACCCTGTACCACGAAGCAACCAGCGCGAGGCTTTCCTATTGGATTGAATTATTAAATTCAATTTTTCGAGTAGTGAGAGATTTGAATTATTGAGCCGACCGCCTCGCATGCCTCTAACAACTCGCTTCTTTTCTCTCTTTCTTTCATTCACATTACATTCTCCCTCAAGTTTTCATTCTTGCCCGCGACATGCCCAGACAAATAATTTGATTTACTTTCCTTATCTTTTCCACTCTTTGGGCTCTCATCGATACGATTTTTTTTAATATTCAAAATCCTTAATAATTCGCAAAACGAACTTTGTGGATTGTTTGCTTCTTTCAAAACAACTATACATTGAGTATTCAAATATATCTATATGGGGCATTCCACGCTGATTCGCCTGGATTTGAGCCTTCAGCTCTCCAATATTCTTCGTAATTTTTTACAGCATTTTAGTAGCTATGAGGAGCACTTGAGAATTTTTCCAGATTTCTTTCGAGCAATTTCAATTGATGACGAAACATTTTTTGTAAAAACTTTTGTCCATGGAATGCCGCGCTCTCTCCACCTGAAAGCTCAATTTTTTTTTCATATTCGAAATATATGTTTTTGTAGATTTGGCCTGAAAAATTTCTTACCGAAAAAACGTATTGACAAACTCGAATCACTCCGAAGAAATCTGAAAAAATCCTGAGTAGGTACTCGTCAGAGGTACTATACAACGCTATCAAGAATTGAGAACAAAATCAAGGAGCTAAACGCCCGAATGCAAATTCAATCGACATGGAATGCCTCATATATGAGAGGATCATGTTCTACGTTTGGGGAAAAGTAGCAGCGAGTAATTGCTTTTACGCCTATTCAAATAAAGGTGCAAAAAAATTAAATTAAAACCAACATAGGGAAGCTATGCTCTTTTGCAATGTTTTCTTGTTCTTAACCGAATAGTACATGAGTTACATATAAGTTGGAAAATATTCGAATTGAAATGTGTGAAAAAATAGCTTTTCAATGCTCAGTTGCAATATACTTTGTATAATTATTCAAGTTACTAAGATGGAGATCGGAGGTTTGTTGATTTCTGTGAGATGGCCGAGAAGCTGGGTAGACGAAAAAGACGCGACGGACTAGGACAAGAGAGGCAGAGAGAAAGGGGGAAAAGGAAGCAGAAAAGACCACGTCGAGTGATCTTTACCGGCTACTTACACGCTCGATTACTCTGGTTGAAGCGACGAAAGGATTGGACGAGATTGCGGGTTAGAGCGAAAAAAGTAGGGAGGAGAGAGCGGAGGAAGGGGTGAAGTGGGGTTTCCAGTTGCGGAGTATTCGGAGGTTGAAAACGTTCCAAGAGAAAGAGGCCAAAGAAAATACTGGAGAATTTCGTCTATCCGAGAAGAAACAAGATGTTGGTTGATTTTTTCACTATTTTTCCCTTTGCCACATTCCGTTGCTATCTCCTCGCTACGTTTCGCGTCGTCAAATAGGGTGTAAGAAGGGTAAAAGTGCGACGGTGAAACGAGCGGATACGGAATAGCCGTCGAATAACGGGGTGTAAAAAGACAAGATGAAATCAACATTCAAAAGTGGGAAAAGTTTTCTGATAAGATTCCGAGTGAGTTGGTGGCAAATTCATATATCTGCAGAACGATGTGTAGAATCCTTTGCGGTGACTAGATCAAATCTTGACACGAGGAAAGCTACAGAAATAGTCGTTACCGAACTTTTAACTTTTACCACATATATATCTATACTAAACCGGAATGCTGAGGAAGAAGCATCGCCACTCTTATCATTCGATGAAAATATCACTTTTTCTCCCATTTTGCTATTCCGTCTTACGATTTAATTCCATAGTTCGAGCTCGGGGATGTGGAATGAAGCTCATCAAGATTGCAAACGACCATCCCAACTCGATGAATTAAAGACCTTTCTCAGCAGTAGCAAGAATGGATTTCTCGGCCGAGTTCGTCTAGTGAGAGTTCCGTCTATCCAAGATCTGCTCGGCACTTTGGCCATTCTTCCATATACTTCCATCTCTTTCCATGATTCACATTTTTCTTCAAGCTGTGAACTCTTCAGATCATATTCTCGCACTTACTTCAAGGTATTCTTTAAGACTGTTGAAAGTATTTACAGCATAAGAGTCTGACTTGGTGAACCTCAAAATTGAGATTATTAGCCCTGCTTTTACTAAACATTTCTCTCTATCGATTGCTTCTGTAATGAGCTTTCGTGGCTGAGTTATGATCGGGTTGTACATATGCATCTCGAAATGACACCTATTTCCGGAAAAAGCTCGGATGGTAGACAAAAAAGCCTTTTTTTCGTGTTGAGATTATTCTCAATTTATTGAACATTCGGATACGAAGATAAGCGCAAAGATAATATATTGGCGTTGAAGAGAGAGAGAGAGAGCGGCGACAGAAAGGGAGAAAAGAAATGGAGGGCAAGAGGAGGGATAAAAGAGAAAAAGAGGAATATGTTTGAGAGGGAAAACGGGTAGGCTGAGGTCTGGCTTGTAGATTCGTACTTGCGTGGCTGCCATCATTAGGATGGTGGGCCATAGCTGCAATGCGGGCACCCATGCGCTCAGTCGCGGTGGGAATGTGCTATACACTTTGCCCTGACTCACGTGAGGGTGGTGTTGTACAACCCTCCCGTTGCATACTGTGTATGTGCATTGAATGGGAGTCGTGTTGGAAAATCCTCTTTCTACAGGTTGATTACAAAATACCCTTAGCTTCATTCACAATTAAAATTATTAAATTTCGAAGAAAATTTGTCAAGTTTGAATTATCGATTAAGCACGACCCTGAGCCGCCTACCAAAATACTTTATCACAGCGTGTCGAGATATTTCATTGGTCATTTAGTCATGTCATTGAAGAAAAGCTGGACATTAATTTCTGAATGATCTCGTACGTGCAAAGGCCGTGCCAGCCAGGTTATGCACTATCGCCTGCAATGTTCAGTGCCGAACCTACCGTCTAGATCTCTGTTCGCACGAGGAATGGAGCGAGGTGGTTGGCACGAAGCCAGGTGGGCTCTCTCTCTCTCTCTCTCTCTCTTCCTCCCTTCCCCCTTCACTAGAGAATGGAAAATGCATCGTCATCTGCGCTCCCATCGACCTATCCGTGGTATATACACTCACATATACAGGTGTACATCAGGTTTCTCAGTTGGACTGTTTTATTGGCCAGTTTTATACTACAATTCTACCATTCCACTGGTGTTATTCGTTTTTTTGGGAAGGAGCTTAACGAGAGTAATCCAACGCTGGATAGACAGTCGATAGCAGGCGACTGCGTCGACGATATGAGACGGCTCGTGGATCTGAATGGGTAGGGAGTATTTTCACCGAATGGCGAAATGGGTCGTTGAATGGTCTAAGTGACACTATTACGTCCAGGCTCAACTGAGATCCCTAATGTCCAACCATCCAGCTGAAATTTTCATCCGGAATAGATTAGGATTGTATCATCAGGATTCAAAGTTTTTGTCCTACTTTCTTTTTCCTTCTTGAAACCTATTCGTGTCTCAGAAGAGCCGAGATGCCATTAATATAGACTGGGTAAAGATCGCCCTGATCCCTCGGTAAGCAAATGGAGAAAGCTCGTGGAAAGGGATAGCAGTAACTCCGCGTTTATTCAAATGATGCTTTAGGGTTTATTCTCCTTCGCGACGGGTTGGCAGTCTCCTCTGCCCCCTTAAGAACGAAGGGTATAAGTAATCCTAGCGTATTCGTATGCTTGAATAGAAGGAGCACCGGCAAAGTAAGAGGAATGGAAAGAATCGGAGAGACGAAGTAGATTATACCATCGAGATGGGAGTGAAGAAAGAGAGTAGAGTTTGCGTGCAAGCGGGTAGTGAAGAAGAATGGAAAGACAAGAGAGAGAGAGAGGCATAGGTAAGACTATTCGTTTCGGTGAACGGCCATTTTGAATGGAGAAAAATAAATCCAGTGCGTTTTCCCGTAACCTTTCTCTCTCTTTTCCCCTTCTTTTCTTTCCGTTTCCCTCCGCCCTTCTCTTGGAATATAAAAAGCCTTTTTCCAGGAATATTATTACGTTGTATTTCAAATGCAAACACATGGACTTTTTATTTACTCGTTCTGTACTATTTCCCCAAAAGCTACGTAGAGCTTCGATGAATAAATCAGTCAATCGATCAATCAATCTTTTTCTCGCCCTCTTTCTTCTCACTCAGTATTACCAACCGAATAATTTCTTGATCAGATGGGTGAGTCTTGGTAAAAAAAAAGAACAAAAATACTCGAACGAGCGGACTATTCTTCTAGCGTCAACCACTGATTCTCTCCAACTTCAACGCTGTGCTTACATAATAACCGTACGTTACTCTTTCTTTTATTTCACTTCGCGTTTCCTCTGATACCGGGTTTGAGAGTTCGAACCAACAAGCTTCTCCCGCTTCACCTAGATCTCATTTGTATAAAACCTACGACTGTCTCGAATGGACGTAAATATACGTATAAGAATCCTCCACCATGTCTTTCTTCTCCGCTGTCACTCACTTGTTATGTACCTCCACAATTTCCTCTATCGATATGCTCGCGATGGCAAGAGCCCAATGGCACCATTGGTACTCCCGATCTCGAAACTCTTTTCCCTACTCACTTTTCCGAATACGCCGATGGTGAACAGAGCTGAAAATAAAGCCCCGCAGGAAGGCAGGAAGGAAGGAAACTATCGAAGAATCGAGGGCTCCCGAGCAAGCGTCTCTAGCTCTCAAAGTAACCTCGAATTTGCTTCGCTGGGCAATCTTGAAACCCCTTATAGATTCCTCGTTCGAGCGTAGAAACGCCGTGAAATAGCAGGATCGTGGGTACCTATACCCGGCGCGTCTTCTTTTCCCCGCCACTACTCATCTACCCACTTTCCGACCTCCCACTGCAAAAACCTTTCGATGGCAAAAAAAATCTTTAAGAAATCTCTTTCAACCATCTATTTCCTTTTTCCTTTTTGCTCCATGGAGCCCAGCCTAGGATACAGCCAATTTCTCTAGAAAATAGTAAAAGGGGTCGTGAAACTTATAATTTCTGATATCAGTTTAAGCCCTCGACAAAAATTCGTGTTCATAACTGTCTATTCAACAGCAGCTTCATAGTTCCTAAACGAAATCACTAGCTTCCATTTAAAAACTACTTCTTCGTCGATTTGTTTTCTCTTCCATCATGACGACGACCTTACGATCGGATACTATTCTCCCAGAATAAGATAAATTCAAGATTTCTTGAACTTGCAACGACTCAACTGCTTTGGTTAGGGTCGACGATCAAGAGAAATTTTCGAGATTGAAACTCGGCAGTTCAAACCGCGTGCACTCAAGCCCAGCAGGAAGGAAGGCTACCCCGGTTCTACGCTTCACGGAGCTCTTATTACGGCGTGGCTGACGATCTAGTTCGCTACGTTGAGTCTCTGGCTCTGAAATAACCATCACGAGTAGCCGGATAGGGTTTAATAGTTTATAGGGTTAGATATATAGCCAAAAGCGCCAAGTTCCCTGAGGTTTTCCTCGAGACGGATGAACATCGTCAAATCCAAATATTCATTCGAATGGATGACCTCGAAATTCATCTTGACAGATGCTTGTAAAAATCGCGGTCAAAGACTACTTTCGACATTTTATCTTACAGTTTACTATCATGAAATACATGTACAGTTTCTTGTTTGCTCCTTCTCTGGATTGTTGGGTAGTTGCTCCTTTTTTCTTTGATCCTGTACATTGTCCAATGGTCCACTACGTGTATGCCAAGACATAGAATCGTCTGAAAGTGGTTACAAATGGATGTTGCTGGAGCCGGATGCATCTCGGTGACCATGTGGACGGGCTGGTTTTAAACGAGTCCAGCATACCTGCCTTTGCATTGCGTGTACAGCTCGTGTCCACGGTATAATAAAATAATCTTTAGTTTCGGGTAATTTACGATTTGTGTAGCATAGGGACCTCGTTAAATCGCTATCAAATCATTTGCTTTCAATCGATTAGGGACAAAGAAAAGAGACAGTTGATGAAGTTTGTATTCACAATATTCTTTCTAATGTGTGCATCTGTTGCATTATTTAGATTCGATTTTTTTTTAAGAGTTTTTCGAAATATTTTTACCTTCGACATTTTAATTTGGGGTTCAGCATTTTGTTTTAATAATAAAATTTTTTTTTGTATTACAGAAATTTTTTCAAAGCCTTGAGACTTTCTACGATTCATAGAAAGGGTGCGTGTACTTGTTTCATCTTTTTTTGTACAGTACTTCGAACACATGGCTCTGGACAGTCTCCAAAATGTTATATGTACGGCGAAAGATGGTTGTATTATTGTTTTTCGAAAAGCATTTTGGAGCTTTTTGATTGATTTTTACGTGATTTAGTTTTTTACGTCGTACAATAAATTGTGAAAACATGATCGTTTTTCACAGAGATACAATCTCTTGAAATGAGCCCATATTTTGATAAAATTCAAGTGATCCTTTAATTTTGTGCACCAGTATAGTTGTGCCAGTGAAATGCAAAGTGCACGGTGACGTCGGTCCAGTTTGCAACAACATAGAGACTCGCAAGAGATCTGGGATAGGCGAGTAACTGCGGAGCATTACGAGCTCTTCGTAGTGGTTTGGATAAAGCAGCGTATAATTAGATAGGGTGTAAGATATATTCGGAGTTTGGCCATTTTGGCCGAAAGCCAGCTCCTTCGTCGTGCTCCGGGCTCCTCGATCCTCTGGATTTCTCTTCCATATTTTTCCTTCCCTCTCTCCCTCGCTCTCTCGTTCTCCCTCGCTCTCCCTATCCTTCTATTACTCCGTCGGTTCCACTCTGGATCGTCTGGAGCATTTTCAACGACCCCTACACAAGCCATGCGCGCGTTGCAAGTGCAGTGGGTGTGAGAATCTATGTTGCAACACCGCCAAAAAGAGTGGGATAGACGGTACTGCAAGGGAATAGAGGGGACAATCCCTCGCCGAAAAGCGTTGAGAACGAGAGAGAAAAAAGAACGGGTTAAACGCAAAATAGTTGAGAGGTGTGCTCGAGAAGGGCATTTCTACTCAGACTGGTTACACCATGTTAAAGCCAGGCAAACTTTTTATATCTCGACCTATTATTATGATTCTTTATTCCCCTTAAACTCTTTGTATTGAACATAATTATTTTTTATTTTTTATAAGATGATATATCTGAATGTATTGGGATGCGTCGAAATATGCCGGTGTAAATACATTATCGGCTCGAATATACAGATTTATTATACGAATTATTTATCAACCTGTCTCTTGTGTAGAAAGGATCAAAAATGGAAAGTTTTAGCATACAACAACAAAACTCAAATAAACAAATCGTTCTCGTAGAATGGAAAATCTAATTAGAAAAATTTAGTAAAATATGTTCGGTTTCAAAATTTTAGTGAAGACCAATGAAGCGATTTCGTGCTACATATCGCGTGAAATTTCTCAGCGTTTGGTCCACCACCCACTATGAATCATGCCGTATATTCACGTATGTTCGCCGCGTATATCCTTCGAGTCGGCTCGACAAGTTTACTACCAGCACTTAGAACTCGAGCTACATTCTTGCTCCCTCCCTTTTTCTCTCTTTCCAGCTCCGTTTCCCTAATTCTTACCACGGTGCGCGTTCACACCATCACTCCGCGCGTAATTCGAAGAAAAATTATTTTCCTGTTTTTGTTCACCAACTTCTTGAATGAATGATTGTGACGTTCTTGCTCGATAACTCAAGTGACTGAAACTTTGATCTTCGTTTATTGATTACTTTTAAGATAATTTTTTGAGATAATCGCTGAACTATCATCGGAAATAATGTATTTGCAGAACGAGAATACATTTACACATACTATAATGGCAAAGAGGGTCCAAAAAGCCTGCGCAAGCCGTGTCACATTTTTATATACTCGAATATACCGGTTTTCGAATTCCTTCAAACTAATCAATACGATAGGTTGACCATCATTAAAGTTTCGTTAAAAAAATATTTTTCTAAAGCAACTGATAGTTTGCATAAAAAATTGAATCGAACATCGATATTATGTATTTCCCGTTTATCAAAGTACTGTAGAATCAAATATCGAGAATGATGATTTTTTTATGTATTGTTACAGAGAGCCTCAGAGAATACTTCACGAAATATGGCGACATCACAGAAGTCATGGTTATGAAAGACCCAACAACACGACGGTCAAGGTAAGACTAAAAGACCATGGAACAAGAAAAAATACAATGAATATTGGATTCTGCAGACGCTGTGTAAGATTTTTCTTCCAGCAAAAGAATCAACCAAAATGAAAGTGTCAGAAAGAAGGTTCTCACAAAATGTCCAGCTCATCGTTGAACAGTTTGAAACTTAGCTGGGTATCCTACGTAATGAAAAAATAGACGACGAGCGCAGTATTTATAAAAAATCGAGGGAAGGGAGTAGAGAAATGGAGAGTAGATAAACGTGGAAATTGCTGGATAAAAGACTGGAAGTTGAGGCGAAAAAGATAAATAAAAGTACAAACTCGCACTCTCTCTCTCTCTCTTGCCCCTCTTCTTATTTTCCTCGCCCACCTACCCCTCATCCTTTTCGATCGAGAGAGCCATCTCCGCAGGGAAATAATTCCCTTTAGTGCACCGTCGTGTCCTAATCGTTTTCTTTTATCGCTGTGCTAGAAGCTCTTCTACAGCAAATCTCTTCGCGCTTCGTCGGATATTTCCCAGTTCGTCTCTCGCATCGACGAGAAACGCGAATTTCTCGAGTTTCAGTTTGTTCAGCTGACGATGCGGGCATTGCTTGTACACGTCTTAGACTCCGATAATCCTTGCGTGCCTCCCTCCCTTCCTTTTTTCCTCTTCCCACACCTCATTTCCCTCTTTTTTGTACATCACTAGCACGAGATTTTTGGGAAGATTCCATCGCAAGTTTCCCTGCTTTTTATTTATCATTTTTCGAACCTCTTCTTCGCGTGTCTCATTCATTTGTCCGAAAACTTGCGATTCTCACACCGGAATAATTATTCAAAATTACGAAACTAACTCGGCCTCGACGAAACAATGAGAAATCCAAGTCACAGTGTTTCAGAGTTATATAACTGTTCTTGTAGCAAACTTTTCCAACAGGTTTTGTTTCACGCGCGAGTTAAGTGCCCCAGTCATCGTTATAATTCAGGCCAAATTAATTGGTGACGAAGTGAAAGTGCCCTGTGTGAGCAAAAGTTTCGAGTTTTTCTATACACCAATACACAGAATGCGATCTGTGTTTAATCTATTGTCAATGTTTTTTTCAACGATAATTATGCTGTTAACATGTGTTTTGGATGCCGAAAATTGCATTCCATCGAGAATGTAATTGCAAATAAGTTACGATTGCATTATATATTGTACGATTTTTTTTTTAAATATTAGCAATCTATTGAAAACTTAATCAATCTCTGCTGAATATCCATTGCCAAAGGCTATGGAGTAACACTTAAGGAGAATTACTGTGGTGGCAAAATTTCAAAAGAAAGAAATAATTCAGAGATCGAGTACTGTCATCCGAATTGCAAATTTGTATAAAAACGAAGTTGATTATCGATGGGAAGCATTCGAATTCGAATTACGAATAAAGTATTCAGTATAAAAATGTATTTATCGATAAATAATGAAATGATGCTATATAATCGCAAGTGTGACGGAGGGTCTCAGTGTGGGATTACTGAAGTGACATGACGATGATGTTTATCTATCGCAGAATTTCTTAGGAGTATTTCGGATTCGATACATTTTCAGCGAGAATAATATTGGTAAGGTTCAGTGGAATGAGGAAATAACGTGTTTACTGTCGGAAATCAATACTGCACATACGCGTCCGAGAGACTTTTGGGTATGGATACCTGCTTTACCCTCGGGCATGGTAAGAAATCTTTTGTTTAAATAACAGCTACAAAGACCTTAAATTAAACGTGTTATACACTGGGACCTCGATTTTTCGAACACCAAGGGGGCTCGCTTCGCTTCTTCTTCTTCTTTTCGTTTCTGCGCAGCTATGGTGAATGGTCTGATTGGATAGAGCAGTTCCCCTACCAGGCACGAGCCGATCGATTCAGGTCGCATAATGGAAAATGTTACATGAATCGAACTTCAAACAATTGAAATTGCACCGTAGTTTTTTCATAGATTCAAGTACTTCTGGAGGAAAAAAGTTCTTCGATTTTGTGTTGAAATCATCGAAATCTTGTTTGAGGGCAATTCCTCTGAGACTATCGTGTATTCACATTACGAATGATAAAAGCTTCAAGTTGAGAGTTAAAAAGGATGACGATCCCGTACCTCTTCCACCGCGTGGCGGTTCCATTTCCTCTCCTCAAGTTATCAACTCAAATACTGTTTTATCACTTTCATCTGTTGAAGGGAAAAATATAGGTACTTCTCGTATGCAAAAATCTCTTTCCCTAGTTCCACGGAACGCAAGCATTTTTTCAGGTGGTGGATAAACTTTTACGTAAAACGTTGAAGTACACAGTTTTGGACAAAGCTCTTCGTCGTGTAAATATTAACCTCTGGAAAGTTTCGTGGGTTATTCCAAAGCCACTTTAAGAATTCGGAGCAGCTATAAACTATGAAGAGTGAAATATTTGTAGGACCGTGAGGAGAAAAGGAGAGTTGATATTTTCACAGATCAGATTAAGCGTGAAAAATAGGAGTTTGGTGATTGAAGAATGAGAAAGGGAAAAGGCTGAGCTGTTGGAAAACGAGTTGAAAAATTAGTGGCAAGGTCTCATGAATATCGACTCGAATATCGTGAAAAAATGTTTTCTCCTTTACCTCGTGGTAGTTCACAAGAGGTAGTATTTTCCGGGGAATCTGTAAATTCGATCGTAAATCGTCGTTAATGGAAAATTTAGTTGAAAACTCAATGAGAGGTAGGCCAGGTGATCGATAATTAGACAGGTCATGAAGGTGCGGTGGTGCGATCGCGAGCAAGAGTTTTTTAAGTACAATTAGAAGAAGCGCAGAGGTGTTTTACATAGAGGTTGAGAACGATAGAGGAACCTTAGAATATAAAAGAAAAGAAGAGGAATAAGAGGAAGTGGAAGAAGACTTTGTGGTCGCCTGTGACGTGAGGTCGAAGTAAAATTTATCGGGTGATAAGCACCCTACAACTTTCCACCCTCACGGTCGTCATTCTTTATCAAGGCTGAAGAACGATTGAAGAAGGGATGAGAATTCGCGAGAAGCCCTGTTCGCTGGAGGCACTGCTTTGCGAACAAGCTTATCAAGTCTTCGTCCCAGCTAGTTCTTCATCCCCCAAACCCTTCTTACTTTTTTTACCACTCCTTCCAGCTTTTTCGTACCATAGAAGAGCGTGTACGTGCCACCGTGGGAACGATGAGATTCGTTACCAGAGCTTAGTAACTCCGTTAAACAATTTATATTACATTGGGTCACGGACAGTAGTTAGACGGTCGTTGATAAGGTTCGGGCTTCCACGTCACCGGTCCCGGTTTCAAATTCGAAACCTTACCGAGTGTCTGCTTCAGTTCCGGGTGGTTTAAGAATCCATGTTTCTGAACGGCGCCAATTAATCGATAGAAATTTTCGAGTGTAACGTACCAAAAGTACTGGACGAAATTGATTTTAATTTGTAGAGGACCGAGAGGAATTTCAAAGCAGCCAACATTGCTATCTGAGAAATGGTGGCTCAACGAGTATACGGCACCGGTAAAGTGTGGTCGGTGCGTGGTAAAATCAAGGGTACATAGATGGCTGCATAGACGACCACACGATATCTAGCGATAGTACGAAACTCTACGGTAAGGATGAAGGAACGAGTTGTTTCTGTACTTATATACGATGGGTGATAGTCAGAAGGAGGTTAAGTAATTTATAAGGGTGTCTGATAGGTCGCGGGAGTTGTAGAGCAACGAGGATTGCGGATGTGCAATATCCAACTTCTTCTCTCCAAACCAGTAGTAACCCTTTTTCCACCCCTTTAACTTGGTGGACAGAGAACAGAGTAAAACCTCTGTTTCTCTTGCCTCGGTAGGCGAAACGCTTCGAGTTCGCAAGCACTCGCCCACCGTGACCAACCCCCGTGGTGTGAAGTCTTATCTCTCTTCACGTTGGGTGGTCCAATCATGGACATCCTCGTTTACCTTCACAACGTGCAGAGAACTTTCGAGGAACGATGTAATCTTCCTTCGCTTTATCTCTTCATCCTTTTCTCTGCGGTTTTCAACTTTCGTGCTTTTTATCATTTTTTCTCTCCATTTGGGAGTTGTTTAATCTTTTGCTTAATTGTGCTTGCAGTGAAAAATTTCAAATGTTTTATTCAATTAGTAACGCACTGATTACAGTTCCGTTCGTATTTTCGAATGTTTTTCAAACACCAATGGAATCGCAGGCTCGTTGAACGATTTCAATGGGTGAATCGCAAGTTATTCTTTCCTTCATGAACGATACGAAATTGAAGGGGAAAACGTTCTACCAAAATGTCTATCTTCCTTTCTTGGCTGTAGTCAAGTATACGAGAGCCTCTATACTGGCTCGGGCACGCTTGGCGATCTTTTGTGCAATGATTTATAAACGTGAAGTTGTGTATGAATGCATATGTGTGTTTACAGCAACAGAATAGTTGTGCGGGCTAGGAAAACCGTATGAACACGCGATTCCCGCGTTAATTTCCTCAGGGGCACAGCAGGTGTTCTCGCGTGGACTCGCATTAAACCGCAAGCCGATTCGCATCCACTCGCAGTACGCTTAAAACTCCCCATCCGCTTGTGTATGCACGCGTGCATATGAGAAGAGAATGAGTGAGAGATTATGGGAGAAGGAATAAATATGCAGAGTGGAAAAAAAGGAACGGAATGAATATCATGCTCACTAATAGTTATTTTAGTAAAAAATTGCTTCTCCAACCGAAAAAAAAACCACAACGAATTACAACAGGGACTACTGTACGAAAAAAAACCAACATTCCAAACTATTTCCCAAACACATCTGATCTTTCGAAAAATTTTACAAAAAAACTGTTGAATGAATTTTAACTCTCAAAAATCAAATGGAGTTCTCCATTCAAAATGAAAGCGACTCCGATGGAAAGTCGAAAAATAATTGCGATTTGTAAAACCTCACCTGTGCTTAAAAATATTGATTAACTGTCACGCCCTCCTTCGATCAAATATCACGACGGTAAATGTCACCACTATTATTTGACATCGATGTGAAAAAAAAAAAAAAAACAGTAATAAGCACAAAGAATGTGGAGAATAAACTGTGTTGAGCACTTCCGTGTCACGTTTAATAATAAATCTTATTAGCAATACCCTTCAAGCTACGAAGGTCTAGTCGACCAAGATGGCTACAATGAAGAAACCCAAAGTATCCGACAGAATGCAGTAATTTCATCAAAATTAACGAAATCGTTTCCGAAAATAAGTAGAATCACGTTGCTTTCTAGCATCCACATTTTATTTATCATTTTTCGAAGCGAACGTAGTTCTTATAAGTTGATGAACAATTCCTTAAATATTTTCTCTTCGATGTTCTGTGCGGAGCTCTGTGAGGAGCGATTAACTTATGTTCATGTACGAGATGTAATTTACTTAACAGAACCCGATTACAATTTCTCATCAAGACCCGGTCAGGATTACATCAGAACTAGATCAAGTTCGCCTCAGTTGAGAATTAGGTCCTGGACAGGATCACTTCGTCAGATCAGGGTTATAACGCTTTACACTCCTCGGGTCTTGTGGATGCCCTCCAGATCCTGGAGAAAATCTTAAAGGCGATGGTCTTCGAGATTCCATCCAGGATTAGTTAGGATTTCTTCATCAGTTCTGATCAGGTGCTCACCAAGACAGCTACCCTGAAATAAATACTTTCATTTTTGAAAAAAAACCGATTGTCTATTCTTAAAGCTGATCATTAAAAGATTGCCATCACTTCTGACATTGTAAAAAAAAACTTATGACTATGAATAATTATATTGAGACTCTACAAAAAGTGATTTGATCAATGAAATTTACCGAAGAGCTTTCATAATGAAATATCTAGGAAAATATTACAAAAAAAAAAACTAGAACGAAAACTCAATGGGTAACGTCGTATATTCAGTGTATAATCCAAATTCGCATTTATGATCATGAAAGGTTCGAGTACGCCGACAACTGGAGAGTCTGTCGGCAAACTTTGTTATATGTACATGAAGGAGAGATGCACAGTTGGTGATTCCAGTAACTATGGAAACGTAACAATAACATCAGAACGAATGAAGAAAAGAGAAAGGAGGAAATATGAAATCGATATCATCGAACTACGCCCAATAGATAACGAATTTAAATGAAAGCCAAACCATTCTTTCAAGTTATTTGAGAAAAAGGAACTACTTTTTCACATATCGTGGCTTCGATTTTCTCAATACAAGTCAAAAAATAAATTTGCATAATTAAAACGACTGACAATCAGACAAATAAGTTGATGAGTATTCAGTTGGTCACGTAGAAAAAAAGTAAAAAGGAATATTCTATTCTTTTAGGCGATTCAGAGTCATCTGGCTTTTGGAGACTTTTACTTGAATTTTTCAAGTTCTCGCCTCCGTTTTGAGTTTTAGGTCAACTAATTTGAAGCACATTTTCATCCAGCCTAGCACTTGCTTCTGCTTTTAACGGTCCCTTTTTACGAGAAAGGATCGTGAGGGAAGATGTTGCACATTGGATGAACAGAAACGGGAAAGAGTGAAAAAGGAAAAGAGTGAAAGAGAAAGAGGAAGGAAGACATGTCAGGTTGGTACGATGGCACCATAAACTTCTTCTTAAGATGGCTTCAGCTGCTGTAAACATGATGACGTTTTTCCGTCTCCCTTCAGGATTGCGCACTACTCCGCGAGATGCATTCTCAGTGCTACTGCATATTTGTTTAGGCGCCATAAGGATGTAGTCTGAAAGAATCAACCAGTAAAATCAGAACGCTTACGCCCTTATTTGATTAAAGAGTTTAGACACGAAGGACTTTACTGAGAGAGTTGAAGAGATGCAAGGGATGTGAGAAAACTGTAGAATCATGACCAAGCATATTTCGTATATACAGAAAGAGAGAGAAAGAGAGAGAGTTGGAAGACATTGAAGATAACCATCTGAACCCTTCCTCTTCTTATCCTCGTTCTTCCCTCTTTTTCTTTTGTAATCCTTTGATACAACATTGACCCGAAGAAACAAAATAAATATAAAAAATTCTACGCATAACGGCGTGTTACGTTTTTTCTGTTGATCGCTGTTTGATGAAGAATTCTCAGGAATACGGTGGCCTGACTTTTTAAACATTTTACGAGCACAAAAATTGGCGACACTTGTGTTAGCAAGCTTTTCGTATCTTTCACTTCGTAAAGCCTCTTTTCGTGGTCTATTCTCGTCTATGCTGCGCGAAAAGTCTCTTTCTCTATCCTCCCTTCTCCGTCCTACTCGCCACGACGCTGAAGCGCTCTTGTTTAACGGATTTGTTGCTCTCGTTGCTCTTATACGAAAACCCGTCTCTCTTGGTCCACCGGGTTTCCTCTAAACTTTACACGGAACACCTGTGGCCGCAATCCGTCAGTATCACCGGCATCGTCGAAATAGAAAAGACCTAGTGTATTAATATACGCCCTGGTGGTCTGCTAATCCTTCTCTCCGGTTAGCTTAACTCAGAGACACACACGCACATGCAAACAAACATAAGCTCACGAACGCACGTCGATTCACCTCCGCTCTCACATCGTACAACAATCTCTTAACGTTTCCCTTTACTTCAAAGCCACGTTTGTAACTAAATTCATTTTCAACTAAAATTTGAACTTAAGTATGGACCAAATGCAGACCAAAACATCTCTCAGGCTTAAATGTAACCTCAATCCTGAGCCTACTCTCGGTTCAAAGCTTTGAAAGCTTTATAGTTTTTCCTATGCGCTGGTAAATCTATTAGTTTAATTATCTGAAGTTCGTCAAACTAAAGTTTGTCGTAGGTGTTTCGTATTTGAGGATATCTTCAAGTCCCATACGAGTGTGTGGTTATTAGTGTTTTAGTGTACAAGTGTTGGAGCATTCGTGGATGCGCAAGTCAAAGGTCGTCGAATTTAGTCCTGTGGAACAGTATGTTTGAGGTGTCTACGTGAGGTGTGAGACTTTGTGGCAGCAAGCATGCTCGAGACGGTTCAAAGGATTCGAGAAAACCGGAAATGAGTGAGTCAGGACTCAGACGAACGTTTCTATGATCGTCATATAAGCACGAAATAAAATCATGTCCAAGGGTAATAGTATCGCGATCAACCATACGCCACTATAATCCGTGGCTTTGCCCTTAATTACTACTATCCCGTACCATAAGTTGACCAAAAAAATGTCTCAAGAATAGAAAAGATGGAGATGTTAACAAAACAAGAATCTGCAAGAATAAGCTTGTGCTGTTTCACAAGGTTCTAGATACTTTGGTATAACCTAGAAAAAGGAAGACCCAAAAACTCTTTTATTCGGATATATCAAAGTCTGACACGCCACACAGACTGGCAATCTCGTATGAGTGCACCTATATAGCTATACATTATAATATTTGGACTTGTCTAATTTGTTTTTGTACTCTTACGATAATAATGAGGTGAAATTTTCTCCAACTTTCATGTCTTATCTCAATAACTTCAGTCATAAGAATGGCTCCGAAGATTTTTAAACTTCTTTAGGCGGGCTTCCCTTGGATATCCAAGAATAAAGTTTTTCCATTGCTCACAGAGAGTTCCTTTCCTGGTTATTCTTCATCTTTAATCCTTTCATTGTAACCATGAAGCAAAATTCACAGAGAATCGGCTGTAAGTTGTTGGTCTAATTGCAGCTGTTCTCATCAAGTTCAGCTGAAAATTTTCGCCCTTCGTTGATCAGTCGAATGGAACAACGATGGAGACAAGGAGGATATACCATTTGGCATCGTCGGCGGTTTGCTGAGAGTTGAAGGACGGTTCGTTGTAGGGAAGGATTTAGCGGGAGTTTAATTAGGAAAACTATCGGCTGCCAGGGCTGGGTACAGGAGGTGCGTTAAAGGGTTGGGTTGAGTGAAACAGCAACATGCAACGTCGAAGCTAGGAGAACTAACTTAACCGAAGGGTCAGCAGCAATCTATCGGCTGTAACAAGAGACCGGAATGACCAGTGACCTCCCCCCTGCTCCGCTCCCTCTCTGTCCTTCCCACTTGCTCTTTACCTAGCTTTCACTGCTTCAGTTTCCAGCTCTACTGCTATGTGGGACGAAGTTAGTTAGCGAATGGTTTACGAATGTGAAATAGATCCAATCCTTCGTTTATCCACCGGTCGAAAGAGCTAGGGCAAAGCTAGTAGTTCACGTGTAGGATGACAAGCGGCCTTGGCTCATGCATGACTCTGAGGAATGGTTCGTCACAGTTACTCTCTCACACACAAACGCGCTTGCGTTCACGTTAAAATCATTCACCACACTCGTGACAACTCACACTGACGGAATATACGAAAAAGCACGTGAACGACAAGCTTTTCGAATACACCTATCGATGTGAACAATAATATACAAATCAAGGTCCAGATATGAAGATGATTTAGAATTTAGGCGAATGGGATGACCAATCTACGATTTTATCGCACAATCACTGGTCCACGATTCCAGGGCACAAACACCAGTTCATGGAGACATTTACACAGTAACTTTATATGATCATTAGAGAGAGGGGGGAGAGAGAGAAAACCGTGCACCGTTGCTGATTTCTCCACGCATCAACTGCAACGTGACAGAGTAACACGCCTTCCCTGATTAAAATGTTAAGCCGTACAGAACGCGACTGTCAACCAGTACCTAACTAGTTTTCCGTCCATTTGCTATTCTGTCTGCGTGGCATCCTCCACACGTTGGCTTTTCATCCAGCGACAAACAGTTCGCCAGATAGAGCGAGGATTTATTGTTGGTAAACGTAGCGCGATGGGACCTGTTTCTATGGATTTCACGGCGCAAGGAGATCGAGCCCACAATCCCACGAGAATTCTGTCAGATTAATTATGTTCTCGCATCCATTTGATAACGGATTTTCCGCCTATGCCTATATCAGAAGCGCCAATGTTTCGATATTCGAAATGTAGTTTTTATGAATCGGGATGTTCCCTTCGAAAGGTTGGAAATATGATAGTAGCGGTGTTGTTCGCAGTACTCATCAGAACACACTTGAAAACAAATAAAAATTGTGAAGGTACAATGGACGAGCGTTACGCGACTGGAGAGGCCATGTAAGCTCTGCCAAAATACATGCAAAATTGCTACCTGAGCCAGATAACTCTGGTGGAATATTTAAAGAACATCTTTGAATGCTGAAAAATGAATAAGTTTTATCGTGTTACAGAGACTAAAAATAAAGCTGCGATCTACCTTTTTATTGCCTCCGTATTTTGTCTTCTTTTTCTTATCGTACTTCTTTCGCAGAAATAGTTAAATGCAAAAATTTAAACGCGGACAGTTTTATTGCCTTTTGAAAAATTCGCCAACTATCCAGCCATGCGAAAAACATTCTCTCCCCTGGTTAGCGTAGCACTTTACCACCATCGGCGAATTCACGCCCCATCCTCCCTCAGTCTCCGAAAAAAAATTGTATCACGTGAAGCGATTCACCGTTATACGCTGCTCCTTTTTCCTCCCTCGATCCCAATGTATCCGTATCGCTCCTCGTATTGTATAAACGAGACTTTACTATAGATAGTATAACGCCCGAAACAAACTACCCTCCACCCTCTGCATGCCTATCCAGTGTGTTGAAACGCGACCCCCTTCTTTTCCGGTCATCTCTATATACGCACCGTAGACGGTGAGAATTGTATTCTAGGTACAACCGCGCCCAAAACTAAGGACATTTTCAATGACTTTCTGCTGGGCCGATTGGCTGTGAACTCCTTAATACCTGAACATCTTCACAATATCGAAACGGTTCGATGGGTTCTCTTGTCAATATCCAGGGTTTGGATACCAGGTACTTTCGTTTTTTATTTGATTTTCAATATTTGTTCGCTGACCAATGTTTTTCTTTTTACAAGTTAACAGGGATGTCAGGAATGAAAGAAACTTTTCTCTAAACATATAAGTATGTGCCGTTATAAAAAATCTATGCATTTTTTCATCTGGTCTTTGCAATTAATAGTCTTACGAAGACCTTCAAAAAAGCAATTTGAAGCTAATTAGGAATGAGATGACTTTTTCTCATTTTTCCTGATTCCTCGATAAGTTGGCTTAAAAAATGTGTACCGAGGACGCGTAGGCTTGTGGCTGCGAGCTTAGAACTGCCTTTGCATCGTCGAATATTGGAGTTTCCGGGAGTCGAATTTGTGGCCTGGTTGGGGTGTGATCGACCAGTAAAGTCCAACAAGGTCGAAGGGCCCTGGAGCAGGCGAGAAACGAACGGCGATATAACCTCGTTTTTTGCACCGTCTGACCACTCGTTAGAACGGGAAATGTTAACCGTTCCGGTAAATGCTCGAGTTGTGCGAATAAAAAGCGAGGATAAAAAAATTCATGACGGCAAAAAAAATTTCCGGGTGCGTTTCGACATTGGTGAACTCCGCAAGGGGTTGTTTACGAGAGAACAGCGGTGTTAAAATCGTGATAGCTAATCGGTTGCATCGGAAAAAAAAATTGGAAAAAAAGCAACAACCGCGGAATACACTGGCTGGATAAAAATCGTTGACGATCGTTGCGAAGAGCCTGCGTTCCGTTCATCGACCCCGCATGATAAAACCCATTAAATTTTAGCTGCTCCACTTGCTGCATATACGAATTGAAAAAAATGGAAGCTCCAAGTTTCGTCGCGAAGTACACTCCTGTTCGAAAGTTTGTATTTATCAGTCGAAATTTCTAACCACAGTAATGCATTAAGATAGATTTATTAAACGAGCCAATTTAGCAATTGACTGACCGATGTTAAAAAAAAAAAAATAAATTCAGCTTCAATCAAGTTTTCTCGTTTTTTCGCCATTTTCTCGACCCAGTATGTAATTTCGAGTATAGTCTGTTTTTGGTTGCCGGAAATTAGGTGGATGACGGATGAGAAATTTCTTCGTCGGTTATACCACGAAGAACTTTAAAGAAGGAAAACAGCAAGGTAGCAAGAGTTGCATTTACATATTTGGAAAGTTTCGAGCGACTTTTTCTTCACGGAGTTTTTTTTTCATCTTCCGTTGAAAATAATAAATTTTCGAGAATGTGCTGTGACGCAAAGGTCATAGAGTTCCAGAAAAATACCACACGAGGATAATGGATTGGTTGAAATTTCTTTCCGGGGATGCTTCATTGATTATTTTTAGTCAGAACTCTGAAAAATAGATTCCCACTGTGGCGGCTCCAATTTTAACCTGTATGTACTTCCTGAAAATCATCCATATTCGATCGAATGTTTTTAATGTTAATAAACGGCACGTCTGAGCATCAGGAAAAGGGGAAACGCCCTTAACATTCACGAAATTGTTAAAAGAACCCTGGTCGACTTGGAACTTGCATTTGTGGAAAGATTTTTTTTCAACGCGACTAGATTATTAAGTTCGTATAACTCTTCTAGCCAAAAACCACTTTTTTTTATATTCTTGTCAAGTAGACCCGAGATCTCCTTGACCTCCAATCGAGAAGTTTCGAGTGAGGTTGAAAATCTTCCATAATAACACACATATAGTTACGTTCTTCGTGGATCGTTAGCGGTGACCGCAATAGCAACGGTTTCGATAGTTCGTCTGCTTGGATCACCTGCTTCTTTACTGGAAAAAAGAAAACGAAAGCAAGGACGAGGAAGAGGGTTTTTTTCTATCTCGCCTATTCGAAGCATTTCGTAAGCCAGAATCTCTGAATATTCTTCAAAGTTTTCTCAAGTAAGAATGCATGGGTTCGTTATTCCTTAAGGAAGACAGGTGAATGAGCTCCGCTTATTTACGATAAGCAGAAAAACGTAAAAGGGACGAAATGAGAAGACTGCGAAGTACCAGCTATACGAAACTGCACTCAAGTTTTAGTTCAATTGCTGCCACCGCTATAGCAAGCATGTGCCATTCCCAAATACTTCATCTCCTAATACGAGCTTAGCTTTTGCGATAATACAGGCATTCGCATTAATGAGTAGCTACGCGACCACGTAGTTAACGGATGAGTTATAAGGGAGGAGAAAGACAGGCATGAGGGAAACCAAGAGAGAGAGAGAGGAGGACGAAGTGGAAGGCAACGAGGAGAACAAATCCCTTGATGAAATGTGTTATAGTGCGTAGCTGTTTGGTCTCTCTATTGATCATGTTCGGCCTCCAAGGTTTCTACGTTTCAGAGGCCGTTGCTGACCAACCTCATCAAGCTTTTGGCTTAGATTTTCGCTCAATTTACGAACCAGTACATCAGAATTGGCGGCCACCCGCTAGAGAAAGGACAGAAAATGAGAAGGGAGGGAGCAGGCGGAGAAAGAGAAAGGAACAACCGAATATGACTGTGAACCCGGAGCGCCATTTTACCTCTTTCTCTCTCCTTCAGCCCCTCTCCACTATTACTACCGCGCTACTCGTAATCTCGTTACCTACCCGATTCTGATTACCGGCGTTAATCAGGGAATAGCGATGATGCGGGCGCTAGAGAGCAAACCCGTTGTTGTACAACGAGAGGAAAACGAAGGGAGTGGAAAGAGGGAGGGAAAACGGCACGTCGACGTTTCCAGAAGCCGCGGTTGAAGAGGTCTGGCGGGAGCCCGATGTTCCTGTTTCAGAACTAGCTCCCTTGTTTCATATATATCCATATCTTTCTCCCTCTCTCTTTTCCTCTCCTGTACTCGCCTATTTTGTGCGAAACTTGATTATCCGATTAGTCTAGACCGATGCCGTTGGTCGTCCTCACGTTCATGAACTATTACGCGTCCACCCTTTAATCCGATGTAAAAGCTCCCGTGCATGTCTTCCAATGATAATCAGCAACACCACCGTCGATATTCCCAGTTCACTAATCGACTCCATATACTACTCGATCCTCTTAGCGCACTTGCAAAGGAATGAAGAAATTATGCAATCGGCTGATGTTCGTCGAGTGATCTCTCATCATTCTTCTATTAGCTAGTCTCGAGAAACGATTCGGTCCTACAACACGGAATCAATCCGATTAGGCAGTAGTCGCAACTTTTTCCGTTTCGCTAGCAGTGGTCACGGGTACGTGAGCAGACAAAAATTAATTGATGGAAACATTTATCACGTTGAACGAATTGATTTCTACGAATTTGATTATAAATGTGCAAGGGGTCGATTATTGTCAGTGGAAAGTTTGACATTTATGTTCTCCCATCAATACCATGTGCTTATCAGAAAAGAAACTAGATGTATGTTATAAAATTGATGAGATCTAAGATCGCTTCATAGTCATTTCAACACAGTATGTCATTTTTCGTTTTATCGCTTCAAGAAGCATCGATGGTGATTCGAAAACATGGATGACCGATTTGCCTTATGTCTGAAGCTCTTCCATGATTACCAGAAAATTTGCTATCTCTTAAACTTTTTTTGTAAAAGTATATTTCTCGTTCCGAGACTCAGTTGCCGAGTATTCTATCTTGGATAGAAAGTAGAAAGCGTTGCTATTTTGCACAGCGTAGAAAATTTAAGACATTCAAGTTCCGCCTCTATCACCGAATATCTCTTACCATCACAACGTCATTCAACGAGCTTTCCGTTGGTGTGATATACGTCTGAGTGTATTCCTCCACTCCTTCTCTCCCCTTCTAAGAAATAATTGAAACGTCGGAGCGTTTGATTTATTTCTTGCGGTCTTCCATATTCCCACACTTGTCATTTTATGGTACAGGCTTCCTCGTGTTCCGACCTTCTTCCTATCAACTGCACTCTCTCTTTTTATTTCTCAAGTGCCCACACCGCGACGCAAGGCAGTCCGGAAATCTCATTCCTTTCCGGTCTCTTCGGTTTCCCCATTGTTTTGTCTGTTCTTTTTCGGTGGGCGGTCGCCCCTTCAACTTACCATCGTCTTGGCCCCGCAACCGTGAAGTCTTCCGAGGTCGCATCTCTCTCGCGGGGTCCAAAAGCACGCGAGACATCGACGGTCTTTCCATGCTTGCCATTCCAGGAGAAGTGCAGTTCACCGAGGGAGGCCTTCTCTCGAAACCCTTCCCCCATTTTCATACCTCCTCCCCCAACGAAACTTGTTTGGAATAGCCGAACAGGGCTGCGACAGGCCGCAAAAATTGCGCGATAGAGCATGAGATACGTCAAAGCCTCCTATCTGATTGGGCAGGAGTTCTCTCGAGACTATCTCTTACTTCCACCTTCTCTCTTATTCTCTCTCTCTCTCTCTCTCGCACACACACTATTTCGCCTGCAACATCAATGTCTTGCTCCTTCTCTCTTACAATCACCCACTGTCTCTTCCATAGGAATGCACTTATCCGATTGGCTGGTGCAATTCAGTCGCGTCAGCTGGTCTCGGCCGAAGTCCACGCGGCAGTTTGTGTACTCTTAGCAAAGCTAGGGGTCGACCGACGTCGCGACGCCGTGGCTACTTTCTTAGTTTTTTTGCTTACACTACAATATTCGGCACATATACGTACATCACCCCACGACGATGCAACCTACTCTTAGGTTTTGTTTGCTACGATTTTTCAAACGCGCCCACTGTTCTGTATCACCAGACAGTTGAGCTCGATTCTTCAGTTCATGGATCCATCCAACCCTTTTTGTTAAGTCTGATGGTCAGTAAAACAAGCTTGTTATCTGTCACCAAATGGCGACCCAACCAGGTATAGGCTCTTTTAGGTTATCGGACACCCATTGCTCTCGATCTTGAAGATATATTAATATTGAATATTTGTGATACTATTTTCTTTTTTTTTGTTAAATTCTTTACTGTAATCGGGACCATCTCTTGACTTTGAGTTCCAGTCAGAATTAATATGCAGTGTTCCACAGGGCTTTGCTATTGCTGAACAGGTGAAAGCTCGTGCACGCTGAGAATTGAAAAGTGGCGCTCGTACCTTGGTCATTTAATAATATAGTGCGCGCAAACCTGAGTCCGGGCGTGTGGGGTGTGTGGTGTGTGTATGTGCGTGTGTTTCACGGCGCGCGTCATACCACCGCTACTGTTGACCTGCACAACTTGTCTATCTAATCTCCTTCCTTTTCCCTCTCACGCTTCCTCTGTCTCTTTCCCCAGCAGACACATTATTTATGATTCCCTGGCGGGCTGGACGGCTCTACCAATATGTATACTACGGCAGCGAGTCTGCTGCGGTGTGCTATCATCCAACTTGATGCTGTTGCTCCATGTCCTCCATTCTCATCCCATTTAGATGCGCTCTGCGAAGCCTCTGGGGTTCAACAATTATGAACATTAAATTCAGCTCTTCAAAGATCTCTCATTATATCTTCCGTTTCAATTCGTGGAAGCAGGTGTCAAAACTAGGGGCATCTTCCCGGTGTCGTAAAATAATGATCTTTCTACTCGGAATCTTGAATTTTTGCGTGACCCTTTGAGACTTTTTTGGTGAGATCTCGAGCCCCAAATAACGGATTTTTTCTAGTTCTCAGTTCCCGTGTTGGTTCGTCATGATCATCATGATACTCCTTCGATTCGAAACCCTGGCTTTTTCTAATCTCGAATTGCCATCCCTACTGGGTCGTCTTTCATCAACCGTTTGAGGCCGGAATTCTGTTTCCTTTTTTCACAATCTCTCAACCCTATTTTACGAACGGTGTACCAGAGCCGAAGATTCTGACGTTGTTGCGAGAGCTCTTTCAAAGGTTCACAAAAATTCTTTTCCAACGAAATCCACGAGGAAAATCGGTAACACTCTATTTTTCTCCCTTTTCCGCTTGTATCTGCAGACAATTTCACAGTCGAGCTTGCCGCCAGAACCACTCTTTTCCATCTTTCTTCACTGTATACCTCATCTTTTTGCTGCTTTTTCACCCGATTGAAAGAACCTGGCCTTTGTGACGTGCGAGACGGGAAAAAGTCCTTACGCGATCTCGCTTACACACTTCGCCAAGCACAATTGTTTTGAAGCGACCAACCAACTTCTTTTTTTTTATCGTCCCTCTACTTGATCCTATTTTTTGGTCCTTCCTTTCTTCTTGGCACTGGTTACTTTTTTTTTCAGTTTCCAAATCTTGCAGTACGAACTGAGGGTATAAATGCCATATTGCGAATATGCGACACTCGACATGAATTTCTACTTTCTGAAGTTTCGTTTTGCCAAGCCCGCTTTGCGTATTCAAATTTAACGTTTGTGCAGATCAAGTAAAAAGGATCATTTTTCCGTTTGCACTCGGTTGATAGCGGAATGAGAGTAATGATCTTAATCTACGTGTCCGTGAAGATTTCTATTCGATTGTTTGGCTCGAAAAAAAAACGATATTATTTATAACTGTACATCGGTTTGAGGTGGAATTTCCAGGTGACAGATTCAGCGACTGGGATCGCCCGTTTGGAGTGACCATGGAATCGCTGTAAAAAAGCTATACACGTGGCTGGTTCTCTGCGTTTAATTTCATCCAGCATCATTCAACGTTCGTTCGTTGCCTCTCGTTCATTTGTTCGTTCGCGTACAACCGAATCGTTAATCGGAATAATATTCGCTTCGTGGGCATTGTTTCGGTGAGAATTCAGAGCTGGCATCGATGGACTCAGCGCAGAGGGAAGAAGAGTGAGAGAACGAAAGAGAGAGGATTGGTGGGAAAATCAGGAGAGCTTTCATTCGGATCGACATCCGGAAATCGCGTGGCCGACGCGACGAATAATTACGTGTTGTGTGTATGAGTTCGGTAAATGCTCTAGAGGGATGAGGAATCCAATGCAATATGAATGGAGCGGCCTGAAAAAGTGCTATGTGCAAAAATGGAAAAGCTCATCAACCAACACTTTCCTACTATTTTTCTCTGCAGACTTCTTTTTATTCTCGTCATTCAATTTCAATTGGACTCTCATTACCATTTAAAGTCGTTGATATCTCACGACTGCCTTCGCGATCCAGCAAATTTTTATATCAACGAGCAAAAATTAAATCCCGTTTGTGGGTCTTGAATCGAATAACCTAACAAATCATATTTAGAGAGACTTGGATTGATCTTCAATTATTCTTCACTTTCTGGAGCGTTGACTGAGACGCTAAAGTTCAAAACACATGGACAATAGATGTACGGCTAAGCTCTCATATTATAAAGATAAAAAAGGGACACGCATTTTCATTGGGTTTTTCCGCGTTTCAAACCGAAGTCGACACATCTGCTTAGTTTATGCCTTAATTATCCATTTTAACTCGAAGGCAGAGTTTTTATGGTGGTGAACCAATTAAGGGTTCTTTCCCAAATCTCACTGTCCACCGGGATTCCCAGGTAAGGGTCAAAAACTCTGTCTTCCCTTTTGGCGACCAGATGTTTTACGAGTATCCTTAATTTTTTATCCTAAGGCGACCGTTCGCGAATTTGGGTATTTCTTGTACGGACTAGCAATTCTCAATGAAATGCTCGTGAAAAGTGGAAAATCAATGAAAATGCACGTCCAGAGTCTCTAGGGGAGCCGAGTCTACTGTATATCTTTTTCACATCTTCTAGCATTGCCGAGTCGTGCTTGAGAATTGATTCATGGTGGCCGAGTCAACCGATTAAGTGTATATCCGCCTGTAACCGTTTTGTTCACAATTAAAAATTACAGTCTATCAAATATCCAAAGTTATCAAAATCATTTTGAGAACTAGCCACCCCCGATTAACTTTGAGTGTGGCATCGTCGAGCTTCTGCGTCACACCAGTGCAATGAGCCTTACAACCTCATTGGAAGAATAAAATCACGAAGAAATTTTGTACGAAACACTTTCATTCGTTCAAATCGAAGCATTCTTCAATCGCTCCAAAACGAGATTAGATTATGGAGATTATTAGTTTATCTCGAAAAAATATATAGAGTTGTAATACATTATAATTAATATAATTAGTATAAAATATTGTAACGATTCGTTTATGCGAGAGAGAGTACACCGTTACTCATGTGTTATGAATTTTCATGAACGAAGAGCAAGCATAAAAGAAAATCGAAAGTGCGGCATTTTAAATTCGTAAATATCAAAGTGGTTATTCAATTGAAATTCAATTGAAATCTGTGAATCTATTCGTACAATAAGAGAAGAAATTTAACTGTAAATCCCGTATTGTTTTTATTTATCTTGAAATGAGGCCACATCAAAGTTAGTTTTAAATAATTGCGATAGGCGGCGACGTACGCGTTTCACGAGCGTCGCTTTGCTCTTATTGACAGCTGCAATATGGCCGCTGATGTCAACGATCGCGATTATAAAGAAAATTTTCATTTTCCACGTATATTCATACAATATGAAAAATTATTCCTAAATTCGTAAGTACGAAAATAACAGAGGAATTTCTTTCTTCTTTTGCATAAGATTTTCCTTATGACTTTTTGATGTGGTACGTCGTTCAAAAATAAAAATAAATAAAGTACATTCACATTTTTTTAATACCGCAAGAAAGTTAGTAAACAAATCAATTACGTTTGTTCGACATTTATTTTCTGTTTTTCTTCGTGACGTGTTTCTCACAGCAGAAGTTCGCACTTGGGGTGCAGAGACACACGGGCGAAACGAGATGGGAAACAAAAAATGTGAGAACGAGACGTTTCTCAATTTTCCATGCACGCTCTAACATAGCTATGAAATTATTGATCTACGACTCTGTGGACCGCGATTTATTACTGCGGATAATGCATTCGGAATGCGTTTAACGGGCGAAACCAACGGCGGCGTTTCGCTCGAGTGAACGAGAGAGAGGGAGAGAGAGAGACATGGAAAGAAAAAGAGACTTTGTTCCCTCGGTGCAGCCTCGTTTTCTCTCACATCGCGCGAAAGCTTGAGAAGAAAAATAAGGGATGGTTTTGCTGTCGGTGGAAGCACGGGGTATAAAAAGAGGGAGCAGACAGCGTGTAGCAGGAAACGCAATCTCGACGGGAAAGAAGCAATACGTATGTGTCATATACACGTATATTTATCTGTATATATGCGGGCGTGCGTGTGTGAGTGAGTGCGGGGGTACGCTTCTTGCTCCAACAAAAATTCAACGTTCGCGAACGATATGTTTTTCCTACTCAGCGGTCGAGACACAGATCTAAAAACTCTCCCAAGTCTCCATTTTCAACCCCTAAAAGCCCTTGCTGTATATGATCTGAAATTTCACTCCCTCTGTTTAAATTCGTCCTCGTAAAAATATGTAAATTCTCCATTGTTCTCCGCTCGGGATTGATACTCACATGCATCATTAAGATTCCTTTTCCGTCGAAGGAATTCCGTTCGACAGAATTTTTCTTTATTTTTTGTAGAACAGATACACGTCGAGGATGGTTCCTCTAGGTTTTATTGAAAGTGTTTGTTCATTCGATACTTGTCAAATGAATCTTTCATTCATTGTACTGAAAGATCAACGATATCAAAATTTTTCTCGTTCTTGGTTTGATTTCCTTGACGAAGACATCTTTTGAAAATTGAGTATTTCGTCTTAATTCGAGTCCCATGAGTTTGGATCTTTCCAAAATAGAAAAGGTGCAGTCTCCGCGCGATTAGTGGAAATGTGTGTTATCCAATGTCAGTTTATACGGAACAGAGCGCCGAGAAAAAATGAGAGTCTGCGAGGTGAAGATAAATTTGATGGAAATAAGTGGTCTGCGCCAGGGAAAAACGAGAAGACCGAGAAAGAGAGGGCGATGAAAATGGTACTCTTCCTCCCTCTTTTTTCATTCTCATTCTCTCTTCCACACGCATACACACATTTCATTTCATCTTCCTGGTAAAATCGCACGTTTTTTTGCTCTATCCCTCCAAGTTTTGTCAATGTCGGATATCGGGATAGCTCCGTAAAGGGTCGAAGAAAAAAACGAAAATCTGGCAAATGATAAAAGGAGTGGAAGGAGACGGAAAGAATTCCCCAGTTCTTTTTTCACTCGCGCCTCGCGCAACGAGCGTGCTCCCATTCTTTGCGTCTTTCGAACTCTCAGCGCTTATCCATGATGCTGTTCTGCGCCCACCTCTCGCGCGCACTTTTCATCGCAACTCTGTTTTTCAATGAGAAAATAGTCGTGAAAGAGACAGCAGGCGTTGCCAACATAGAGAGTATATTCAAATAAGGCATTACGAGATGCTTCGAAAACAAAAAGTTTCAGAAAAAGTATAATATATAGATGAAAAAAAGATCAAAGGGGAAAACAAGCCACGAAAAATGAGAGATATGATATGATTTCACATTATAATTCCATTAACCTCTAGTTAAGTAAATCAGAAAAATAAATCTAACAGGAGAAAATGAAAAAAAAAAACAAATAGCATTTTGAAACGAAGCATACCCCGCTTCTACTAATTCATATAATGGCTCAACATTTTTTTTTTATTGGAAACTGAAGAGGGTTACTCAATTCGTCTACATAAGGTCTGTTTTCGTGTAAACCAGTGTTGGTTTACAGTGTCGAGATACATTATGTCATACTATTTCCTATGTTTAGATTATTTTCTATGATGTAGACAATCCCACGTTTCTCATCCGACAATTTCCACAATTGATTTATAAATGAGCGAGCTTAATTTTTACGACAATCATTATACCGGTTCTGCATCCTTGCATAATTTACAATAAGTCCACTGTAGAGGGAGAATGAGAATGGAGATTTTGGGTGTGTCGTGCGACGCTCTACTGGCTGCTGGCGCTGCAAATACGCTCTCGAGAACCAACTCGAATGTTCCTCTTTTTATCTTCGCCACTACTGCTGTTCTTCCTCGTACTCGTTTCACTCCTCTTCGTTTGGTCATCTCTCTACTTTTCTCGTACATAAAAGAGTTATTCAAGAGCGCGGAATTTCCAACGTAGTTTGATGAGCCAAATATCGATGGGGGAGTTACACCAGCTTAACACTTAAAAAAGTGGTGTGAACATTTTGTTTCTTCAAGTTTTGAGGTGGCTGTTGAATATTCAAGCTTATGGAAACGTGCTTATCTGATCTCGGGTTACGACTCATTGGGTCCTTTGCCAAATTCGCGTTATGCACGGTTACATAATCTTTTTGTATCTGTGCTTATAAAAAGCAAATTCTCGTAATGACAAAAAAACTCCGGTGCATGCTAATACCAAGATCCTTGCGCTCCAGACAACGTCTGGTTTGTATTTAGTTCAATACTATTTTCATTCACAGTACCATACCTCTCTTCCTACGGGTGTTATGAATTCATTTGGATTGACTTCACATTTATTCTCATCTCTCTTTATTATGTCAGTTGGTGTAGAAAGTGTGTGAGTTTGAGTGCAGTCATATTTTATCGTGACCTGTGACATTGCACAATGGACGAAATGACAAATTACATTTTTACCGCTTCGATTTACGTTGCTGAGACTCGATGAAAATTCAGTCGTGATTCCGATGATTCTAATAATGGTAATAAAAGGAAATAAGGATAACGAAAGAGAGGAAGGGAAGAGAGAGCATGAGAAGGGATTAGGAAAGGATAGAAACGGAACACACAATGGCTTTTTCTGTGATGAAGATGTGGTGAGGCCTTAAGACAGACAAAATCGGAGTACAAAGAAGAGGGAGAGAACGATAAGAGAAGTTACGTGGACAGGGGATTCGATGTAGGGGAGTAACAAAACCCCCGGAAGAAGAAGAAAGAGAAGGAGAATGTGATTGGAAACTGGCAAATAGTTCTCTGCCATCTCTTGCTTTCGAACCGCCATTGCTTTTCCAACTTGCGACTTTTTACTGTCCACCTTTTCTACTGTGCGATTCTCCGAAGCCGGAAATTAACGAAATGGCCTCTAAACGAAGAGGGAAGGTTTTTATTTTTTTTTTTTTTTTTCGATCGAGGCAAAGCACAGTGGAATAGGAATAGACAACGACAGAGTTTTGGCGCTGTTCAATGGCCGAGAAATGAACAATACATCGATACGGTAATCTTTATAAAAGCTCCAATGTTGTCGGTCATGTCTGACACTCCTTCAAAATTTGCTCGAGTCGATTATAGTTATATTTGTCTATGCGAATATTTCATCACAAATGAACGACGCTGAATCTTGCAACGTTGGAATCCAACGAAATGAACGAAAATAACATTTGTAATTCACTAATTTTTTATTTCACGAAGTATCGGTGCAGATTGAAAAACTGCGAATCGCAAATTCGACGAAATTGGAGAATTACTGAAATCATTTGAGGCTTTTTTACATCATATCGTTGGACTCCAACGTTGCAAACGTTAGCGCCATCACGAATGACGTATTTTCAAATTTTTTTAATCCACTAGGACATTTGCTATATAAATGGTGATTGTTTTTTCCCCAAGTCTGATGTTGTCCCATTAATTTATCCTCCTAGGGAGTGGCTTGAAAATATCTGCAAATAATGCGCCGTTATGGAGAAGGAATGGATCGGTTATTTGACAAAGTGGATCTGTCGATGATATAGAGGGCGCGGGGTACTAAAAATAAGATACTTAACGCTAGGTGGACCATCCCTTTGCACTTATATGTCCTGAGTTACCTCCCTTATGTTTGTTGCTTTATCCTCAAATAAGGAGATTTCTCATTTTTTTTATGAAAAAAAAACAATATATAAAAATTAGAAAAATGAAAAAGTCTTGAAAAAAGTCCCGATGAGACTATCAACAGCGGTAAATTGATACTCTTCGATAGTACATGTTCAAATATTCATCTCCCTCTCGGTATAAAGGCACCACCGATCCTGCAATATTGCGAATATGACAAGACGTGATAAACCAGTAGACATATGTTACGTATACCTTAAGCAGTAATAACAACAAATATGCGAGTTCGAGTATTATATGCAGTGAATGGAGGATATGGAATGATCGGAGGGAGAGGAACAAGAGGCTGGACGATTTTTGCGGCGCAATATTCAATCCCTATTCACGGTCGCCATAAGATCCGAGAGATTCGCGCATATCCGTCTATCTAACCCCTTTGAGCTTCCGTTTTTGCCCCTATACACATTATGTATGGCTTATATATGTATATATATAAGGCATAATATGGATTATACAAATATACGTATATATGACATATCAAGACCGCTCCTTACTTTCTCATTTCTCGCCTTTCCTCCTCTATCTTCCTCTATCCATCCTCTTGCAGTGCCCTTCTTCTCGGTAGACAAGCCCTTGAAGCCTAGTCCCTCTCTTAGCTCGTTTCTACGAGCAGAGCATCGCTCAGGGCTGATCCATATGTAACGTGAATGAATATTCAACCCCCGCACCGAATCCCACTGAGAAACGCGAGAAATCTATCCTATCCATGGACTATTTATCCACCCAGGGCCCAAATACGTTGCCATCACTTTCTGTATATGTGAGTGTGTACATTTGCATGGTGGTGTGTGTTATTCCAGACTACCACCATTGAGACTATCGTTGAAGAACCCATCATCCTTCTTCCATGCGTAAACTAAGCCTCCCCACCCCGACACTCTACACCATCCCCTACACTTTCAACCACGAGTCGCCAAATATCGCACTCTACTCGACTCTCCTTCGTAACGTATATTCTCTAGACCCTTCCTACTATTCTCTTACCCTTTTCAACCTCTAAGCCATCATCTTCAAATCGACGATTCTATGCAGACGACCGTTTTCGAGAACATAAGTGCACTGGTACTACTCCGGAAAGATGGTCTGGAAAAAGATACTTTTATTCCGTTTAATAGATTCTTTGGAAGGACTATTTTGATCCATTATGGGAGATCCATACGGAAGCAGCGTTTGTCACTTGCAGTGTGATAAGATTTGTTCTGGTTACAAAATGTTGTATTTCCATAACTTTAGTATTGAAAAATGGACTTTATACATCCTCAAATTATTTTTGTTCTATAATTTATAAATTGATATGGCAATCTGTAAAAAATTGCAGTATTTATATTTTTCGTTCACTTTCGCAACACAAAAGATAGCCAGCTAAGTTAATGCGTTCGTTTTCCATGATCGATTCATAGCAATTCTTACACCGAGGCTCCATAAAATTATGAAAAAGTAGTCACTTCCGTTCCCATGATAATTTCATTTGGAAAGAAATAAATGTGCAGTATATCGGAGGAAGAAGGAGAAGAAAAACAAAAAGAAAAGTAGGAAGATAAAGAAACGATTACCTTCGCTTACCCAGCAGTAATCCAAGTTTTCCAGCTTCCTCTCTTTTCGTTTTTTTGCTTCGGGGACGAGACTTGCAGTAGCTCGAAAGGATGAATTCTCGAAGAATCGAGAGGGTTGAGAAAGAACGTGGTTACGACCGCTAAGCGACCACGTGATGGACACGGAAAAGCAGAGACCATTCTTTCCATCTTTTTTTTCTTCTCGTTTCTCTTCTCTTCCGCTCGCTCAATATTTCTTTTTTTCCTAGTACGAATGTGTTGACGCCAATGACACACGCTGAAGATCGGGGCGAAACTTCGCTGGGAGGAAACAGAGAGCAAAGAGAGACGAGAGGAACGAGGGCTTTCCCCGGGGCTCGTTTCCTTACCGCGCATACAACGTACTTTACAGTACCGAGTAACACACACATGCGCGCGCGTGCATTCCGTATACCTGTAGATCCATGCGCATATTATAAAGCAGCCCCATATAGTGTCTCTTCCTTTTCTACCATTTCCACCTCTTCGTAGGAACGCGAAAATTCGTGATTTATAGGGTAGTTTGAAAGTAAGGAAGAAAAAGAAGCCAAAGGTGGTGGCTCCGTTTTCTTCCCGTATAATACATACACCGCTTGAAAATCGCGAATACCGCTTTAAAATTCATGGAGGAGTGAAGATGATGCTTCACTAAATTCACTGCATGCTGAATATTTCTCACTTTCTCACTATCTCACTTGAGAATTTCCTAAGGTATGGAATTTTACGAAATGTTTATGAGATTATAAAATCATCCAAGAAAACACGTAAACAAGTCATGTATGAAAACACTACGTCAAAAAGTGAAAGAACAGTACACGGTGTTGTACAAAGGTCAAAGTTTGAGCTATTACAGTTCATTTCACATACATTCAATCGAGATTGAAAGAATGTTGGTATACGATTGAATTGTAATGCACCAAGCTGGATTTACGGTCTAATACAGTTAGATGAAGGGCTAGATGCGCTCGGAGTACCGTCTATGCAACGTTTTGAATGGTTGCTTCAAGTCGTGCTTGCAAGCGCACCTCCCAATTCTTGATGAAGAGATAGAGTCATAGTAAACCACAATGAGTGAGTGGAAACAGCTGTCGTGGGTATATTGGACTTTAAATGTAAATCGTTTGAGAGTCAAGTTGGGACGCAAATCAAGCCAAGGGTTACTGCTTAATTCATAATATGAAAGCTCGTATTGTACAAATTTTTAGTGAACGATGAGCGACGATTTTTTTTTTCAACATCTTGGAGTTGTGTTTTTTTTTTCGTTAACACGAAAATGTCACTCGAGGAATCACTGCGTTTACGAGAAAAGCATGATTTTTTTGAACCCCATCATTTTCCCAGCCTAAGCGTTTGCCTGCGTGGTTCGAGGTTTAAACCTCGATCCCCTGAGAGCTTCCGAGTAGTTGTAGGTCTTTCTATCTTTCTCACCCACTTGATGTAGCAGGGTTCAAGGCTTTTGTGCCGGATGACATGTACGTAGAGGCCAATCCCATCTTCTCAACTCTCTCATGCCTTCGATTTTCCATCACGCTATCTCTCGACTGTCTCGCTCAACCAATTCCTTGTCGTTCTTTCTCCTCTGACTTTTCTCCTTTTAGTTGAGATTCGGTCGCGTAGATCTTCGTCTGGGATGGTAAGAGAATACTCGAGTCTCTGACTCAGGTTTTCTCCGCTTAAGAAATTGGGCTTCTTTTTTTATCCCCTAACTGCTATCGCTCTGTGCCGCTCAACTTCTCATCTCTCTTTCTCCAACATCGCAGTTCACAACGGAACGCTCCATCACACCTTTCACCGTTCTCCGAAGAGCCTCTGTGAAATCGACAAGCAGCCCTTCCTTTCTCTCGCTCTGTCTTTCAGATGCCCTTTTGTAATGCAGCTACACCCTTGACCTTTTCTATTGGGCCACCAAACCAAGTTGGGCTCTCTCTCTCTCTTTCTCTTTCATATCATGATATAGAAGGGAGAAAGAGTCCGACGAAGGCACGTAAAGGAGAGTAAGGGACATGTCCTTTTCTTCCTTCACATGTCTCTCTTCCTCCACTCCTTTTTCTTCTCTTCTTTTTTTATGCTTCATCTTTCGAGCAACTTCACAGAGCTCGTTTCCTTTTTCTTTCGAAACCATTTCTTCTTGCGATTTCGACTGATCTCTTAGCACGAAATATTTCTCGGTTCTCTTCTGCTCGCCATATTTCTTCGATCGTTCGGCTCGTTGATCTCGAAAGAAAAGAATCTTCTGTGGGCTAAAAGAGAGAGAGAGAGAGAGAAATGTGGGGTAAGGGTAACTCTGCACGTTGGATACTATCGGGGAAGCTTTTCTCAAGGTTTTGTTGCCATTTCGTCACCCTGAATTCCTTTCCATTCCTCCTACACTCAAACAACCCCATTGCGTATCCGCCCTAGTCCCGAGAATCATTTGCGTTTTATAAAACGCGTGGACGTCGTCCCAGTTTCCACGCAAAAGGCTTTCTCATGCGACATACTTTTTCAGATCAGTTAAAGGCATCGAAGGAGAAGGAAAATAAGGAGAAGCAAATTTAAAATTTCGTTGTTCCGACACTTTTTTCGTCGTTCGAGCGCTTTTAAAGACTTTCGGGTTCTTGTGCGTATAGAATCCGATCAGAAATAGCTCTTGATTGTAGGAAATGAATTTCCTGGAAACATTACAGTTCACGTCTCAGGCCTGATTACCATTCTATTTTTACGTTCTCCCATTTTTGGTTACGTATCTACTTCAGTAGTGCCCTAAGGCACTTGCTGAATGAAAGACCAACCAAAAACAGCGCATCGCGTATCCTAGACGTACTCTTGTTTTTTTCATTCCAATATGCTCCGTTCGTCCTTTTTATTCGTCAAGGACGCGTTTCTCTCGTGGACACGTTGGCGTACCCGAATTGTACGCCTTTTCGGTTTCGAGCACTCTTTCAACCTGTATATACCAGACTCACAGTGATTTTCATCCTCCGTTCGCATATCCGGCATACCTAGGCCAGAATGCTCTGAGAGGAAAAAACCCTCAACTCTCTTTGTCTCCAAGTGTACGGACCATTCCGTGTCGACCGAACCGTTTGTGACCTATTGAAACCTTGAGTTTTTCATATCGAAAAGATAAATTTGCCTAAATATTCTGTCATCAAAATGTTCTTTCACTCAAAGAGTTGTTTTTATTAAAGATTTTTGTACCACTCGCAACGAAAATCTGGAAAAAATAATCAGTTGCGGAATTGTATGATTCAATGAATTTTATTGACATTTAAAACACTATTTGGCAGGGATATTTTTTTGTCCAGCAAAGTAAAAAGGAATGGATTTATTGAGGCTTCTGTTGAGTAAAACATTTCGATAATCCAATCCAGATGAAACTCCCGATACAAATAGCGCGCAAAGAACGAGGACGATGGGAATTTTAGGTGAAAAATACCAAAAGTCGAACATGGGAAAAAAAAATAGAAAGAAAAAGATACATCATGCCAAACGAAGGAATGTGACTAGCTGGCTTTGGTCGAAAACTGCTCACTCGCATTTTATCTCGCACGGTCATGTTCCGTCGGTGGAATTTTTTTTTAATTATTTTTTTTTCTTTTATATTCCAACAAAAATTTATCACCCTCTGGCAGACGCAAACTCGAGCTTGTGGTCTAACGACGCACATGGGATGTGTGGATCGTACGATTCGCAGCCTCACCACTTTTTTTCACCATTTGTATTTCATTCGGAATAAAACTCTCTCGTGTTTCATTCCCGAAGTTTATCGAAGTCCCTTCGAACAAAGTGAATTCTTTTCGATTTTCTAGAGTCACTGGATTAAGAAAGAGGAGAAGGGCAGGAAGAACTAACAAACAAAAAAAGGGGCAAGAAAGAGAGGTGGGGAAGATAGGGGCAGGTGAGGGGAGGGGGAGAGATAAAAAAGTCACACAATTCGTATTGATTCTACAGCCATAGGGTGGTAATTCGTTCGGGAGTTTCCCTCAATGACCGAAATAAACTTTCGGCGTTTTTATCGACCTATTTCTTTCTAAACAATCCCTGGAATGTTTTCAATTTTTTTCTGCGCTTTTATCCAAACCAGAGTGACCACTCATGCGCGATTCTCATCGTTACTTTTCTGCGGTGTCATAGATATTTGAGTGTGGTCCCTATACTCGTACTGTAACCGTCGGTATAAGTTTCAACCACCGGTAATTCCAAAAACTAAACAAGTATGTACAAGTCCGTATATATTTACCGATGGATTAGTCACAAGTAGACGTTCGATTTTATTTTGGAATGAAATATAAAAAATTGAAAAAAATATTGTTAGCAAGGTTTACAATAGAAATAAAATTATTTTCTGTCCAGCCGGTTTCAGAGCAAAGTTATACCCTCATAAATCTGACTGCGAGATACCCTCTGGTAGGCAGGACTTTGTCCTTGTTGATCTAGTGGAGAGTTTCGTTGAAAATTATGAATTCAAACGTGAATATTGAACGAAGTGAGGACAGTACGGTTGCCCGAGGAATTTTCGATTAATCGATTTGTCGATATGATATGGAGGCTTTTGCATGCGGGTTCGTTGATTAAGTGAAGAAAGGGTTGGAAGCCGCGAGAGCACGAAACGACATCGATCTGGTTTGCCAGAGTGAGTGAAATTGGGGCTTGCTTCTCTTGGCTATTTCAGATGTATGTGTACATATACACGTACGATCTCGCGTCAGTATTCGCATGTGTGCACCACGAGTATAGTCCATGAAGTGATCGATTGTTTTAGGGTTACCGCAAACACACGGGAAACGGTCTAGTTAAATTCTCTCGGGGTCTCAACCCTCTTTGCACCCCCTCGATGTTCTCGAGAAGACAAAGTACAGCGAACGAGGTCCATCCACGGAGTCTTGGACTCCCTCTTCGACCAATGCCTTTGATACAGGAGCCATGGATATACGGGCCAGAACGTCTTGTGGATCTCATGAATGTGTAAAGTAGTGAGACCAGGCCCCTCAACATCGTCGTTGCCTTTAGCTCGATCTCTTACATTTACCCCTTTCAACCCTGACGGCTTTTCTTCTCTTGCCCTTTCGATCTTGTTGGAACAGTGAAAAAAAGAAACGGGAGGCTGTCTCAACTTCTTAGAAATAATGGCTGCGGCAGAATGGGGAAAAAAAAACATCAACGCTGACTGTAAAGAAAAATTGATTGACATCTGCCTCGTTATCCGAATTCATGCTCTTAATGAAATAACGAACCATTGTCGTTCGAGTTTCACTCTTTCAAGCATCTAGTTTCTAATTACATGAGTTGGTCGATTGGTAGACACACAAATAGATTTTTCCTCCAATCATCTCATCTATGTAACTAATGAAATGTTGCTTAAAACGAAAGTGCGTGTCAATCTCATTCAAAATTACTCGTCCTAGTGATCAAAATTTAGTATAAACTATTGGGGTCCATAATCACCTACTCAAAGTAACGAGGACCGTTCGTCATATCGTGTATACCAACTTTCTCGCAAATGCTCATTTGTACGAAAAGCAAAGTTACCTGTCGTTTCTATTCAAAGTCTATTTCCGTGCAAACTTTATGAACACACTGAACTGGCATGGTGTTCTCTCTGTATATTTATCCACCCTTTCCCATTACCGTCACATGTGGAAAAGTTATTTCTCGTGCTAGTTGTAATTTGCATTCATGGAGAGCCAAGTACAAACACATTGTCCGTCAATCACCCGTTTATATTTGTTTCTGACGAGTCGACTGTTCAGTCATCATCGAAGAATTAACAACCATTCGAGTAGAAATTACAAAGGTGAAACTATCTTTTTTAACTATGTATTTTCAAGGTGTCTCAACGTCTGAAAGAAGTCGTGGAAAAACTCAGTTAACGCTGGCTTTAACTTTCAATACTTGGCGCGAAGAGGGTACCACGTTTTGTCATTTTTTCTCTATATTTACTCCAAGCCTTATACTTGTTTATCTCCAATGTATACATTAGGGAGAACGAGATTGATCGATTTCTTCAAGAGTGGAGAACGAAAAAAGAATTCGAGAGAAAACGAAAACGAGAGCAAGAGAGACGTAGAGGAAGTGGGCAATGGTGAAACTCTGTACCAGGCTCTTTGGTTGAGGAAAGGCGAAAACTTTTCGACTTGGAGAAGAGAATCGTAACGATATAGAGAGAAAACAACGAGGCAAAAAAGTAAAAGGAAACGAAGCGAATCTCGAGTATATACTTCATTTTTTCGTAACTATTTTTTTTTCATCCCTCGTGAATATATCTTTCTGGCGATGTTCTCGTGCGTGGAAATCGAGACTAAAGTCTGCCTTTGTGAGAGAACGTAACGATCTGCGCTGTAGCATCGTGAATAGTAGAGAACTGGTCTGTATGCATGTGTGGATGCGTGCGGGTTCGCGCGCGCGCGCGCGCGCGCGGCAGTCGAAATCCCAACGGAGAGGCTCGCTCGACCGAATACGGACTTTTCTACTTAAGAAGTAAAACACTCTGCCACAATTTAGTAAGAAGCGTTCCATCCGTAAGCTGAAAGAAAATTGGCGAATCGATTCGTATTCGTTTGGCACGGACCTCGCGAAGCCTTTTCTCGCCTTATTTCATGAAAAATTGTTCCAAATCCATTCTGCGCTGAAATGTTCACGAGTGTGTTTGCATTGTTGTGAATGTCTGCGTTCATATAGAAATCTCCCCATCTATCTTTCTATACTTGTTCCGCTTTCACTTCCAGAGAGATTTCTTTGTGTTTTTTTCGCTCAAAGTCCTGCAGGGCTATCCTCTCTTCGCCTCCCATTGTTTTATTATTTGTTCTCAGCTTGACACTCGATTAAGAAGGTACACGTTTTAGGGCTGGTCGATAGCAGGAAGAGAAAATAGGGAGCGAGGAAAAGCTTCGAAGCTTTCGATCTTGAAAAGCCGGAAGGAATATGGATCTTCGTTTATAATTACTTTGGCTAGAGACAAAAAGCGAGCAGAACAAATGCGCATGGGTACGGGGTCGGAAAAAGAGCATGAAAACGGAAGGAGACACGATTGGGTATCGAAAATTGCGTATTCCCTTTCTTTTATGATGATTGATGAATCATTTGAATACTTATTGCGATAAAGGCAAATCCTTTTTCAAGGATCTTCGTACCTTTCCTAAAACGGAGTTGTTGCTTGGACATTATCAGGGAAAATATCGATCGAATGATTCCTCGGTTGAGCTTTAACCAGGGTAGTGTTACAGCATCTTTCATTTCAGTACTTAAAACAACCTTGATTCTTTCCGATTCAGCTGATTCCAATCGCCGATGAACTTGCGTATAGAAACGATGGTTGATGTTATCCCTGTAACTCAACTGTATTCGAGACGTATGGAGTTAAATTTATAGCGCTCGTACCCTAGTCTGCCAGGGTGTGTACGATGAGCAACGGTTTGAGGAGAAGGTGAGACAGCGAGAGGAATCAATTATTGTCATTCCAAAGTCGCGACTCGCGATCCTGACGTGTTACTTGGGTGATGTATGGTAGAGGTAAGCGAAATCGTGAGAACCCCTACCGACAAATCTACCCCCCTCCCTCCTAACAACCATTCCCTTGGCTAACAACAATCCGTTAACCTCCTGACTCCGACACCTAACTCTGATACGTACAGCCCCTATAGTTCATATATATATAGATGCAAATAGATACCTATTTGAAGCTCACGGGTACGAAGCAACGTTGCCGAGCTATAGTACGTTTCAGGGAACCCGGGAAACCCCTCGCCCTTCCTCATAACGTTCACTACATACCATCACATCACGAGCGAGCAATTTGTCACGAACGGTGCTTATTAGGCAATTCCAACGTTATAGGTTGCAAGAACAGAACACCAGCCGAACAGTAGAGCTGTGGATGGCGTTGGATAGAATGGCGTCTGGGTTCTCGGTCATTTATCGATGCGCTCGCGCGTCTCTTACTATGCGGTGAATTTCATTAGCTCTACTGGTGGTATAATTCGCAAATGAGCCAAGATTGGAGCAACCATTTACAATACTACCCTCTCTCTTAACCCCTTGTTCGTACCTTCTGAATGTATTTATTGCGACAGTTTATCTATCGAACTGTCAATGGAATGGTACGATTTACTCCTGGTGACAGTTAACATGATTTTGAGACTCGGATGCACAAGCTTCTGGGCGATAATCACAGTTTTCTCTTATATTCAATATCGATGAATTCCGAAAGAAATTAGCCGTGTTAGTACGATCAACGGCAGAATAATACCCATACTCTTTACCCCACTATTCGAAAACAACTCTGCTTCTAAAATCTTTACTCCGAAATTCATAACCACTCTAGGTCTATTCATCTATAATCCATGATCTTCAATATCTCTACTCATGATAAAATATGTTTTGAAATCATTATTAAATTAAATATCATACCGGAATACACATGTTAAGGAGGATAGACGTTCTCTACGTAGATCCGCATTTATTAAGGAGCGGAGTTCTCATCAAGAATGACTACCGATAAAGTTGTTAACTAGCAGCTATTTATAACTATACTTATCGCAAATCTATTCGACAATAACTCCGCTCTTTAAACATGTATTTAGAGGGGAACTATTGTTGAATACATTCATTGAGAGTAGAATTGTTGACTTGCTACAACATGACTCGACTTTTATAAATCTAAACTTTTCCAGTCTAAAGATTTTTAATTTATACATGAATAATGTCTCTACTCTTTAACATGTCTAGGTCTAGGTGGATAACACAGATTATTAATGAAAAAAGAGGAGACATATTGTAACTAGTATTATCATCGAGGAATATTAATAGAGAAAGTAAGAAATTTTTGTTAACAAGCGTAATATCACGCGTTAGCGGACGAAATACCGCGCAGTAAAGAGTCGAAAAGAAGGAACGTGACGGAAAAAGAGATTGGGTGTTGCGAAGTGTAGAGCGATATATGTCTGATGGCCTGCGAGTAGATCCAGAGAAAGGCTGAGTTGACGGGGTGTATGAAGACACGGATAGGGGTTGATAATAAGGCGGAAGAGATATGAGTGGGGGTTGGAAGCATTGAATGCCTGGCGAGAGCTGCGCCGTTGGGTGTACCAGTGCTGGTAGTTCACTGCTGCTGGTTCACTTCTAATTTGACGCTTTCGATAAATTTAACAAGCCCGTCACGAAGTAAGCGAGGAAAAAGGGGAAAGGTAGAGGAAGACACGCGTATGTCCGGGCAGCATGCCAAACGTTACCGTCCACCAAGTCCCTGCGACTGTCATCGTCTCACTTGAGTGTTCTAGGCTGAAGAAGAGAAAGTTTAATGCAAGAAAAAGACAGCAATATTTGAATCTAGGAGGGAAGAAAGAGAAGCAGGAGCGAGTTAGGGAACAAAATGGTTTGGAAGGGAATGACGATTCACGAAGGAGAAGGAACCCGACACCATTACGGTCCTGTATTCCAAGCAAGCATGTCCCGGTGGGACGCATCGGAAAGCTTACGAGGACTCAACCAAGATGACGGTCCTTTCGTACTCATCGTCGTGTCCGCTTGGTAATATGGCGAGGGCAGTTTCCTCTCCGTCGCTATTTATCCTCTTCTACCTTTCCGCTTCCTATTTCTCCTTTCTATACTACTCTCCTTTCACCTCTCTTCTCTTCTTTTTTTCATACCAACCAGTCAAATTCTCCCTTCCTTTAACATATCCCCTTAAAGGCTGGTCACATCGTTACGGCAGCATTGTATATTTGCTTCTCCATTCGTCATGGAACCTCAACAACGCTAAACTTGACATATACTTCTATTCGCGCTTTCCTTTCACTGCACCCACATATTTTTACAAACAATTTTTTCCTTGCGCAGAAGAAAAATCCTGTCGAAATGTGTGTTGAGACATTTTTCAGAAAAAGTTTCAAAAAGTTTGAAGGAAAAAAGATTCAGAGCTCTGCCTGAAAATAAGATGAGCGCTCGAACGTCTAATCTCGATTTCAGAATCCTGGCAGAGGCTCGAGATCAAATATCGAAAAAAAATCTATCGTCGATCCTGCCGTGAATATTACGTTTTCTAGCTGCTAACGTTTTTCAATTGCTTGAACAAAGCATTCATAATGAATAAATTTTATAGCATAAAATGAATTGCATCGCGGTATATACAAAGGATTTCGAATTTCAATTTTGTGATTTTGTGAACACCTGCGGCTCGTGTAGCAACTTGCACACGATAGACTCCGTTGCTTATCGCATTTTCAGCGCAAAATATTTCTCTTCTGTATTTATTTATACCATTTTCACTTTATGAACTAATTAAAGCGGCAATGGTACAGGACGCATTAGATCATAATATGAAACATGAAATTGAAAATCTACTCGGGAAAAGACAACTCTTAATCCTTGAACGGTCGAAAAATATCTTTACCGGGTTGTTGCGATAAATAGAATATCAAACTATGTTTGTGTGTTTTTGAAGCGCGGAAGGTAGCTTACGGGGAAATATACAGAGGATGTTTAATCTGGATTACCAAGTGGATATGACTATATCTAAATGGAATGAAAAAAAGTGAATTTCGAACAGCGGATAAGTTTTTTTTATATTTCTCTCCCCTTCTTCGCGTTCTTGCCGGCAGGGATCGGGAATTATGTGGGAAAGATATAAGGCTCATACAACTGGCAGCTTTCGTAACAATTCTACAAGAAACGGAGGGTAGAAAAATGTGAGAAAGGAAAGATCTGGATGAAAATGAGGTCTTGAATAAACTGTATTATGTGTGTATGATGGCTCTGGAGCTCCACAAAGTTTTCAAAGCCCAAGCAAAAGTGGAATAAGAGAAAGAGGGTGCGAGAGGAAGAGAAAGGGCTGAAGCAACCCTTCGGTAATTTGTAGCGCGTGACGCGCGATATGGCTCCCATAAATGGCTGTACATGCGAGTGGAAAAAGCTCGTATCACGATCGGCTAAACTGCGCGTGACTGTTTAACGTCTTCGTAAACGTGAAATCGTTTGCACATGGCCGTTATGTTTGATGGCTCTGAAATATTCTCTCTTTCACCAGTTTCTTCCACCAGCTCTGAATATATTCTCTCGAGTAGTATACATAATAATACATCAAAATATCTCGAACAATCTCTTCGCCATTCTCCAACATAGAAAAACAACTTTTTTCACTCGAGGTTATAATCAATTGTTACTGTCATCGTTCTTTTTCCAGACATGAAACTATTTTCAATATTGCAACAGAAAATGTTTTTTGCAAAAATGGTTGTAGTAGCTGAAACTAACGGAGTACTCACTGTTTATGGGGGATCAGACACCAGTAGATTTTGCAAAAAGTTGAAGTCTTCTAATGTTTGTTGAATAAAAAGAATTGTAACCAATTGATTTTTCAAGTTTCGTTTAATTTTCTAATTCCGCAAATAAAAAAATTCTTCCAGATCATTTTTCTCGAAAAGGTCGGAATAAGAAGTAAGCTTGTAAAAGATAAAAGATAGGCTCATCAGTGCTATCGTACGCGCAGCTTCAATGGGGATTGAGCTCGTCAACGAGGGTAAAAGATGGAAGAAAGCTCCGTGGGGAACAGCGAAGAATTATAAAAAGAGTAAGTCACCAGGAGTGAAAACGCGCCGGCGAGAAGAGGGGCGAGAATATTTACTAATGAATATTGATATAGACGCCACCAACCTGTCGTGACATTCTCTTATGCCTCGACCACGGCTAATGAGCTTTTTCAATGACCATTACATCCTAACCTAGTTCCGCGACGACAGACCGATAAAAAAACTCAATTGAAATGTCGAGCTTTAAAAACACCGTCGATTGAAAAGAGATTTTCATCGATTACTCCACGAAATATCGATTATTGCGTGGATAATGTATGAAAAAGGTGCAAAGTTGTAGAATCGTAACTTCTTTAAATGATTTAGGAAAAAAAAACCTCAGGTGGGTATGTAAGCAGGAAATGAACTTTTAATATCTTGTTCTTGCTCTACCTGTCCGTTTCATATGTTCCAAGGATCCAACAGCACTTCCCGACATTTATTTCGTTCAAGGCAAATTTGAAGCGAAAATAAGTGATTTTACAAGTCTCAATCAATTACAGGAGTTGGTATTGTGTGAATGGTGTTGACGGTTTGATGGTCCCAGAACGAAATAGGACGAGAAGGATCATACATCTCCCACAGGCTGAATGATCTTGATCCATATAGATATGTGCACTTAAGCCAATCAATCATATACGAGCTCACCCGAAGAGATGCGAGAGAAACCCGCCGTCATACAAGATCGAGATCGTTATTCATTAATGCATATGTATATCGTCAGTTGAGTGTGTTACAAAATTATTTTGAGTACCCAACTTTGTCAAAGATTTGATATTTTTTCGGGAAACAACAAAATTGTTCTCTTATGCTTTTCTTTGCTACAAAAGACGAAAAGAATCGAATCTGATTTCCGACTGTTACGGTGGAAAAACAATCAAAAGAAGCAAGGGCAAGAGGAAAAAAAGCTGGAAGTATTCCGGAAAGAGAATTTGAATGGAGGGGTGGTGAAGCTGATTTGCCTGCTTGCATTCGACACAGGCCATTTGGTCTCGTCCTTCGGATTGTACAGATGGTGTTGCTCGTAATACTGTATCGTGTAGCCCATATAAAGGAAGTCCATTCCTATTCATTGAAATGGATATTTCGGGGAACACACATCCTTGATTTTATTTCAATTTCTTTTCTGAGAATCACAGCGAATTTCAGCCAACTCGACTGGAAATGTCTCGGCCTATTTTTCGAAATGACTTTTCCTCTCGCGAAATACCAGACGGTTTTATCGATTTTGATTCTTGCCCCCTCCCTTCACTTACCGTCACGCTTTCTCTCTCTCTTTCTCTTCTCTTTTTATCGGTTCCTCTATCTTCCATGCATCGTGGAAGGCCTCTCGAGATTATTGTCTTTTTCCCATTAGCAATGAAAACCCATCGATCTTGATTTCCCACTAAATTTTTCCATAAAAAAAAACAAAAACAAAAACCAGGACAATGTAAAAGAGGATAAGCGTAATTTTTTCACCAACATTTAATTCATGTAGTTTCGGCTGAAAGCGTCAAAATAACTGATCATTTCTGTCGATTCGTTTGAAAAGAGACAGGATAATGGTGGGGGGAAGTTCACCCAACACAATCTCGATGCGTAATGGTGTGGTGGTCATCGCCCTTTCCATATTTGAATTAAAAAACATTCACGCACATTAATAACAGATAAAGGTCGGGCTGTAGAAAAATTGAGATCTGCGATGAGCAGCATGAAATTACATGCATTCGGGGATGTGTTCCATTTCCAAAAACCCCAACCTAAAACGAGAGAACAAACGAACTTCAAACAAACAAGTAAACAGACAAACGAATTCAACGAGCAAATGAACAGTTCGAAAAACAGTTCGTTTATCGGAGGTGCGCTCGTTTACTTGCTACATATTACGTAATGATGTATAGTTGATCAGATCCCATTGTTAAATAAATTTCACATTGCCATGCGTAGGAAATGTTCCATAACCAATTACGCATTAACGTGAACGTTTCATACAATGAAATAAATTCCCTTCTGATGATATAATTTTTGTCCTGTGACTTCTGGAAATGACCGGATTTTTATCATGTTCACACAAATCACGTATGCAGTCAGAACCATACCTGCCACAAAGAAGATTATTTATAAATTAACAGAATTTACAAATGCAGAGTAAATATCCCACTTGCATGAAAACATGTACTGACAGTGTTTGAACGGTGTTTTAAGGGCTTCTATGATAAATGATAATTGGTAATTCGTTATTTAATTATGATTGAGCGTTACGAGTAAAATAAAAACGTGGGATAATTGAGATTGGGGTAAATATCCATGTTTTCCACGAATATACTGTTCTCATCGTTCATTCGTAATCAGGTCGGTAGAAAACATGGAATATCTCAAACGGGAAACGCTCGTAATTCGATCTTACGAAACTTGACGGTTTTTAATGATTTTTTGACTTCACAACAGCATTGTTAGTCTATGGAAGCATTGTAATTTCAAAAATTTTTGATTAAATCTTCGAAGAGGACATCGAGCAGTTCAATTCCATATTTAAAGGGACGTTCTAGCTTTTTAATAAATATATTTCATTTTTCCCAATGTATTTTTATTATTAACTGGCTTTTGAGACGTCTATGCAGAGTTTTAATATACTGGTCGAAATAAATAAATACAACATACGACATAATCATAGATTTTTCGAGAAATTGGCTTCATCCACCAATAATAGTATGGTCGTTGATTCAGTGGGAAAGTACGCGTATGAATTTCGTTTTTATTTCGATGGCAGCCACAAAATCGTGATCCTAATTCATCGATGCTTTTCCAATCACTGCGCTCTTTCCTCGTTTTTACAGTTGCCTCTTTCCACTTTGACGATATCGCAATGTAGAACAAGATCGAGTAAAAGTTTCCACGGAGAAATCCCATTTTAAGGAAAACTTTTTCGTTTCCCACCGAGAGACGAACGGCAATCACAATAGGGTGGACTCTGGAGAAGAGGAAGAGGAAGAGGGAGAGAGAGAATGACTCGAGCGAGAGAGGTTGGCATGGCTGAAAAGAGGAGTAGAACCCACGAATGTGTCTCTCTTGGTCGCAGAGTCCTGGGTGCATAACGGGTCGCGCACCGGATAAATTATGTAACGAGAAAAGTGCATACTAGAAGAGAACGAAGACGGTTATCACAACGATAACCCTCCAACGTATATTTTTTCTTTTCTTTTTAGTTTAGAAAGCTGCAGGTTTTCTCTTCAGAACTGATCGTGACTACGGGCATGGCCATAATCGAAAAATTCCACGGGACGCGGTCGAGCGGCCACGATATCCTTATTACGTCAGATCTGGACCTTTTACAACTCTTTATACATGCGTATATGTATACATTGGTCCCTTGAAATATTGGATAGTAGGTAGTTTCTGGTGAGCTAGTGCTTTAGCTAGGCTATTTGATTAACATACACTTGCGTGTCCTCCTTTTCCACTCGCCAGCAACGCAGCGCCCTGCTCCATTCTCCTTTTTCTTCTCGTGCCTCTTTACCTCTTTCTTCAACTCTTCCAAGCTTCTGCCGTCACCACGGCCATAAGAGTCAGTGGATTTTCGCCGAGAAGAAATGGAAGAGGAAGCAAAGGAAGGCTGTGGAGGGGTCGTGCAGGGTTCGGCAGCTTTCATCCCCCGGTGCAAAAATATAGCCCTGCGAAAAGACCAGGCTGCCGGTAGGGGTTGAAGCATGGAACGAGACGACGGTGGGTTCTATCGGTAAGTGTGGAAGGCTGGCTCGTGGAAAGCGACGGGGCCAAAGCGTTCTTTCACATGCTAATCCGCGTGGCAGGCTTGGTTCATGAATACCTACGGTCAAAGCATGAACTTCTCTCTCTCTCCCTCTTTTTTTCTCCCCGTTTCTTTTCCGCAAGCGGTTCCGTTCGCCACCATGCGAGACTCCTTTGGACGGGGAGGGGGGCAGTCGATTGAGGAAAGAGAACGTGGAAGGAGGGAAGAGTATCGAAAAGTTTATAGAGAGCCAAAAAGGGGTTGTTTCGCTTCAGCAGTGCCCTTTTTGTTTCTTCAATGACTGCGATGTGAGAACAAGAGAAAGAGGAGAGAAAGTGGAAAGGCCAAAGAACCTTGATTATCGTAAAATATCAAGGGTGACATCGACATTAAAGTGGCCCGAAACCATCTTGTGTAATCAATTAGGTACTTGAACTTTCCACGCCAGTAGCTTTGGCCTGACGATCACACGATAAATAGTTATCTTTCGACTATATGATAATAATAATAATGATGACGAAGAAGAATTTTTTATGCTTTAAAAAAAAAATTTTATTCTTGACGCAGAGAATATTTCTAGTCACAAACTGAAAAAATCAACTCCCGTGATATTAAATAAAGAATTCACCAAAATTATTGCTACTCATGTATTCTGGCTGCTCTGATTTAATTCACAATATTGTATATAATGGAGGGGTGATCAATTTTTGTCATTTTTAAATTACTGACAAGATTCCGAATCGGGTATAACTATCATTTGGAAAAATGCATAAAATAAGAACGAATTCAAATTTATTTAGGTGATTAACAAATCTTATCAATCGTTCATTCTTATTAATCAAAAAAACCTATGAAAAATCTCAAACTCTACTATACCAGCACATTCGATAAAACATAAGTGGTCATATATTGAACTTTCGAATGTTTTTTTACATTGCGACCTTCTACATATATTTCGATGGAAAGCAACTGATAGTCTTTCTAAAAAGGGTGATAGAGGCTCGACCTTTCTAGTGGAAGAATAGCGCAGAGGTTTATAGTGTGTCGCGAATTTGTGTCCCGTATAATTCACCAGCGTGGCTGCTATATATTCACACTTGCACAATAACTAGGTACTACGTTAAGGTGCGATAAGTCACGTGTCTATTCCTCCCTCTTTACCCCCTCTCCTTTCCATCTCTTTCTTGTACACGGTGGGAAAATATATTACATACCCCACGAAACCCCTCTCTTCCTCTTCTTCTCGCATTCTCCGTCGAGTCTCTTTATTCTATCCCTGCTAGGGATGCCCTAAGGCCTTAGAAATTATCATACACAAAGAGGAAGAAAAGGAGCGGAAGAGAGAAGAAGGTGGGAGTGAGGGAGGAAGGGAGAGAGTGAGAGTGAACCTAAACATGGAACGGAATGAGATCGTATCTCTGGTTAAAGTGCCACGTCTGACTATGTCGGTCTAATACTACTTACGATATAACTGCGCATGTACAATTGTTAATGCTTGGTTGTGCATCAGTCCCGTGAGCATAACAATGTCTGAGTTTACTTAAAGCCCCTTTCCTCGAAACGCCTTGTAGGCTTAATTCAATGCGAGCAAATGGTCGAAATTAGAAATACTGTTCTTCGCTTACGGCTTAATAATGCAATTAATACATGTTTTCTGAAAATCAAAAAAGAAGATTCTCAAAAAAAGTGAATTCCTGACCGTGACTCGATTTAAAGGTATCCATACTGGAAAATTTATTCCGAAAAAACCGAACGCATATGAGAAAAAATTGATTTTTAACTTCATCAAGAAAACTTATGCCATAGTTGTGGTTTTTTTATATCAATGATACTTTTGAAAACGGACAAGAAATATGAGAAACGTTTGTCCCACTAACATAAATTTAACTCCAAGAAATACGATGAGACTCGTGACAACAAGTGGTTCAAGCGCCGACGTCAACCTCCACAAGCAGACGCTCTGCTTTCACAGTCGTACGAGAGGTCTCAAATTTTCCGTACGGACATAAAATTGATTAATCTCCATGACCCGGCTTGCAACCGTCAATCCTGGCACGGTTCTGAATATCTCAAGTAAACTGCCGAAATTTTACTGGATTTCACATAGTTTGAAAACTGACGGTATAACGTTGGTCTTCGCTTCAGCTCTCCAATTAGAGGCACCAAATTCACTCTCTTATAATACCCGGAGTATGTGAATTGCTGTCTTCATCTCTTTCAATATTCAAATTCACGAGTTATATAAGGGTTTTGTATCCTATTTAGTACTCAGCGTCGAAGTCGTACTATTATCGAGATCTACACGCGCTAGAATTATTATACGATTATCCTACAAATAAGAAAAAATTAAAGGGTAATTTTATACATTTCTTATCCGTTCAAAAAATTGACCGTTCGAAATATTGAAAAAATAATTTTTCCGCTAATTGTAATTCTCTCAATCTTCGGGGAATAGTAGCATGATGATTCAATTTTGTTAGGATGATTCCTTCTCAAGTTTCATAGGATCGAAAAAAGTTCTTGCTAGTCTTATTGGAGTTTCTGGTAGTTTTGGAGATATCGTACGAAGCTGTCGCAGAAGCAGTATCTTCAAATGTTTTTCCAGCGATTCAGGTCAATCTGTGTTTCAAACCATCCACAAATCAAACGGAGGAAGAGAAGGAACTTGCTTGTGTTTCTTTGTGATTCAATTGTAAATAGAAAACTATTTAATGATCATGTCGAATTTAGTGATAATTTCGAAGAAAACGAGCAAGTCATACGATTGTACCTGTTGCTGATTTCCTTGGTTTCTTTTGCTCTGTATTCTAGGTCACAGAAGTCAATATGCTTCAAAGTCGAGGCCAACAGATTGTACTCGATCAGTGATTCGTGTACGAACTTTTTCAAAATCGTGTATAATGAAAAATTTATCGGACTATGACTCAATGATTAAGTCTTTTTTGTTCATACTAGATTTAAAAATTGTGATTATTTGAAAATCGATAATCGATGACTCCTCATTGATGATGGGTTTTTTGCATTATTCGGGCGAACCGGTGGTCAAACAAAATCTAGAGTTGATAAATTTTTTCTTATCATCCTCTATGGCCTGTTAGGTTGAATTTTTCTCTAACTTCAATTCCGCGATGCTCGTGTGCGGAAGAAAAAAAATATATAAAAAGAACAAAGCGGTTGGAATTTTCGATGTTGCGATATTTTTCAATTGGATGGGTAATTTTTGGGGAGAAAATTCGTGGTAAAATGGAGAATTGCCGAGAGACAGCACTGCGAGGGTTCAATTTTGCTCGGGGTTAGCACCGTTCGTCGAGGTAATTGTGAGCAGGCTCAACGGTCTCGTTTTCCGCTAGAATTTAGTTCCCGGTTCGTGGCAATGGCGTCCTCTCTCGCTTCCTCCACTATTCTTTTCTCTCTCGATTCCACATGGCAACACTATTTGCCGGATGGTATAGAGAGAACGCGAGAGTTGAGGGAAAAGGGATGGCGATCCCACGTGCTGCGCTCCCATGCATAGAGAGGGCTCATGTTTCCCTAATGCGGACCGATAAATATTTAAGCATAACGTAATCGGTCGGATTATGCCACGGGAGTGCGGGCTGAAAAGGTAGCGGGGGAGGGGAGTAGGGGGTTGCGAGCGACCGCGAGATAGAAACAGAGAAGATTGGCGCGCTAGGAAAATGAGCGTGAGAACGAGAAGGAAAACGGGTGAAACTGGTACTCGTGGTGAAAATCGTGTCTAGTCTCCTACTATTCCTGTATCTATGTGTGTATGTGAGCTCATTCACCGTTACGCCAACCCCCCCGGAACATTTTCCTCAAGCATGTCTCCTCCCTGCCCCTCCCCCACCATTCCGACCGCCATCCTCTTGCCCTGAGATCGTAAAATGTCGTCTTTCGTAATCCTCGTGAGTAAAATAACATTACCTTGTCTTGTTACGATGCAACGATCACTCGCCATATACAAATACACTTTTACTCAAATTTATCGTAAGTTCCATACATTTAAATCATAGTCAATATTCTCTCTAATACCATCCACCGATCATCGTCATTCAAATATTTTGTTTATATTCCTTTCAAAGTTGACTGGAATATTGATTTACAAAAAATATAATAATATTTCGAATTATTGTTGTTTATTCATCACTTTTGCTTGATCTGATCAATTTATTTCCGAGTAGCCATTTTCCAAACGAATTTCCAACACTAGACGGCCACTCATTGATTAGTTGCATTATTGATTGTGAGGGATAGATAACAACATACACGTTTTTATTCGTTCAAACATTACCAAGCGCAAAGAAGAAAAAGTTTATCTCTGTTGCACTTTTCAAATTCCTGCACAATAATTGATACATATATCATCTCAATAAATGCGAGAGAATGATGACGGCTTAGGTACCCTCCATGATGTCGATAGTCGATGACTTAAACCTATGCGATTCGGGAAATAAGACACGAATGCACCCCAAGGATCTGAAGTAAAATTATTGTCCATTCTTCATCAAAAGTACTGGCAATCATTTGAAAAACGATGAATCATTTTCTTCAATTTTACTCAATAGCCCTCAACAACACATCCTTTAGTTTATGAAATATTTCAAACAAATTACATCAACTATAAATCCAGCCACAATTTACGTACTATCTGATCCATAATAAAAACCACTCCTTTCATTATTTTCCAGAATAAAGTCTCCAGAACATTAGCTTCTATGTGATAACTCAGCGATGTTAATGGTTTAAACAAAACATTAAAATAGTAATAAACATCGAAGCAAGTATAAATGGTTTGAGAGTTCCTGAGGCTCTAACAGTTCGTTGCAGCTATAATTGCGAGAGTTTTTGATGAGCCTTTATTGCGAGGTTCTCTCGCAACAGCGTCTTTTTTATGAGCCGTGTATCATTGAAATTGACAATTTTATATTTTTTATTATCTTGTCGCGAGAATGATGAATTCTCGTCGTGGCGGATGTAGAGTTTCCGTTCTTTTTTTTCGAGCCCCTCCGAATACTCACTTCTTTTTCATACTTCCTCTTATCCCTCCGGATTCCGCTCATTGGCGCGGTGACAACTAAGCCTCTTGGTACGAGATCTACAAAGTTTGAACTCAAGGGATTTACCGAAAGAATTGCTACCCGTTTCCCACTCTAACCTCTCTTCGTCGAATACAGAGTACAACCGCACGATGTGCGCTTTTACGAGCTGGGAAATACGGATCAATCCGTCCCACAATCGCGACCGCAGGGGTAACAACGACATGGAATGAGTTCACAGATATCGACGTCACCAAAGCTCCGACTGGACGGGCGGAGAGAGGGGGGGGGGGCAGAGAACTACCCTTCTCCATTGCTTTTTAGTCTACTTGCATGCGTGACTGTTTCTTCAATTTTTTTCTATCCTTTAACTCTTCTGTCTCATTTACGTCCTAGTTCATCATTATCATTGGCTCGTTTTTCCTATTTATTTCTATTTTATTATCATCCGAAAGGTTCCGAATTTAGCGCCGACGAATTCCACAATTCTCTTTCATTACAACATTTATATTCAAATCGTTTTGACTTTTATCTCTTTCTACCTTTAACTTTCCTCTCCCCATTGATGCCACACCACCCACAAAACTCCCATGGTTCGGTTAGGCAATTTTACGCTCTCCCAGTTACAAAAACTCATTCACGGTTAAATGCACGAGATGCTCTGCTACCTCTCACTAACTCCCGGAAGGTTTGAAACGAAATAGAGATGAAATATAGCCCGGGGAGTAGTTATAATAATAGTAGAGAGTAACCGAGCCCTTGAGGGCATTGGACGGTGGGAGGAATGATTTTCAACCAAGCGGAACGATCGTTGCCAGTTTTTCAGATGTATCGGCTATAAAAACGATGGCTTATAAAATTAAATGAACGAAAAATTCGTTTAGCTAACTCAAGCTTTGATTTAGCGATTGGAGGCTTTCAAAAATTTTGAACTTTTCGATCTGTGTAAAAATAATAAATTTTTTTTTCTCTCTATGACCAAACGCGCAGAGTTACTATGACGCCGAAATTAACAGCACCCGTTACCACCCTCTCTTTTGCTCCCCTCTGACAATTAATTTCAGAAATGCGTGATTCGAAATGGAGGTCGATCAATCTCCGAATACGGAACTGATGTCCGGTGCTGCTTTTATGGACTTGGTAGATTTTGAACTTGCGCGATTTACATTACTATACATCAACCAGCACCCCGCCAGCGTGTCTGGTTACCATTCGCGCATACCATCCCCTTAAGTAAATTCGTAGTGCTGCTGAACACCTGAAGCGTAATAAAAAGACTTCAAATTCTTTTTCCACGGAGCATATCCATCAAGTTTTCATAAGAGTAATATCCGTCAATAGATTTTGTAATTTGCGTTATGACATGTCTCAAAATTACCTTTGATTCTAACTCTTAGCTTCGATCCTAACATGCGAAAGGAGGTAACGCAATATTTGAGTATTTTTTATTGCTACTCGAGAAACGTCACAGCAAGCCTTTGTAGACCATTTTTAGTAAAGACTCAAGGTAAATTTTAGTAATTGCCTCAAGGATCAGGTTCGTTTCACTACTTCATACAGCGCGAAAGAACATAATTACCAAGAAGAAAAATAAAAATATAAAAATATGGATTTCTATTAGGTCCCTGTGAATAAAGACTAACGACTCTATGAGGCTTGACCTGGTAACTCTCTGGCATTAACTACACCGTCGTGAGTGTATGGCCCTATTATATATTTCTGGAGTTGCATTGCTGCAACTCCAGAAATATACTGTAATCAAGTTGGAACTGAAGATTCTCACACTGCGATCACGGGGATCGCGAGAGTTCGAAGAGCTGCCATTCCGGTGGGATTTTTCGCCTAATCAGATTCTGACACATTCCGAGGGTCCTCAAGAGCCGAATAACGCGGATCGCGTGACGCGCGGTCAGCCGAATTCGATGCCCGGAGACCCTCCACCCGCAGAGGTATTCCCACGACTCAAACTGTCCGCAGAGCACACACGATCTCATTTCTCGTGACGGAAATACAGTCTTGAAATCTTCAATTAATTTGTAACAGTTATAATATCGCAACGCGACTTGGGTATCGTTTCTTTCGAGGATTCGGCTGGCATCTCTGAACAGAGAAAAGCCTGTAACTCTCGGCATCTCATCGAGTCATAATGAGACTACGCGACGATTCAACAGGAAAATGACAGCACTGCGTCTGCTAGGTAAATGCAGGTAACTGATGCTATTCCAGAGGTAATCTCGTGTCGCGCGGCAACGTTACATAAAACTTGAGCCTTAAACCTGGTCTGATTTGATACACGAGATTTGCTACACGAGTAACATTAAACGGGGAAACTGATTTGCTACATACACGAGTCTCTAAGACGTGCAAATACAAAGGTGAAAATTGTTATTGCAAACGGTCCCAGTTCACGCAGAAGTCATCTCAGTATAGGCCACTTTTCGTAACTTACTACTGACTACCAGTAAGTAGTGAAGCGTTAAAAATGGGCGACTGATAAAATGAGTAAATTTTTAAATGCAGTTCTACAGTGCAGAATTCCAAATACTTCGTGATTAGAAAGATACGAGATCACATGGATGAACGAGATGGATTAAATAATTCGCGCAAATAAGTCGAAGCATTACTGAATTCAATGCTGTAGGTCGTAGGCCCATAGCAAGAAATCGATCTGACACTAAGCCAACCTACCTAACGACGATATTCCGTGATGTGTACGTCGTTTCGAGGGAAAGAGAAGGAAAGAGGGTGATTGATACGTATTATTGTGCTTCTGAAAAACCATGCAGGCAATCTGAAGAGAGAGAGAGAACGAGAGTAATAGAGCTGGCGTGGATCATGATCGAGGACTATCCAGGTTAACATCCAACTTCTTTACCGTCCTTCAACCTTCGCCTGAGTTCGATCCTGATCATCTGCTGACACATTGTTCTCTCTTTTGCTGTTTTCCTGTTACGTAATAATAGCGGAAGTGTATCTTAATTTGAAAGCTCGTTTTCTTCATGTGCATTCAATTATCTTTGAACATTTACCACGACCGCAAGGTAGTTTGTTTTCAAGAAAATAATTGACCTGCGCTGGTTATTTGTCAAGTACAACCGTTGTTGTTCTTGACGTTGTTGTTATTGGCGATTCGAAGTCAATGGTTCTGGGTTAATCTTCAATGTTTATATGTAACTCAAAATGAGCTATGAAATGAGCATTATTTTATTTGGTTTTGTGGAAAATTTTGAGCTTCGACTGATCATGGATTTTCTTTATTGTTTCAGGTACGTAAAGGAACTAGTCTCGCGTTTCATGGTTGATGCTAATGCTCCTAAACGTGTAAGTTTGATTACTATATAGTAATTGCTTATTGCAGAAATATTTATCCATTGCTCAGATGGTTTTTTTTTTTTACTTCGGTACACAAATGTATCGGCTGTCGATTGGACTAGTTGTTTTTGTTTTCGCATGTAGCATGAAGACAATATCTTTATCTAATTCATGGACAACAGTGCACAAAGACACATACGTTTGTATGTATGGATAGGAACACAAGACCGAACCTCTCTCCTAGTCGCAACAGCCAAGGGAAGGAAGCTCGCATTTAACGGCGCGTAACGTCGTAAATTGATAGTGAATGTCAAATCCGGCTCAACGAATAGGAATGCGTGTATATCACTACGTGAAAATCCCTCACCGTTATATTACATTTGTGACAAAGAGAAAGATTTATAAAATGCACGGCCGGCTTTTTATCGTCATGAAAAAAAATCAAAGGATCATAAAAATTGACGCTGGTAGAAAACAACGACTCAAAGCTGTAATAATTTAATGGAAATTTCGGACGGTTTCCTTTTTTTCGAGATAGTCGAGGTTTTTGTCCGCGCCCGACGACGAATCATTGAGCAAATGTGGTCCAATTACAAGCATCGGAGCGTATGATACATTTTTCACTACGACCGGTGTATATTGGCTTATATATACGGGCCATTTCACGCAAAAAATTCTTTTATTTTTCTATCGAAATCAGGGGATGGTTTTCGTCCTAAATGATTAGCGCAATACGTTATTATAGATCAGCTGTTATTATAGATAAGCTATTATAAATCAGTTAAATTGAAGCGGTTGGACGATTTTTTTAAAAATTCATATTTTCGTAAAATTCAAAATGTCATACAATTTGAACCACTCAACCGATATTCCCCAAATTCAATACCAACCTTCCTATTATGATAGTCTATTTATAAAAAAAAAATTATTAATAAATCTCTAAATTATCGAAAGTTAGAGCGTCGACACCCTTTTTATGAAAATTTCAAAACGTCGTCAGATTCGTAATTTTTTACAAATTCTGACAAAATTATCAGAGAGTGAAGAGCTTGTATAGATTAACATCTGTGTAAAACGGTAGCCCTGTATCTCAAACGGTTTCCGAGTTATAAGCGTTTGAATTTTGCAGTGCCATAACATACACACACACACACACATCCGGACATTTTTTCTAGATATGATTTTTCGATGTTTTGGAATATTTTGAGCACATTGACATTGAAAACTGGAAAAAAAAATTTTTCATCGTCACAAAGCTTCCTCGATGAGGAAGCAAAATGAGGTTTACTTTGAGGAAATGGAAAGAGCTGTTTGTACCGGAAATGGAAAATTGTTGAGATAGGGTTGTAGGAAATCATAACGTTTGGCAAGAGGATGAGTAGGAGTTGGTTCTGGTATTGGCCACCACAAGCGCGAGCATATACGAGCAAATTGGCCACAAGTTTTGCTTCATGCCTCATTGGCCAAAGGATGAATAAACGAGAGAACGTTACGTCACACAGCGCCCGCGAATGCGTTTTATGTTGTAGTGTCTCCCACTCTTCGGATCATCGGTTAAATGCCAGACAATCAATATGAGCATCCCCAGACCAATCCCTTTTTCTCTTTCCAAGCCTTGCGATCGCTTCTGCAACCCTTCCTTTTTGTACATGCACCCAGCACCAATTCAATGATGGAGACTTATAAATATATGCACAATATACAGGTATACATTCCGTGATAGAGAGCCGTTTTTCTTCGTCCTTTGCAGCGAATGGCGGAGATCTTTAGGTTTATTGTGCGGCTTCATGAATATCGAATATGAAGGGTGGAAAAGTAAGACGAGAGTTGGAACAAGAGCGAGAGAAAGGCTTCAAGTCTGCCTGGTACCGTGGTACTCCGAATTTGCAGTATTCTGCCAAACTCCCTAGCCTATACGGATCGAACTTTTTATCCCTTTTAACACAATACCCGGATCAACCTCAGAAGACAGAGACCACTAATACGAGCTAGTTTCACGCGAGGAAACGATAAAACGATTCGCTACGTCTCGTGCATCCAATCACCTTCCATTCTTCATGTCTGTATTCACCTTCTCCTGCCATCTTATCAAAATATTGAGAGTAATACCAGGCAAAAGGAGATCTTACTCGAGTCTGGAATTGTACTCGATTTTACTCACTATACATCGATATCGTTTTTCCTACTGCGGGGATCGGAGGTACTTGCTGGAATAAGGGACAGTTCTTAACTAACTAAAAGTCTGTCGCAAAAGTTCTCTTCGTTAAAGATTATTGAGTTTTTTTTTCACCGTATCTGTTCAAAGAAAAATAATAACAACCACAAGTTTCAGGACCGTTTGATTATTGGTTTGAGCAAAGATTGATCAAGCGTTTATTGAAGAATCACTTATTTGTTTATTCATCGTTATTTCATGCTTTAGCTTTCCTTTCCAAAAAAATTCCATTTTGATAAAGAGGCGAGCGATGATTTGAGGAAGATCCTTAAATATAATTGATCATTGTAATGGCTTAAAAGAGTAATTTAAATATCGAGATGTTATTTATCCATAATTCTATTTCGAGCATCTTCTTTTTGTGCCAAAAATAATAGCCATTGTCTTTAATGTTTGACCAGTTGACTATTCGAGTAGGAAATTTTTGTTTTAATCCGTGGAAAAGTTGCGCAACTCTTTTGAGAAATTAATGAAAAAAAAAATCGATGTCTTACATAAATCAAAAAATGCTCAAAAACAAACGCGAGAATGATATTCTAATACTCAATAAAAAGTCGAGAAAAATTTGAACTGCTCATATTTCAGTATTTCCCTCTAGTCCCTCCATAGCCGAACGAACGATTCATGTTCCTGTTTTAACAAGTTACGGTGTAGAAGAAAAATCGACTAAATACGGTTAAATACTTAACGGTTCTAGTAAAAGTTAGATCCGCCCCTATGAAAATGTAACACCGGAGGAGCTGACCTGTCCAACGAGGCAGATTACCTCTCGACCGACTTATCTTGGAAAGTTTTATCGTCACTCCTACCGTTGCCCTTTTTTTCTGATCTTCGTCTTCTTCACTCCTCATCCGGTTTCATGATGTCGTAGCTGCTCTTCTGATACTCGGAATGGGTCTTCGATCTCTTAAGATATTCTTTGCAAACTCTTCTTCGCCGGTATGAGTCTGGTCGTTTCACGAACTGTAAGTTGGCTCGAGCGAGCGAGAAAGAGAAAGAGAAAGCGGATGAAGCTAGAGGAAAAGAGCACAAGACGCAGGATCACGAAAAGTTTTTCAATCGCAAGTATACTGCCGAGTAAAAAAGAAAAAAAAACGAGGATGGAATGAGACGCAAAAGATATAAAAGTATGTCACGTGAATCTTTACAGGTATAAATTTACTTGAATCTCGAATCAATTTTTCAATAAACTCTTCTTCTCGAGATAAAAGGCTTTTTCCATTCACACATATATTTACGTAATTTGCACTGTAACATTTTTTTATTGCATCTCTCATCATTTTATCACGCCACCATTATTCCATTCACCTGTCACGTGATTTTCATAATCGCAAAAGATTGTAAACAAGTAGAACGGAAAAAACAGAAGAGCTCAACGGTTGCGGCAAACACTCGAATCGAAGAGAAGAAATTTGTCGAGTATTGTGACGCAGGGGAGAGTGAGAAACGAAAAAAAGTCAAATGAATAGTTGACTTGGGTGCTTTGACCGGACCAATCAATCACACTCTTTTTACAGCGACGACAAAGACAGTTATTGATATTGCAAAAATTGGAAGTCCTTACTTCCGCCTTGTCACATCGCCTTCGCTTACGTTCTTTCTCCATTCGTGTAAATTTCTATGAATTCAGCAATCGAAAAGAATGCGTAAAGCTAAAATACCGCGAACTGATGTAGCCAGTAGTTATAACGAAACGACCGGACTCGAATGATTGTAAAAATTTAGTTACTCAAACAAAAACTTAAATACTATTTCTTTCAAAAATCTTCAATGCTGCAGCAATATCACCAAGAAAAGAGAATATCCGTTATAATCCATCTTGCCTGAGAAGGAAAACAATCAGCAATCACGTACGCACCAGCCTTGACGCACACCAAGAGTATTGCAGCATCAAGCTCTTGTTTGCGAATGCGATTCAGTGGCACAGAGATCGATATGGACGAGTGAAAAAAGAGGGAGTACGAGGGATCTCGATTCGAGGGGTAAGGGTTGAAAAAATGGACCACGTGGTAGGGAGTGTTGGTGTAGATGGACGAGGGGCGTGAGCATACAGACACGTTTTACAGATACAGGAGTGAAGAAATGGCGACAAAGGTGGAGGAAGAAGAAAAAGGGCGACGGGGCACGAGAAGAAAAGGATGAAGCTGGTGAGGTGCGACGAGTGGCGAAGGTATTGGCGCGGTTGGCTCGAGGGTGCACAAGCCTCTTCTCTCGTCGGTTCGAGGCTTTTCAGTTGGTTACAGGGAAGGCAAACAGCGAAGGGGAGCGCGTGGTAACGCGGGTGTGAGAGACGATGCTTTTCATTGTTTTTACTTGAGTGGTGCATCTCTCTTCTTCTTTCAGTCATTTTGTTCTCTTCACCCCTTCGTTCTCTCTCTCTCTCTCTCTCTCTCTCTCTCTCTCTCTCTCCATTCGGTAGCTTTCTCTGGACACATATACAAATACATTCAAGCATACATTCAAACCAACGAGTTCTATCTCTAGCGGCTGTCGTCATCATTTTCAATTAGCTCGTAATGACTAGGCAACGTTGAGAGAGAAAGAGACAGAGGAGGGGGCGGGGGGACGAGAGCTGCTCGCAAGCTAGGGGTGTGGTGCACGACAAGGCTCACTCGAGTATGCGAATGAAAATCTCCCGGTTCGAGCGTGGGGTTATTAATTATTAAGCTTTCCCTACCTCCGGTATTACGATGATTAAAAAATTCCAAATACAACCCACAACCGAATGGGCAACAGCTATACACATTACGGGACATTTTTATGCGTGTGACCTCATTTAACGAGACTGATGGGTATCCTCGTAATTTGCAATCAGAAGAGATTTCAAATATTTATAAATTAATCTTTTCACTAAGTAATTCACAATAGTTCCAACACTGGTACAGCACTTGGAACCGCGCTTGTCGGTTGACCGATAATTGGCATTCGCACTGGGTGACCGTTCGATCAAAGCCAGAATAATAGGCTCGGACCTACGATCGTGGACAGCAAACGTTTGGCCAACATCGACTTACAACATTTGCTCAATGGTACTAATCACTAGAACTAGCCCAGCATTGCCTTCCAATTGTCAACCTGCTGTCTTCCTTGGAATACTTTGTTTCATGTCTAATTTGATTTAGTACTCTTTTTCTTCATTGCTTGTGATTATTTACTATAACGTAACAGCAGAAAATGACAATAAATTTCAACATTTCAGAATTCCAAATTCAATGAGGATTCATAGTATCGTTTAAAAAAATGATAAAAAAAATAACAAAACATTAGAAATTGTCGTGAATGCATTGCTTTCCAGTAACCAAAATTAGCATTATGATTAGTTACTATTAAAATCAAAGTAGGTGACACAGACTTATAAGCTCATTGTTCTCAAATGTCATGAAGAAACCGCGTCGATCGTTGCATTGGAATTCATCATTTGAGGATGTTCATCCGGGTTGATTTTTAGCCAAAATGTTAACAAAAAAAATAGTGCTGAACGCGCGATCGTTGCCTGTCTGGAAAGAGTCGGTGTCGCCGATACAGAAAAATCAGATCGTGTGCGTTAGGCAACGTACGCGAGAAGACATACGCACGTATACGCACACAGGCGCACGCACAAGCGTCATCCGTACATATGTGCTGGGATTGTGTGCGTGGCCAGTGCGCGCAAGTAGTACGCGCAGAACCCCTCCACTCGTGCACTAGCGCAATCACACGAACGAAAATAGTTACGATGACGCTCAGGAGTTGACGCTCGATATGCCGTATAGCTTAAGACTTCTCCTAAGATAGGAATTTACCCATCGATAAATAGAAGTGAAGAAATAGATGCAGAGTGTTTCTATTGGATTTGAAGGTCCTTGAATTTAGCTCTGACGCAAAGTGTCTCGTTCACCAAATCCATTGAATCAAACATTTTGGTGAATCGCACATATTTTGCTATATCGAGATTCGTGCGGTTCAAACCTCAGTGTGGCGAAAAATAGCTTCCGAGAATCATGACAGATTTTATGAAGCACCGTGTGTTTAATGAAAATTTAATGAAGAACAAGCCAAAAACAGAACTGAACTGATGAGGATCATTTGGAATAATTTTGTGTTGCTTGTATAAGACCAAAATATCATCGTCATCGTATGGCGTATAAATGGAACATTTGGAAGTGAAGTCGAAGAGAAAGACTTGTCCTCCGACCTTCAGTCACTTTTCTATTGTTTCAAAAAAAGACTCATAAGTCTCTTTACCTGACCGTTGCAATACAGCAATGCAGCTACCGCAATTTCGTCATGGAAAACATTTACCTATAGAACATGCGATGTGTCGATTTATTGAAGCGTAAATGAATTCGTCGACTTTGGCAATGCGTCGGAGACTAATATGTATAAAAATGCCGGTATACATTCCCATGCTCGCACACGAACGGTCGCGTACACACGAGAAAATCAAACAGAGACATGGACATGTACAATCTCTTGCCTGATCCCGTGGTCGAGTGTTTAATCGTCAAACGTGGAGTCATCATAATCAAAGGAGCTTTTATCAATCTCGCAACAGCGATGTACAGTTGAGTGGGCAGAGAAAGGCCGAGGCTGAGCGATACTTTAATCCGCAGAGCACACGTCGATTGATCTTTTTGGAGAAGAATATTTCTATCTCCTTCTATTCGACACATTAGCACGCCAAAATAACTCTATTGGAAAGGATAACATTTTCGGCTAGCTATTTGCCGAAAGATCTTGATTCATTAGGGTTTTTCTGAAAGCTCGTTGATCATATGTTGCACCATTGGCCTCGAGTCAGTCCAATATGTATTACATGCTTATAATAGGCTTTCCACAAAAATCCGATTTGATGGAGATTTATTGAAAAAAATTCTTCAGCTAGGCTATGAAGATTTGAAAAAAAATCAGAAAAATCATATTTTTCATATGGGCTACTTTCAGCGTTGAACTAAGAAGTACGCGAATGGAAATTCACACTTTTTTATGGCCAGCACCATTTTCACTTTTTCTTGGACTTATTGATATCTTTTTTCCTTATTTAAAATACATTCGCACCTCTATTTGAAACTGTCGGACGATTCATCGTGTACCCTTAGAATGAACAAACAGAAGTAGGTTGTTAAACACATGCATGATAGTGTGCCGATGACGCTCCTCGTCATCTGCAAACTGTTCTCTCTCCTTCCGACGTGTACAGTAAAACGTTGGCGAGTGTATGAGTCCAAATGATGGTGGAGTAGGCTTAGGAAGAGCATTCAAGAAGGTGGAATCGTGCGCAGAACGGGACTTTGCGTTCCGCCTGAGCGGAACACGGTATTTGCAGTCACTAAACAGTGCAGTTTGAAGTAGACGAACGAAGAAATTTAGCAGAGTCGACGCAAAAATTCAGCCGTATCTCTCGGTGCCCCGGCGTTCCAATACCGAATGGATTTTTCACTGTCATCATTTATAAAAAACGTCAAGTTTTTTTTATAAATTTAAGTTTTAAGTTATAAATATTTTAAAGAAAAAACATTGAATTTAAAAAATCATTCCTTCCTGGGAATGGATGGAGGAGAAATTTTCAAAAATTCAGGAGAAATTAGGATTTTCTCAGCTATCTTAAGACCAAACTAGTACTCAGATTTACAGCTTACGGCTTCGAATCATGCGTAGGTCTTATGGTATTGAAATGCGTCATGTGTGTAGGAGAGAAGTGGTGGTATCTGACGATGTACAAAAGGCAGTCATACGAAGTTGGAACAAGGATGTGAAACGAGAGGGGTATGTGCATGGCTATCGATCCAGGTAGAATGTGAACAGGTTCTATGACTATCACTCTCCAGAGTCTCCAGTACGCCTCCCCATCTTCACCACCTCCATTTCCTGATGAATTAACAATGCATTACAAATACAACCTACCCTGGTGGTAATTGATCGTATTTCATTCTAACTTGCCCCATTCACCTTTACTTAAACTCGTTTCGACCTCGAGGAATAATTTTTTATTTTTTCACAAGCGAACGAGTTTCCTTGATTAAGTTAGAGTTTCTCCTTTTCGCAGAAGGAGGAAGCTATTAGTAATTTTCAGGAGTCTATTTGATCATTAGAATTATATCAAAATCTCCATAGTTAAGATGAAGGTACTATGAACGAATGCTATGAGAGTAAAATCACAAACAAGACTCGAATAGGCTAAAATAGACGTATACGTGTCTGTAGATAGTAATAAAAACAGGTCGTCGACTATACTTTCCGTCTACTCTCTCCACCTTTATTCTTCTTTCGTTCACTGACGCTTTTCTACCAAATCTCATATTCTGCTGTTTCCACTATAGAAATGAAGGACGAAGAATAACTACTGAGGAAAAATAAAGGATAAAGCAATAAAATATCTGAACGAAAGAGAAGTTGAAGTAACTGAAATTGAAAGAAAAAAAAGAACGTGGAGGAGAAAAACGGTGGTGAAAACAAATGAACACGTCAGAGGGAAGAAGTGAAAATATTGGCAGGAAAGGGTCGCGCATCTTTCGTAGAAACTCTTAATTAAATCCCGAGGATAGTTGAAAAGAAAGAGACCGAGAGACACGAGAAAAAAAGATCTTTGCTAGAGATAAAAGTGTCGGATCGTCGACTGCAGTGCTCAAGCCCCTTTTTGGCCTTCGACGACCCTTGAATGAATTCCTTTTTTTTTCAACCTTTCGCCCTCAATCCGACACGTCCTCTGTGCTTCCCTCGTCTCCCTCTTTCGCGCTCCTTCTCTCTTTCTTTCCCTATCGCAGCACCGTGAATTGGAAGAGAGCCCTTTTCCCAGGACACTTGCCAATCTCCGGTATTTTCGTTGATCGTATCATCGGGAGCTCCCTCGGGCGATTTGGAATCGCTAATGCAATCGTTGGGAGAACGAGTCGCTTCAAACGCCTCAACCTTGAATCAGAGTTTTCGAAAGAGCTCAATGAACGTGTACTAAATGTGAGGATTCTTTGAAAACAAACAAAAAATAATGCAAAATGGAACGAGTGTGGTGTGAGTTTTTTCGAAAGATCAAATTCCTGAATTCGATGACAAATATAGGAGAAGCGAAAGGTGGGGCAGATTGACATACGATGATAAACGAGCTTTGCTGCTGATGGTAAAAAAAAATCTACTTGGCATGGAAAGGTGCTGAAAGGAAAACAGGAAATGAAGATCGGGCATTTCACACCAAATCGGCGACGTTCAAATTTTGCATTTTTCATTTTGGTTATCCAGGTCAAAACTCTCATATTGATTTAAAGCATATAGAACGGAACGAATTAAACTACTCGAATGCCGTTGTTAGTAATCGTGAAAGTATTTTCAAACGATAATACATTCAACAAAAATAAAGGTTTCAACCTTCTCACAAAATTAAGTTCCTCAGATTTTCAGAATTATGTAAGTTATATAAGTTTGGTCTAATTGATGAAAAAAAAATCGGCAGAATGAAATGTGCAAATTTTGACACTGGCCGATTCGGTGTGGAATGCCTCAGACACAGTTAATACTTGATCGAGAAAAACTCAAATATGAAGAGTTGAAAAAACAGAAATTATACATATACTTTAGCCTTCCATTTATGTTTATATTTGGTAAGTTTTTTTTATGACAAATCTTTCAATAGACCACCTCCTGATCATCGTTTGGTCCTTTGAAATTCTGAATAGTGGAACTAGCTTTTTTAACTGAGGTTTTATTACCAGCCATGATCGAGTAATCGGATTTGAGAAATAGAGTGCAATAAACCACTAATTTACAATTAATGACGTGGAGCTTTTCCAAATGAATTATTTCTGAATAATGGAGCAATTGGAAATGTGAAATATCATGAGAAATTCCGGTATACGAAGGGGTAAAAAGATGAAAGTCATAGAAGAGATGAACGATAATTATTTCATGGTAAAGCACGAAATACACTCAGCGATATGGATTGGAAACCATGCAATGATTGAGAAAAGACTTTTGGCAGATGATACATAACTCTTCAGAGAAAATTAAATTCCAAGATTTATCTCAACCTCCGAACCCTTCGTGTTCCGTTTGACGCCATTCTCAAGAATCAGATCATTTTGTTATTATTTTGCTCTTCATATTTTTCATGAAAATGAAAAAAGTGTGATGTATATACTTTCTTCATTGATACAAAAAGGGAATAATGAATCTTCGCGTAATTCTGAAAAAAGGAATGTTCTGATTTTATTTTAAAAGGTTTAGAAAAATTCACTAAAAACAATAATTTCGGAGGAAAAATCTCGAAACAGTACGGACTCGAACTGTTACCGCCTTCTTGGCGGAAAAAAAATGATTTTCTAAACTTTTCATTTTGAAAGCAAACCGAAGCGAAAATTTTACACTTCCAATCTTCAAACCGAACGAGCCTGAATGGTTTCCGCCCTTTCAGAATAGAACAGTTGGAAGAGGTTTCTTGCAGGAAAATTTTTTGACTCAAACCAAGCCGCACAAGGTCGCCTGCTTCTCAGTAAGGTGAGGGGAGAAGGAAAATTTAACACTTCCAATCTTCAAGCCGAAGGAGCCCGAACAGTTTCCGCCTTTTCAGTGTGAAGTTCAAAAGGAAAGACAGATTAGGTTGCTGCGTGAGTCAGAGCGTTTCAACTTCTCGTGAGTATGTTCTCTCTTGAGCCAGAATCTCGAAACTCCGACTTTTACACTCTTGGAAACGAAAGAACAATCAAAATAATTCAGTTGAAAAAATCCAGAGATTGATTTGTTCAACGAAATTAATCTCAAATCAACATTTCATTTCTAAATTCTCTGATTGGAGCTAATTGTTTTTCAAAAAACTTTGTCAGAATCGTTGTAGTGCGCCTTCACAACACACATGAATCTTCTTACAAGCCTGCACCGCTATCGACGCGGAGAGCTTCCCCCACTCTGATGTTTACGAGGTTTGTACCCAACTGTCTCTTATAAGCCCGGAACAAATTTCAGACTTCAAATACTGGTATTATACATATATATAGATATAAAATAACCCAGGAAATAAATCAGGAAAACTACCCAGTCACTGGAGCAGAGCGCTACCAGTCTCGCCCACAGCGAATAGGTAAAAATTCGATGGCGCACTATAATGGGGGACACTCAACACAGAACAATTGCCTCGCGCTTATAGAGGATAGCCGGTCGCAAATTCGATGGCGCGCTATAGTGGGGGAGGGGGGGGGGGGGCGTTTAATTTCACCAACAGCCCCTAAACAGGCTTATACGGTGATTCGACTGTACACTCCTTTATGGAAAACCTGTTGATTACTCAACAACGAACACGCATGCCGCTGTGTTAATTGTTTTTCAAGGAAAACGAAAAAGACGCTTTCGAAAGGTGTTCCTAGTGTATTTAACGTTTCAATACGCTGCATGCCTTCCTCCTGCAATTTAAAAATTTTCCTCCTGATATATTTGGTGTGGAGATGCTACTGCGTTTTTAACTATTATTTCCTATAGCGTAATTATTTCGAATCTACTTTTCGAAAGATTATGTTCTAGAAATGAAAAATTCGATCGATGAATTGCAGGAAATTTGGTTTAGTAATTTGCATATGGTGACAAAGGAAAAATGACAGATGAAATTGACCAAGAACGATGGGTCGATCCAAAAACTTCCCGTCGGTGATGATGGGAAGTTAGTGATAGGTAATAATTGCTCAGTCATTCGTTAAGAAACCTGCCACTCCCTCGCTTCTCCAAGATTAAGATCGAAGGTTCAGAGATTCTTATACGTGTTACCACAAAGTATGGAGAAAATTAGTCTTTCGAGTTGGAGGCTAATATAATGGATGAATTTCGCCAGAGATAATTCGAGTCACTTAAAAAGCTTCCAGGAGGGACTGCCCTTTCCTCCCTTTCGCTTCCGATACCTAATACTGTACTGACTTGTCCGATGGCCAGGGCACGAACCATTTTCAATGATATTCACCTGCATCCTTTGTCCGAATCTTGTTTTGAATAAAGTATCATTAAACTTTCATATTTGCTAAAAAAGGATAAAACACATCGGAAATTCGAGCTAAAAGGTGGATTCTTTTCCGCCTCCGCCTTTTATGGCCACTCCATTTACTTCCCTATCAGAAATGAACGGGGCCGTATCAATAATAAATCCATTAATCATGATAGGCCTTGACTGATAACTCGTCCAAAGCGCTTTCGCCTCGGTGTTGATGGTCAATGGAACACTCTAAAGAAATATGATATCAAAATCGGGGGATTTCAGGGAACGAACGTGTATAGCTTCAGGAAATAAGTCTCCTCTTATAGTGAAACTGTTAGGGTGAAAAGGACTGACTCAGGCTGTACGATTTATAAACTTGGAAATATAAAATAATGATAATAATAATTATGTATGAAAACTAGATTCCTTGTAAGGGCGTTAAATATCAACGAACAGCGTCAATGCCCCCAAACTTTCTAGGAAATGATGCAATTGTTACGGGTGCATAAAGATACCAAGAGAATATTCATTCGTTTGACAAGGCTAGAGATCCAATAACAAGAAAATATCATTATTCCGATGTGGATAAAAAAGCATTAGAGCGAGGAGCACGAAGAAAAGTGAAACGTGCGAAATAAATGAAATTCCATTCATTTAGCACATAAAAAGCTGAACCTGACAATTTGATGTACAAAATCATTGTAGCAGCGATTCAGTGGAAAAATCATCTCTCTCCTCCCATACTTTACTTTGTATCCTGTAACCTGTAACATTTTATAACGTAATACGTAACGTCTACTACGCTAACTTCTATTGCGTCGAGGATTACCACGTCGCTTCTTATCTGCAGCGAGCAGGTTGGTCGGAGTAGCACGAGGACAACCACCAGGATCTCTTTCTCTGGCTATGAAAAAAGTCCCATATATGGGCGCTGTGAAGACGAGGCAACAAGACTGCAAAAAAGGATTGCAAAAATTTGATAAAAAAGCTAAAATAAATCGCACGTAGTAACACTCCGGTTTCCTCTTGTATGCATGCACATCTTGCTTATGTGATATAACGCATATTTCAATTTATTACGACATCTACCCACGTAGCATCCCCGGGAGATCCATCTTGTGCTTTCCGACCTTCCCCTTCGCGCCCAACTCCGCTCTTTTTTTATTGCAATCCCTGCGGGGACTCGTTCGTTTGTATATTAGTATGTAAATTCGCGGTGAAAGCTGTGCTGTAAAATATAAAATGTCATGTTCGTACCAGCCTTCGTTTCCATTCAGGCCCATTTTTTCCCTTTTCGCTAGTTTTTGCTAGAAATAACTTTCTCGGGTTGAATGGACCAGTTTGCATGCTCCTAGAAATGAAGTTTTACATTAAACGAGTCCAGGGAGTGTGGAATGAAATTACGAGTAAAACATATCCTGAATATGCCAGGAATGATGAATCGAACGAAAAAACTTTTATGATTATGTATAAGCGTTAAGGCTGTACAACATTCAACGGGAAGCAGAAGTCACGTAAGATGAACTCATTTTTGCAAATCATTTTCGTTGGTTTCTTCCAACCCGCTTCTGATCCTCTAAATTTTGGATAGGAAAGTCGACATTTGTGCGGAGGGTTGGTCAAAGCTATGAATGTTCAATCAGTGCGTTCAGTTTCAATCGATCTTGCTTCGAGCTGCCTCGGCAAGCGGAAGAGATCGAATTTTCAATCGATAATGACTGGTGATAATCAAGTGGAGAGAACGAAATCAATACTGTCAGTTGTATCGCATGATGATTATGATGCGAAACTTCGAATAACCAAATATCACATTTTTTCAACAAAAATAAAGTTCGAACAACGTTTATTTATACTCTGTCAATGGAAAAGGCTTGAAATCAAATAACTAAAAAAAATACCTCGTCAATCAAGAAAAGTATTTCATACGCGTTCGGTGGGGGAAACCACGTTAGATGCGCAAAGACCGGAAAATGAACCGTGCGCAATTTGGATGTGTTGCGAGTGCGATGCGGAGCCAGTCGGGCCGCTGTTTTTTGAGATCGGGGTCCCCAGATATGTGAGCTTCGTTTTTTGAATCAACGTTAATATTGATCAGGTAATAATAATAACTTGTAATCGGATGAAAATTCTGTGACACTGTCAGTCTTCCAAGAGACTTGTCCAAACATACGCTGTCTAACAACACTATTTACCGCAATGCTCGAGCTACTCCGGAATAATCCTCGTACAGCCATCCGAAGATAAAGCCTAGTCCCATCTACAGGACACTCTATTTCTTCACTTTAACTTGAAACTCGAGAAAATTCGAGAAATATCCAGCCCTTTGTGCAGCACCGACCTCGAACTTGGTTCATTTTCACGTTTTTTTTCTTTTGAAATCGTCATTGAGGGCCCGTTCAGTTGGTATATATACTCATTTTCCCTCGCTGTTGCGTGGTGCTTTATTCTTCCGCTCGAAAACTTTTGGGATAAGTTCCGGATATAAGCTTCTCCGCAGCTACCCTCGTTCCTGAGATTCGCAATCGCCTTCTCCGAGCTTTCTTACTTTTTCACTACCACCAACATCTCCTCAACCCCTCCCCTTCCCCTCTCTCTCTCTCTCTCTCTCTCTCTCTCTCTCTCTCTCTCTCTCTCTCTCTCTATGTATATGGCTTTTATCCACGGAATCTTATTTTGCTCCATTTCCTGACTCTTAATTACTTTGCTAATTCTTAACCGGATATCGTCTCGTTTTATTTCTCCACCACCTCTCTCTCTCTCCCCCTTTCTCCCCAGTCCCTTTTTCAGTTTCTCTTCTCGGTGTACATCTGTGCAATTCGCGGTCCTTCCGAGTCTGAAATAACAACTTGCTGCTCTATAGCTTTGGAGCTCATTTTGTTTGTTTTTTTCTAAGCGAAAAGCTACTCCGACAACATCCACTACTCACTGCCTCATTTCCCGCTCTATATTCTCATATTTTCTTGACATAAGCTCTTACTTGCCTTTTCGTTTTGTCCCATCTCCAGATTCATCTGCCCACACTTTTTTTAAATCTTGAACAGAAACATAAATAAACAAGAAAATGATGAAAAAAAGTTTGAAATTTTTCCTTCAAAATCGAAGTTGTTTATTTTTATTTTTGTCTGCCTCTTCCCTTTCTTTTCTCTCGCTCTCATGCACACACATACGCACACGCGCGCGCTCACCCACACTGGTTCTTACTATTTAGGGCTCTAGTTATTGAACCTTAAAAAGCCTCATGCGAACTAGTCACCGTTAGCACACGGGGCTGACCGGTCAAACTGGCCAAACCTTGGTTTCCGCTACACGTATTATTCTGGTTTTTCTCTTGTAGAACTAACAGATTATAGGCAGTTATCAACAATGAGTTGAACCATTGTGTGCGCACAGTGGTCAAACTTCACTATAGCTGTCCCTCGAGATTCTGTACCGGGGCTCTCTTGTTCTATATTTACATAAGAGGCATTGCAATAGACGCTTGAGATACCTTTATCGTATGACCTTCGTAGATGACCTACAAATTCATCTGAGTTGTCCGCCCTTAGAGTGAGATGGGGGAATTGTCGAGAACACAAGAGATATAAACTCTGCGACAATGTATGCTAACAATGAATTAAATCACACAAATCAAATATTTGGTCCTTTTTTAATCTTGGATTTCTTTCGCCTCTCTCAATCTTTCAATTAATTCTCGGTTTAGTTGTTCAAGCAATCAGAGTTTGTTTTCTCAATGAAGACAAAATCATGTGAGTAAACAATTGACATAAGACCAGCTTATTTCCATGTTTCTGTAACTGATTTTGAGACTCATAAATATGATCGTAAAAGTTTCTATGTATTGCCCAAATAGTAAGCGTGTCATTTCATACAGTTTTCCATCAAACTCAAATCTTAAATATTTTCGATCAAATTCAGCCATTGATAAGACATAATTAGCATCTTATTTTGCTTTCGTTTATCAAATTAAAGGCAGTTCTCTTATTGATCGCGCATTGATCCTAATTGCCTACGTATTCACGTGATCCACCTAATGCATACATAACAAGGTTGTATTTAGTTAACGAGGAATGCTTGTACGTTCGAGCTAAAAGTTTCTACCGCAAGGGTATACTAGGACCCAATGCTTATACGATGCTGCCGGCTACAAACTTTTGACAGCAATTGTACGTTCTCTGTATGTTCTACTCAGGCGCAGTCGGGCATGGATAAGTCTTTAACACGTGAGTGGCGCTATAATTATAGCAATGGTGGAATTCGAACGACGTAGCTATAGCGAGTTTCATTTTATACATTTGAACTGTTTTTCATCGATATTTATACGATACATAGGTATAACCGTCATGGCGGTTATCCAGAATCATTCAACGTTTCCAATATATTATAATTAATATTATACCAGGGAGTGTTTATGAATTCAATTAGATTAGAGTTATTCGTGTTTTTAGAATCCAATAATACATATTCGGTTACGTCTAATTGAAACACTCCGGTTGGTTCGAACCTGACCTCGAGCGTAGTTTGACCAATTCGAAAATGACGAGACAGAATTTACAGCTGTGTTTATCAGCTCTTGAAGTTCAAGGTTGACTGGAATTGAGTAAAAATATCCGCCAGATATCTTCGAGCACCATTACCATTTACGGTGTTATAGCCATCTCTGTACCTTTGATTTTAGATAAACTGTCAATTTTACGACGCCTGAATTTGCGTACATGTTGCATAATGTACATCAATGAAGGAAAGCTTCTATACATTCCAGCAAACGTCAGTATTTACGGAATAGCAAAAGCGAATACGAATCTGTATGTTTCGTGAACCGAATGCTGACCGTTGTCCAATCAATGCGCATTGAATCGAAGAGAGTGAAGCGAGTGAATTGTGGGAGAACATGAAATGGGCAAGGGTGCAAGCAGATGAGGGGGGGCTGAGAGAATTCTCGATCTCCGTTTTCCTCTTTTCTCGAGCTATCTCGCATGTGTTCGTTTGGTTTCGATCGGTTATCCCTTGGTAACTCAAACCTGTGATCTAACCCAAGAGACATCAGGGCACCCGCAGAAACTCAACAACATTCCTATCTGCCAACCACCAATGCTCCTATACCAAATGGTGATTTGCCCATTGAGCTAATTACCCATCATCTAGCGACCCAAATGCACTGAAGTAAGCAAACCATCCCATTCAACCTACAACGATCTCTCCTCAATATCTTTCGTTTGTATCATTCTCTCGCATCTTTTATCCAACATGCCCCACATCTTTATCGATAAAATTTTTATTTCCTTCTTTTTTAAATTGAATAACTTCTCCGTTGGTTCCATCTTTCAGCGTAACTCATTTCAACGGACTCGTTTTTCGGGGGGTATTGGGAGGAGAGGTTCCAATTTATTGCATAACGATGGATTTTTTGATTCCTCAAATCTCGAATAGAGAACGGTGAATTTTTTTCCAAAATTTAATCCAGTACGGCACAACCTGAGTAAGTCCGTGAAATATAAAAAAATTCAGAGAAAAACAGTTTTTCGAGGATAATACTTGAAATATCGAAGAAAGCGAATGAAAAATTATAAAGCTTTGAGAAAACAAGATGAGGGAGATTTAGCCTGGTTATATAATTTAAAATTTGAAAATAATATGACTGAAATATTTAAGGGCTGGCTATGACTGGTTGGCTCTATGGTTACTGCAGAACGAACGTCAGGGTTTGGTATGGTAGTAAAGTGATGTGCAAACTATTCGCCATGGACAGTTTTACGATGCCTCAAATTTCAAAATTCTCTGGTGCATAGGTTGTGTATGAGCGAAAGGATGTATACCAGCAGAGTGTACTTTAAAGGATATTGTTCCCTTAACGAGGAGATGCGGTGTTGGAGAGATTTTAGGGACGAAGGGGAACGTTTTGGTTGTTGAGAGCTTGAAGGTTGACTGTGAGTTTCTCAAACATTCAACAGAAATGAAGGGGAAAAAGGTAAAGACAGGAAAAGAGAGCGAAAAGGAAAGGGAGAAGCAGCGGGTTGAAACTGGAATATTGCAAATCTGCATTGGTCGGCAACCAACCAGTGAACGCGAGTTAGGTGTCGACGTCCGTGGCTGGTGTCGAGGTATTATGAGTCTTATTTATGGGATGATCTTCAAAGAAGGGGAGCAAGTGCTAAGAGCAAGAATGAGAGGGAGAGAGAGAGAGAGAAGAGGAGTTTGTTACGTTTCGGCAAGATAGAACGGGATTGTTTATGACGGTCTAAAATGTCGGTTACACGCTACAGCAGATAGGAAAACCTACATCAATGATGTTACCACAACTATAGACCACAAACCTTACGACCAAATTTCCACAGGGCCACGAACTAAAACCTTTCGAATAAAGTCACTTCTCCAGAACGCAGCTACCAGAAACGTTGTATTAACGTTCTTCGTATGTACGAAACGTCGTCAAAAGCAGGGATGTCAAAGTCCTCGTAATAAAATGCTCCCCCGGTAAAATGGAAAAATATTCGAGAACGGGACATGGTCGAAGAGGACAGTGAGTAACCTAGCGCTTACGATACACCACGTTTGCACGAAAAACTTTTACGTTCCCAATTTCTCTTTGGAAAATAATTTTTTTTTTGCCATGTGCACTGATAGCGTCTTTGAAGTCCACATTTTTTATTCATCACTTCAAGTGTGAAATTGAACAGATTTGATCTTATTACGAGAAATCCATCTTGACACCATGTTCCGTAAAATTTTGTTTCAAATTCTGAATACACAGTTTGGGACGTTTCGTCAGCAAGGATCCGTTAAGGAGGGTTGCAAAGAAAGCCTACCAAAAAATATAGATCAATGAAAATACTTTTCTGATTATGAGGATTGTACATTTCAGCGTAGTTTATTCTATTTAAATATTTGCACCACCCCTGATATCAACTTGACCGGAAAAATGTTCTCAATCTAACCTGGAGTTGATCCGACTACCTTAATCCTTCACTTATGAAGCACTGACACGCTAGACAAAAAAATTGTTCCAAGTATTTTATACACGATAATGCGAACAAAAGGGTTGATAATTGCGGTCTCATTCCAGTATATCTATTAAATGTTTTTTCTAATGAGATTTGCGATAAATTTATACGACGAAGTATAAGAGCTCAGCGGGGTATAGAAAAAAAAATTTTGCTCGATGTGTGTTATACAATGAAAGGAAAAAGAAAAGAAAGAAAAATCGGTGACAAGAGAAGAGGAAAAAAGGGATGAAAGTGGCGCAGCCCCGGAAGGCATCAATGACTAGACCAAGCAAGGGTTGTGTTTCCCACCCCTAGGAATCTTGACACTCCGAGCGTGGCACAAGGCCATAAAAACAAATCAACCCCCAGAGCCCAACCATATAGCATCTCTCATTTCTTCTCACCTCCTCCAGTTCTCTCGGTATTTCTCTTTCTCTATTTCCTTTATTCGCTCAGACACACGTTGCTTTAAGGTGTCACCTTACTTGTTGATCATTTGTATTCCAAGCATTAAATACGGGTAATAACCCCTTGCTCCACCAAATCCTTCCTACCTCGTTTACTTTCCTTTTCACTTCCTTTCTCTCGGTTTATCTTTTATCCCTTATTGCACTCCTTCCTCCCTCCCTTTGAAAACGTAACTGCTTAAGTTTACGGGCATTTAATTCGCTTCATAAACCAGGACGATTCGCGAAACTCTGCGAGCTCCCACTCCTGAGCTTCATCCCTTTCACGATCCAGGGGTTGGACGAACAAAAAACCACCTTTTCTTCTCTTATTACTCCGAAACGTGGATATACTTACATGTTATTACGACTACTCGCCCCGTAAGGATTACAACCCTCACGATTTCGTATATTAATTTGTGTTGCTTGCGTCTTTTTACTTCTTCGCCGATTCTCTACATACGGAAATCTTTTATTTTACGCCGTTTCGACGTGCACAAGAACACGGAGAGAAAAAGTTGGGGCTTTTAATGGGAAAGGAAAACTCTCCCTTTGACTTTATTCCAGTCACAATGTGATTTAAGCGAAAAATTAACAGAAGCGAAGCGGATGGGAGTTGTAAACCGCCCTGGGATGTTCTATAACCGGTTCCCTTGGAACGTGACTAAGGGGAAAATGTACCAGACCTACCCGAGGGTACGTCTGCTACACTTTCCTAACATATTTATATACATAACCAGAGCAAAAATAGATAGTAAAACCAAACGGTCTTTCCTACAACTGCGAATGAACAGGACAGAAATAAAGCTGCGTAATGCTTCACTACTGTCTCCCGCCTTGCTAAGTCCCTTTTTTTTTTCATTTATGTTGAGACTCAAAAAACCGATTATTTTTTCCATTTCGTAGACAGAATATAAATTGAAGTATTTTGATAATTCTAAAAAAGTGGTTCATAATTTTCCACAATTTTTCGCATTAAGCATACGCATTTACGCTTATTCGCAAAACTGCACACGCACGCACATAAAACGTACAGTTCCTTTCCCATATTGTATCTTTCGAAATACAATCAAGGCAACCGCGATACCTTCAGTTTACTTCTCTTGCCTCCCTTCTTTTTCTGTCTCATCAATAGAAATATAAGGAGTGCGTAGCGCTCTACCTACTTTATTGTGTCAAGGTCAAAGAAGGGAAATACAACGAAGAAAAATAATATTCATTTACCTATTCACGGAATTGCCATCTCTTTTTACTTTATCCACTCAGCTCCTCATCAATCGTCTACTTCGCTCCTTCGGAAAAAGCACTGCCTCCTCACAGGCTTGATATACAATAGTAAAACAAGCGAAAATACAAAAGGAAGAAAGCTCGATGAAGGTTCGGATTGCATCCTTCCAGAAAAAACATTGTCTTGCTCGATCAGGTAAAAAAAGCGAGGGAAAGGATCCTTGAAAGAGCATTTGGAAATCCTTGATTTTAACGTTTTGCAACTCTAAAGTTGTTTACAAGATTTTTTATAACAAATGCAGCGTCCGTAATTGAACATTTCGAAAATACTAAAAGTACAAGTAAAATTATTCATCGCGTCAAAGTAAACATTTTACTGCAAGCTTTTATTTATGAAGAAACGAAATGTCAATCTTATTAGCTTATACAACAAAAAGCGAATAGGATTTCATTAATCTACATAACAACCCTATTACTATTGAACATACAGAACGAGTTGGGAATGAACCGAGGCAACGAGACAAGCTCAATGAGATTTCAGTATTGGAGAGTCTCCAAGGTCCCTTCGTTGAAGGAAGAACAACAAGTTAGAGAAAGAATGAGAACAACTGAGAGAGAAAGAGAGTGAGATTGTGCGGAGTTCGAAGCACTATGAGGGTGACTGCGACTAACAGCGAAGAGGCGATAAGGTGGTCATTTACATTTCTGCTAACAGCAATTCTCGTTTAGAATTTCTCTCAGTCCTCGTTCCATCTTAACAAGACCGGAAAGAGGTTTTTCATGCCCGACTGCTTTGTTCTGCAATCTGGTACTCCTGTACACCAACTTTTTCTTGGCACTCAGGAGATGTATGAAAAAAAAAAAAATATAGCCAATGGTACTTTGAACTTACTATACCCACTTATGTCGACTATTTTATTCATCCAAAAATATACTGAAAAACCAACGAAACTACCAAACATTGACTTGAAAATGGAGTTTTAAAGGTAACTTTAGCAAGTAAAGTGAAATATTAGAGTCAACAAAAAAGCTCAAAATTAAAAATTCCTGTGTTAATGAAACATTGAAAATTCCAAAAGCGACTCAAATATTTCCACTTTTCCATTTATCAACACCACATAATGTACTTTTTTAGCCACGTGATAATACATGAGCACTGTTCTGCCGAGATGATCGAAAACGGGATGATTACGAGTTTTTTTTTCTAATGCTGGTCAATATCCTACGCAGAAGGGGCGCAATAAGAAGCGTCCGTAGGCTAAAACTGCTCTGAACCGATTGTCTGGAAGATAAAAAAGGAATACGAGTACAAAAAGCAGGAAAAAATCCGAGAAGAAAGAAACGTGGGAAGAGAAAAAAAAAGACAAGAGTGAAAGAGAAATAGTGATACCGGAAAAAAATATCGGTGGCGAGCTGCGTTTGTGTGGCAGTTTTTTTCTTTCCTCTTTTCTTTCTTCCTTTCCACATTTCATAGCAACCACTTTTTTGCCCATTATTTTCACCTAAATATTCGCTCTTTTCCTTTTTTTTCTGCTTCTCTCGATATTGAACGTTTCATACTCTTTCTTGCTCTCCCTCTCTTAGGGGAAGGGAAAGTCTATTTTTTTATCCTTGGCCTTGTATTCACTGAATATGACTTTCCGGTAAAAAAAAAAATTATTGTGGCTTATGGATATTGGCGAAAATCCTTGGAAGCTCGAATTGATAAAAGAGGGATTCTCAATCCTCCCATCACCCCAAAAAATTCATGAAAATTGATAATTGTGTTCTCAACGCGGTATTTTATTTCCTATTCGCTCTTTCGTGCATCTACCTTCCACCTCGTGATGCTATTATTCAGAATTATAGTATATAGCTTGAGCAAAATATTCTTTAGAGTAATTGCTTTTGTAGCTACGTATATATACGCCTACATCAATTGATTTCGAATGAATTTTTCAATACTCATATCGTGTCGAAACCAAAAGTATAAAGAGTGACTATTTGTCATTCAAATGAAATAATATTGAACTTGAATTATCTTTCTGTTCCTTATCGCGAACCCCTTAATTCGTGCTTCTCACGTACATGATAAAATTTCTATTTTCTTTTATATTGGCATCGAACGTGCCTTTATTTTTTGCCAACTTTCAGATGTTCAATGAAACTTTCTTCACAAAATATTCGCATTAAAACGAAATGAATTAACATTATTCATGACGCCCGAATCTGTTGGAGCAAAAGAAATATTACGTACGGTTTTCACACGCATATGAAAATAATGGGTAGAGTAGTCTAGCATCGATGAATCCAACTCCATGTTCTGGCCAAATAGCGATAAGATTGAATATTTAATAATATTATTCCAGATTGTTAACTCTTCTAAAAAGATTTTCTGACCCTCAAATTCTATTCTCTAATTTTCGCGAACCTTATACCGTAACATTCTATATTTTTATGAAGTCTGACACGCCTTTATCGATATCTGACCATTTTATCTTGGCCATTTTTAATTTATTGATTTTTTTTTATGAAGAATTGCAGTAGCACCTGAATGAAAAGTATAACTAACGAGTTGAGGTAAACGTCGCGGATGAAAAAACTTCGATTCAATATTTAATTTAGTTTAAAAATGAAAAATCAATTGGATTTAAGCAATATTCGATTCGTCGCGAAAACACACGTTTTCTCTCTTATTTCGAAAAATAAATCGAATTCACGATATTTCAATCTACCCAAAAAACATTCGTATGCGTACAATATCCATCCATAGAGTTAAAAAAAAAAGTTTGAAGCTTAAGGTTAAAGTCTGAAATAATTGACGGTTGATCGAATGTCCTGTACGGATCAATGATGCCTTAGGGAATGAATCGCAATCCACAAATGGAAGAGAAGGAATAGTCGTTTAGGAAAAAGGAAGGGGTGGAACGAAGTATAGATGGATCGATGGAAAGTGACGTGGATACGATAAACGCGTGGATCGTGCCGGATAAACGGATGAAATGGATGAGGTCAATAGAGTTTAATAAATCCGATAGGGTGGGTACGACGTATCGGCGTTTCTATTTGCAACACGTGCATAAGAATAATATACGTTTTCGGTTGAATCTCTCACATGAACTTTATTAACTTTGACTTTCTTTTTTAAGATTATTAAATTTATTTTGTTGGTGAACTGTTGGAGGTATTTCATTTTAAAACCGTTATCAAAATTTCCTCACTAAGATGGTTTGAGAAACCAAATATTATTTAAAAAACCACATGCTTGGACACCGAAGGGTAAGATTTGATTTGATAAGATATATACTTGCCTCAGTATCAACTTTTAGACAAACAAGTCTAACAATAAGAGAGAGAGAATCATTCAAAATGTTTACCAAAATTAAATGTTAACCAAAATAAGTAATACAAAAATCTTCCATCGACATAGATAATTAAAATAAATATTACAATAAGGTATGGCGTTAGATGGCCGTAAATATTCAAGAAGGAAAATGAGCGTGAAAGCTGTGCTTTTGTGGTGAGCTTTACGCTACTGATAATATAGAAAAAGAGGGAGAGAGAGAAAGAGAGGGAGGAAAAACGTCAGAGAAATGTATATAGAAATGAGAAAGCGTTGAGTCAGAGGATCGCGGTGAGCTTCCAGGAGAGAACCGACCACTATCGAGTTATTTCAGCGCCCATGAGGATGAGAAGTGGTATAGGGTGTGCTCTATATACATAAATATATAGCAGAGATAAAGATAAGCGTTATCCAAGAGCAGCCTTGCTCTCCTCCCTCCCTGGAAAGCCATGAATATTAACGATTTCGTCCGGTTGGGATTCGCGGACTACCCCTATATGTACTAGACACTCTGTCTATCTTTATACGCGACTATCCCACAATATATATCCAGTTATATAGGATATTTAACTGCTAACTAATTCTTTTAACATTCATTACGTAAATATTACTAAAAAAATAATGAAATTACAAGATGTTATTTTGAAACTATTGTCATTTGGCTATATTCTCTCAGAATCCGAATCTTGAGCCCTATTTTTTAACAGTTGTTATTATCAGTTGAGTAATATCGATTGATTGAACGTTCTGGCAAAATAACATGCGGAGAAGAAGATATTCAACTGGAGATTATCATTTCTGCACAACTCCTGTTATTGTCCTATCAAACTAATGTTACCCAAAAATTTTCAACTCAGATAATGATACTATACATTTGAATGCCAATCCGGCCGATAAGATTTTTTTTCATCCGTCAGAGATAAAGTTTTATGGAAACAGATAAATATTTTAATATAAGACAAATCTGGGTTTTTCCGACACGAAATATCTCATGTAAATATATTGTAATTTGACGTTTTGAAGTCCTCACCAGCAGAATTCGTATCGACGGTGGAGTGGATTTACGGTCTTTTCTGACCTGACATGTCGATTCGCCGGGGAAATACTCGATCGGAACTCACCTTGCGAGCGGAAATTTATTCGAGTTTAGTACAATGTTTTACATCTTTATACCGCTATTTCATGTTGTCCAAACCTTTATATTTCTCACCTTTATTAATCTTAGAAAATCATTGAGGAATTTGCGATTTATTCTACTCTAGTGATCGTGAGTGTTTTTTTCTAGCTTAAGAGAAAATCACGAAGTTCTGATTTCGTTGCTATTGACATATTAATTTCGTTAGTCGCTACAGCGACTGTCAAACATGAATTTGGCTGTCATCTAATTACCAATCACAGCACGTAGAAAAATAAATTGTGGAGAATCGAACTCGCAATTTGATATTCGATTTCCTATGATCTTTTTATTATTTTGGGAATAAAATATCCAAGGATTTTCTCTCCGTCGGAAAAGACTGAACGCGTTCTATTCGCGGGAATTCGACGAAGATTCTCGGGCAACTTGTCAATGAATGAAGAAATATGGAACACTGTATGTTTCCAGGATAAATCAACCAATCGTTCGAGAATAGAAAGCGCCTGAAACTCTGCTTCCAGCAGGAATTTCTCCCGAAGGGATCGACCTCCCTTTTCTCTTCATCCCATTTTACTTCCTCAATCCTTCTTTCTCCCGTACACTCGACACTTAAAAATTGTTCAACTGCTAATTGCGTTAGGTCGTGGTCTAAATGCCTAATGAATATGCATCCCGGTTCAAGCGCGAGTTAGTTATCCCCCGCTACCCCCGCCCCCTCTTTTCCTCGGCACTCGCCCTCTGCTGATGCTTGGGTTTTTAACAATCTATGGATATTGAAGAAAATAAAATGTCAAGGTTCCCAAAAATACATATTAGATTCTCACGAAAAGAAAAGGTAAGTAAGTTTCAATGGATTCGAGTAAAAAAATAAATATCACTCGGATCAATTGTCAATGATGGCTACGAATTCAGTCTTCGCCCGTAACTCGACTAGCCGACACAAGAAGAATTTTTATGAAAATACCGTGTTGATTTTTCAGCCTGAAAGTATGAACATCGAGCGCTCATATCGGTGTGAACCAACGCACTTTCGATGATCTATCATTGATTATGCTATGTCCTTCCCTATGACTCAAAATATCTCCATACTATATTTCATCTAAGTCGGTTCAGCAGTTTAAGGAGGGTGGATCATGAAATCAAAATAATCAGAATTTGATAAAATTTGGCGATAACATTCTTTGGCATCAAGTATACAAATACAATTTTTTTCAAATTTTTTTACCGCATGGTTATTGAATAATTGAGCGTTAAATCGAAGTTCTTATGCACGCGAGATGTATAACTGTATATATGTTAACTCTGTGCTTATACACGTGAACTTTAGTGTTCAATTACTCGAGAGCTATGTGGTAAAAAAATCTAAAAAAATTTACATTGTCTCATATATTTTTAAAGAATACATTTACCAAATTTTATGAAATTCTTAATATTTTTAACATGGTTTAGCATGGCAACGTTGCATGGTAACAGACAGACAGTCCGAGTTATTTTCGCATTTATAATATTAAGTAGGGATAGGGCGATACAGATTGGGCAGGATTGTTAAGAAGTCAGAGGAGTTGACGACAAACGCAGAGGTTTTTTTTTTTTTTTCTTCGAAACTTTCGTGTAAGATCGTATAACGGCTGTCTGCCCTTTTGGGGGATTGGGATTTGCATAATGCAATTCAACCCATCGTATATCCAGTTTTCAGGGAAAAGTCGAGACGAACAAGACAATTACAATGAAAGGCTATGGAGCGTGGTGGTGCAGTCGTTTCTACTGCCTCTTTCGGTTTCGGTACGCTTTTTCAGTACGAAAAGTGCAGTAGAACATATGGGGATATCAAAGGAAAGTTGGCCAACAGAAGTAGTTGAGATCGAATAAAAGTACGAAATCATTTTCTCATTTTTGGGGTTGATTACAGGGAAAACGCTATTCGTCTGCGCCGTCAACAGTTCATCACTAATATGGAATACAATTCAACGGGATTCTCATAAGAAAGTATATTCCATATAAAAAAAGTATAGGAATGTTTTCAATAACTTGTTAAATTTTAATTATAGTGCCACATACTTGCAAAAGTTCACTTAGAGAAGTCCGATGTAAGTACTTTCTCTTGGAGAGCATTTTAAAGCCAGTTTTTTTATAACGCTTTCGTATATATATTTATATAGACATTTTTTTGCGAAGCAGTAGATAAGATAAAGTGGTATCCGTAGGATGAGAGAAATGGCGAGGAAGATCCTCCATTTTCTACCCTCCAGCCACGACCACACTATGACGACGAAAACGAGGAAGACTTTATAAATATTCAGTCAGTCGTTAGGACGAGTAGCAAGGTGTAGAAGTCGCTGGTCGTCGTCTGATGACTATGCGAACGACACCAAGGACGAGAACGACGAATCTAACGGTTTCGCCATTTCCAACCCCCCCTTTGTAATTTCGATCTAACAACCATTTGCTTTTTCACACTACCAACTTTTATTTCATTCTCTCCCTTGTCCGCTATTCCATCACCATTCGTTTTTTTCCTCAGCTAAAACGATGTTAGTTTGAATTCAATAGAGATCACTTCTCTGAGTACTGCAAAACAGCAAATAAAATGCTGTTTCTCAGTTATATAAATCCAATGAAAATTTCAGTACTTCAGTACTTTCAGAACTAAAGATAAAAATCTGAAAAAAATTACGAAAACTCATTCCAATCGGTCTTGCAGAACAAGAAAAAGCTAGATCAAGAAAAATGAAAGCTGATGCAAATTATGGCTATTTCTGTTGGAATGCTCTGTTGGAAACCTTTACTGATTTACTGTAACGTAACGGGAAAAACAGTTGAGCGAAGTAATCGTTGATATTTACGCTCGTTGTACGTGAGCAACGAAGCCACTAATATTAATTCGCGTAATACACAAGAAAGCTTGAAAAGGGCTAGCAGCCATATAATAAGCAAGACGCGCAAACAAAAATGTGCATGTACATTATAAATTAACAAGACAAATTAAATGTTACTCCGAAGAATTATTTGTGGGGAGGACCTAGTATTCAAGATATGCAAATAAATTTCATTCCCTATCCCGTCGTTATTACGGGGACTTTACATCGCTACTAAATAGAGAACTTTTAATTTCACGAAGAAAAACTCCTGCAATAGTATGAAGCTGAAAAATTATACGGAGGAACAAAACCCGAGAAAACTTAAGAGACTCGAATTAGTGCAGTGAGATATGATTTTTGGTGGAACAATTCGAGTTGGAGTTTTTTTGTGGCTCCTGAAATTATCGGAGCATGATTCACGGATAGTTTTCTGGAAAATTTTATTTCCAGAACTGTTAACTCATTTGTTTATAATAGTTCATTGTGCTTATGGAAAATCGCAAAATCTATTCTTCAAGGGGCGATAAATCACCTAACCGAAGTTTCAATTAATTAAGGACTGACAGTATTGGTTTGAAATTAATCAGTGGAAGTACTTATCGGTATGATGTATTGATGTGTAAAATTTTTCCCACCGTTTAAGAATAACAAATTTGGCCTCTTGATTTCAAACCAAGAAAACGTGTCCCAGAATTGTTAGAGGTCTTTTTTTACGTATGACATGTTTTACGTGGACTACACTATACATTTTTTTTCCTATCACTGCAAGCCATCGATTCTCACGGAATTCGATACCCTTCCTCCTTATGGCCATTGTCTTTAGCGAATTCAATCAATAGCCGGAAGTGAATACTTTCTCCCAAGTTCGTGACATGGCTGAATGGTTAGATGGGCTTTGAAAAAAAATCTGTCTGTTCGCACGACTGTTTTTAAGTTTGTCAGAGCGGCGCTTTTGTGTGACAAACAAGTACATGAGTCAGCTCGCAATGACACCCTTTCGTGACTGCAATAACGAGTGGGGGTAACTTCACACTGGAAATTATTATTTTTAAGTTTCAATCCTCTTCTCACCCCTTTAACACATCAATTCTCGCTTTTTCATTCTATCTTTAGCTTCTTCTTGTTCTTATCCAATTTCCATTCCTTCCTCCCACGCGTGTTCATCCCTTGCACACGACTGATTTCAGTAGTTAAATTGAGAGCGAGCTTGTACGTGCTATAAGTGCGTGAAATAATGCTAGAATAAGCCAACACATCGGTAAGGTGTAGACGAAAGTAATGATGGATTTTGAAGAGGGAGATGAAAAAGTGGAGGACGAGCCGTGCTCAAGTAGACACGGAACATGGTCACCTCTCCATGGTTCCTTCATCCGTTCATACATCCATGCACTTGGTCTTTTATAGATTATTCACGTACAATAGACCAGATCGACGAGTGGCAGAATCCTTGATCTTCCTTCGCGAGGGTAGACGAAAAAGACACAAAAGTGAACTACTTTTTTCGAAAAGTGTGATGTCACGAAAATTCAACTCTGCATTGATCTTCCCGTTTTCTGCTTCTCCATTATCAGTTTTTTCGAAAAGTATATTTTCAAAAAAGTTAAAGATCATTCAAATAAATATTTTTATGCTAAACAGATTTATGGTTTTTTCGAGTCTTTGTTAATGCAATCTGTTTAGAATTTAGCAAAAAAATGAAGGAAAAATCTTACGTTTTTTAGGTTTTTATTTAACAAGTTAAAAATTACAGCTTCATTGTTCGCCACTATTATTTCTTATACTTTGTACATAATCTTTATATTTTATTTTTTTTTTTACGAAATCTGGTGAACGGGGACTAAAGATGAAAACTATGTTTAAAACGACCTGTGTTTCCGCAACTACTTAAGTGTGTACTAGCGCACCCTTCATCGTGCTATACACGAAACCCGAGAGATTCTCAGCCCTGGAAGGCTTGCAAAGTTCAATTCTATGCTCTTATTTTCGTGAGAGAGAACCAGGAAAGGAAAAGAGAAAGAAACAGAAACATGGAAGTGCATACATGGAAAAGACGACAAATACTTGAAGGATTGTCGCATGCACTCGTATATCAAGGGTATATTATCGAGGGCGAGTATCCAGGAAAAGCCAATGCGAGTGCTGCAATCTTATACGCTGGAATAAGGTGGTTTCCTTGCCTCTTTTTTCGAACCGCTTTCACGGAACAACGGGTTGAGTCAAATGTCTGGAAACAGACGACCATTTTGTTGGATTTTCCTTTTTTTATTGGTGTCGGTCACAAGTCGATTCGTCCACCCAATATTCTGAGATATTATCATTTTTTTATATTAAAATTTGAACTTTTCAGTTACTTCACTATTTGAAATGGCGTGTGAGAGAGAAAGATCCACGTATGAGGCACTCACGTCATTTCGCTCAGCCGTGACCCCGCCGACCCCTTTTAATTTGGCACCAACATTTTTTTTATAAAATATTATCTAGAAATAGGATATTTCGATCTCATGTCACATTTCATCTCACATTATCCGTGAAAATAATCGATGTAGGGAGATTCTTCGATGTCTTCATTTTTTGTTTGTATTTAAGTCGATCAATGTACATCAAAACGTACTGAGTTACACAATATTCCATGGTAATTTTAGGTTGATCATAAAATTACACATGTTAAATAAATTTTGCGCTACAGCTTGCTCGGGCATAATAAATATCATAAAATCGAATTAAATGTCTCTTTTTCTCGCTCTCTCTTTCTTTCTTGTCTTGAATTTGGTGTTGTTTTTTACTGTTATGAGTGATGCTTCGTGCTGCTCTACTTTTCTCTCTCTCTCTCTCTCTCTCTCTCTCTCTCTCTCTCTCCTTTACTCTCATTCTGTCATGTAGATAGATTTGGTGTTGTTTTCACTCGATGCTGTTTGGTGTTGCGTGTACTGTTTGGTGTTTCGATGTTGATTGAACGACTGCCGATTGAGAGATCGTTCGTTTGTGGCAATAATTGGTGCTGACTCTTCTCTCTTTGGCATTCCAATTTCTCGGAACTTCAATGAACAGAGTCTGAACTGATTCAGGTCCAATAAATTGGGTTGGATTTGTAGGTAGAAATCGATCTAATCGTCCTCTATAGGTATATTTTTCACAGTTTCACATAAATCAATGTGAAACGAATGATTTCACGATATGAGAGAAAAAGAATTCGTTCTACATCATCACTATTACTTTGTTCTACAAATCAAATGTTGCAAACGGATCGTGCGAAGTCGGCAGTAGTCAGAAAACGTTCAGAAATTAAAAAAACAATATCGTCGAAAAAGTCATGCACCCCTACTGTGCGCTCAGAAAGTATTTTCAAAAGTCCATGAAAATAAGAACATATGTGTGTATGTGTCGAAAGATTTTGTTAAATTTTCTTCGCTTGTAGTCTTCTGTGCGTCTGTCTTATGTGTTGTCATTGTTGAAGTATATGTAAGGAGGAAAAACATTTATTCGCATCAGATGTAGATTTCAATTGATAGACCGTCAAGATTAAAACAAGTCAACTTTTCGATGGCAGGGGTGGAGATGAATATTGATTGAAATGGAGATAAATACTGATTGATGTGTAAAAAAATAAAAAAAATAATCAAACGAAAATAGTGTTTTAAAGTGAAAATAGCCGTATGTTAATTTCAGCAGCGGTGAACCCGTACCGTATATGGTGGACAGTGCCGGCCTCATGTTCACGCCAAGGTATGTGAACGATCCACACTCAGACATTTTATCGAGACATTTATTTGAATAGACGTAGTTTTTTATGTGAAAAGTTAGATTAGAAAAATTGCGTGCACATAAAACCATCAACGGAGGAGGTACATATTCAATGCAATAGATAAGTGAGTTTGTTGAAATTTATATCGACATAAGCCTTGCATGTGACTCGGAATTCTGATCAAAAGAGTTCTGTTTTTTTTTTCGTTAGTGTCGTTAAACAGTTACATTGATGATGATCGGCAAAGCGATATTTCATGCCTACCAAAACCGAGGTACAATGACTTTTTTCTCACAGGCCATTCTGACGCAAACTTGTGCCTCGTCTTTCATCATCTAATAATCTCAACAATGTTGAATCGCATATGAAAATTTACATCCAATTTTTTTCTTCAGAATTTCTCTAACTTTGAACGGGTTTATTTGAGAAGTGAATTACGGAAACATATCTGCGAAAGGAAATTCCGAGAAGCTCCACAGTAAGATCATTGCATGCATGCGAATATGAATTTCCAAAGGAAAATTTCGAAATAATCATTTTTAATATATCGTACGTTTTATTCTCGCGAAATTACTTTTAAAAAATATTCTCGACTGTTAAGAGAATTCGTCGTTAAATTTCTTCGTCTAGTTGGATAATTTTTCGATCGTATATGCTATACCCAAATGATGAAAAAAATGAAAATAGGCATAAATTTATTGGAGAAAAACTTCACTGGCTCCCTGAATCGTCGCTATCGTACTACTCACACGGAAGAGCAAATACTATATAAATAGTAGTTTATATGATGGACTTATTACAAAGAGATATTAGATCACAAAGAGATATTAGTGTCGATAGGAACTCGAGTGTGTTTCTCGTGCCAGCCCTCAGTTTTAAAGAGCCCTTAATGTGGTCCCTTTTTGTCTTCATTATACGTGAGAAGACACTACGCTTCCGCTCCTGTCGTCGTCTCCAAAACTTGTTATTTCACATCATCGAATCGATTTGTTTTTCAAATCGTTTACTTGGTTTGTTTGTTTACCATGTTTACGGGACCATATAAACGCACCCACACGAAAACTCACAAGCATTTCTTGATAAGCTGAACATTTGATGAGAGGTATTTCATGCACAAACCTGGATGTTTGTACGAGCAAAATAAATGAAAAAATGAGTCGAAGTTTAAGTTTGTAAAAAATGATCGTACCTAGTCAATTTATTTTGCTACCTGCTGATTGTGAATTATACGAAAATTGTAATAAGTGTAAACGTGAGTAGGGAAAATTAAAAGCGCGAAAGATAAGGAAACGAGGTCACGAATCCTCGAAAGCTTGGGGTAGGAAAGACGATAACATAAAAAATCCGAAAGAAATCTACGGATGAACGGTGGGTCGTTAAATTGTTTTATACCTTTTAGAAAGGAAGTCGTCGCCTCGCTGTTTAGAGAAGACAGAAGGAACGGAGTTGAGCGAAGGTGATAGGAGGAGGAGGAGGATTGTACTGACTTTTAATGGCTAATATCCGTGCGCAGAATCGTAGAAAAGTATATAGCCTCTGCTCTACGAATAGAGAACGTTTGTTTTCGAAGAAAAATAAATTAGAGGTAGGGCACCGATATTGAAGCACCATTTCGTTGCTACCGGTGGAGGTTTTCCCTCTCGGAGCATGTGTGACCCATAAATAACATGTAAATATTTTCAATAACTGCCGAGGTCGGGCCTCGGAAGCATGAAAAATGCAAACCGCTTTGCACGTGTCCAGCTTCCTCTTTTCTTACTTTATTCTCCTCTCTCTCTCTCTCTCTCCCTTCTCTTCCCTTTTTCGTTCTTTGGTTAAACTCACTGTATGGAACTCCACGAATACACGTTGTTTTTGTTATTCGCCTGTTCCCTGCAGGTCGCTTCCAGTCCCCTTTCATACCTGATCCTACACATTTTTCTCTCCCTCTGCACTCCTTCAACCTTCTCGCTTTCTTCACAGGGCACACTTGCTCAGAATTTGTATTTTCTAGCCTGTATCCACTAGGCAAACTATCTTCCAATGTATAACTTTATACGAGCCGTAAGCTCTCCAAATTTATGGTCTGCTAGCGAACCGATATTTGTTTGCTCCTCAATCAAGCGGCTAAGAATACAGACAAAACTCCATCTATGTAGTGGAAATAATTGAAATAGGCTAGCGACGCTGGCCTATTTCACACTCAGTCAGACGAATCTTCAATACTCGAGTGAACTTCCAAGTCATTATTAGTGCGATTTCGAAAGATTATGATCTGTAATGAGAGTTACTTTTGCAGTGTGAACTTTTCTGCTGAAGAGGCTGCTTCATGTTTGACATCGTACTTTTTCTCTCCGAACACTCTATAAGACCAATGCACAGTGTACTTTTTACCCTTTCGCTTTTGTTTGCTTTTTCCTATGTTTCTCACCCCTATACTTTTCTCCCTCTCGACATACTCTTTTGGATCACCCGCTGTACTCTTTTTTCTTTAAACATCCTTTATTGGTATATATTCTTGCCGAGGCAAGAGTGCACAAAACTGGTCGGGAGCTGGGTCAACAGGTCGGAATAGAAAAGCAAACGATTTTGCTCACTGTCAGAGAGCCAGATATCAAGTGGCTTCGCATATCCTTCCTCATTTATATTTCGTTTCACAAATCTCCTTCGAACGGTAAACCAAACTACATATTTCAGACAAAAAGCTCCCGGAAGGTACAAATCATAAATGAATCCGATTCGATTTTCAAAGCACTACTCATCATTTTCAATGTTACCTCACTCTTACAAAACTTATCTTGATGATAGAAGCCCTCTCATTATTTATTTCAATCGTAGTTTAAGTGTCAATGAAATTTATTTCATATAAGACATGTATAAAAATTGAATTTTCTTTGTTACAGGGGATTTGGTTTTATCACTTTTGCGGATCCCGCCAGTGTTGACAAAGTACTCTCTCAAGGGAACCACGAATTGGACGGGAAAAAAGTAAGTAAAATAATGTCATTCGTATTTCTCTATTTATCACTCATTTCAGAGGAATCATTCTCTGGGTTTTTTAAATTTCAATTTTTTTCTTGATAACAAAGGAAGAATTCACATGTCATCGAGATAATACGGAATATTATCGACATTCAGCATATTTACATGTACAATGAAGCATATAATGCTGTCACGGATCAGCGCGATGACAATTTTAGAATATCGTGATATCAGCAACCAGTATGATACAAAATGTAACGTTCGTTGCATTAATCTTACAAGAGATCCATACGTGAAAATTTCGTCACATTTGTATGCGATACTTACACAGCGATGAAACTAGTGAATGAAAAAAAAGATAGGAGAGGATTGAAGATCCACTCGTCGAGCGGAAGTGATATTTCATCCAACCTATGGAATCGTGTGATGGTTGGGTAGGTTAAGGAAAAGATCAGTTGGAAGTATTGAAGTTGCGCACTCTTTGGGCACTCCTTTAGAGTCCCTTTCTCTTTCTCTCTCGTTCCCCTTTTCTCCCCGGGTGCTCTCAAGTTTTTCTACCTCAGTTTCCACTTTTCTTACCAGAGATTTTTCATTATGCTTCTCGAGAATTAAGGGATTCTACTCTCAAGCGAGAGTGAGGGGTTGTGTGCGTGCCGACGCATGAAATCAGCTTTTTTCATTTTTCCTCCCCCCTCTCATCTTTTTTTTCTCGGCAGTCTTCCTGGTGCATTGTGCACGTTCAACCGAGGCCCTCACGGCGTCTCAGCACCTACTCCAAGCATCTTGAACACATCGTCCTCTGTCCATCTGCCCTCTCTATAATTTCCGGCAATTGCAAAAACTGACGATCCACAAGATCATATTCTCTTTCTTGCTCCTGCGGATAACTTGTTTCGCCTTATTTTTTATTCATCTCATTCCACGCATTCCATGATTGTAACACGGAAATATTTTTTCAGCAAGATTCGAGTTTCGTTCAGCTCAAACTATTTCAGCAAAGTAAATAACTCGCGAGTAATTGGTTCCAATAAAGGATTTCACTCTCCCTGATTTTTATTGCCAAGGGTGAGCCCAGCAACGTAAAAATAGTGAACGGAGGGAAACGGATGAAGCCACTGAAATCACTGAAGTCCTCTGCGAGTCCGCACCCTCATGACATTTGCTCTTCTTTCCACGAACTCGTCCCAGCATTGTTTAGATATTTGTTCATCTTCCATTCTCCTTTTATTCCCTCTCTTTGCCTCTCCCTCGCTCATACAAGGTAACAGTTGAAGAAGCATCTATTGTCAAATGCTTTTAAATTTAAAATACCTTATACATCTTCTGCCACCTTTTCAACCCCATTTTTACTCTTCCAAGCCTTCCACGTCGCTACGTTCGCGTGTCTGTCTTACAATTTTTTTCCTTTCCCTCTATGCTTTTTTTTTTTTTTACTTGAGTCCTAATATTTTTTTAACCGTTTTGTCGCGCTTCCCTACATCCAATTCGCTCGCATCTGGAAAGTATGTTTCGCTGTTGCGTAAGAATCTTAAAACGAAAACTAACTTTATAACTGATTTCAGTATACTAAGAGCTGGTAAATTCATTTTTCTCGTGAGGAAACATCGCAATTTTCTAATTAGAACTCTCGTTTTTTTTTTTCTTTTAATAAACCGTAATATTTTTGTAGCCAGTTAACTTTTCCACTTAGCATTATGGTGAATTTTATATCGGTGAAGGGTTGTAAAATCTCGATGAAAATGTTGAACTCATCATAATCACGACTTTATCACATCTACTTGCTGGGAATTTTTTCTCCCTTTTTTCGCCTAGCCAGAACGTAAAGTAAAAGGCGGAACGGGCGAAAAGACCTCGCGGTGTACGCCAAGCTCTTAGCTCGGCCTAATGCCTCTTCCTTCGTGATTTCCGACTTCCGGGGAGGGTAACACGATCTTCTTAATGGCGCATAAAATCAACAGGGGACTCTTCATCTCTGTTCTTTTTCCCCGTCCTATTACTTGAAAACTTTGCGAGGGTAGAGGAGACTTGGAACTGGGAAAAGAAAGCAAAGAGCGTAGCCGTGGAGCAACCTTTTACTTTCCTTCTATTTTCGCTGTCCCGCACTCATCTCGTCTTACGTCACCTTCCTTTCTCACTAGGCTGGTATTAAGGTTTCTCTTCTAACTGCTATGGAGTCAAAAAATCTTTGAATCTCACCCTTCGCGCACCGAAGGTTGATCTTGACACGAAATAAAGCTCTTTCTTGAGCGGAAATCTGTTTCCGTTTTTATTCCGATTCTGTTTGCACGAAATCCATTTCCTCGGGCAACAAACAATATCACTTTTGCTCATTTCTTTCAATTAACGTCAGTTGATTTGTTGAAACATCTATTCGTGTCAGAGACGTGCCAGAAATATACATACGAAACTTTATTTGAGATTGAAATTAAGAAGGGTTTTACAGTGCAATTTAAAACCATTATTAGCTATAATGCCATGCAAAACTATCGGAAAATATGTCACACGGGCTATTTATTAAATAAAAATAGTAATGACCGAACGGAAATTCACTTCTCGGCAGTTTTGGGTGATCATTCACCGGTAAACGGACTTTTTATTTCGAAAGTGACAGAAATTAACGACGATTCGACGGAGTGGAACAAAACCGCGATCTCCCTCGCACAGCCCGCGTGAATAGCACCCAGGCTGGTAGGAAATATAAATAATTACCATACGATGTATACATGTATAAGTGGTCAGTAGAAGCCCTATATATATGCATATATATAAACCCCCTTTTCTCTCGTGTTCCTGTATGCAAAGGATATATATTGACGTCGATATAGCACACAGGCTGTCGCGCTGTTACCGCGCTCAGCTTTATTTCCCGTACCGCTACATTTTACCCATTTAATTAGCAGCACTATATGGTTTGGCTATAGCCAGAATTCATATGACTTGCCTATATATACCTTCACAGAAGCTGAGCTTATCCCGCCGAATGAACGATTTTTTTATACTCTACGAACGATACACACAACGACTTTTACTGACCATTCTATAACGCCCTCGCGACCATTATTTTTTTAGCTTCATCCTGAGCGTTAGAACTCTAGTTTGAAAAAAATGATGTTTCGATTCTGCAATATTTCAATCGTTTCAATTCGTTTCAATAAAAAAAAAAAAGCTGGGTCAGAGGTTCAACATATTTTTATTGCATAAAACTAACAATCAAGTTGAAAATAATAAATATAATAGTCGATATTTACTGGTGATTGTTGATACGTAGATAAGTTTAAGATCCATGGACGTTTGAAAATTCCGAGAAATCGCAAGGAAGGTGCGTGTAACAAGTATACCGAAAATTCGGTGTATCTTTTTCGCGGGGTATCATTTTACGAGTAAATTTCAAAGGAATTAAAAATAGTCGAGATTATGGAAGAGTGCAGAATGACCCGTGTATATAAATACATGCGTATGCGCAAAAGCTTCAAAGCTTATTTAGCTAGTTATATATTTACGCATATAGACAAATACATATATAACGAAGAGAAACGGTTTTTTCATATGAGGTTTGAGCTCACTTTGTTGAGGGGTGGATTTGCAGATACTTCTTTCTTTCTCATTCTCTTCTTCCGGCCACAAGGCAGAGTGTTATGCGCGTCTTTTTATAAACCCTGCTCTCTCGAAATCCTCTTGCTGAATTACGCATGACGTTGGCCACAGCTAGATCCTCTAATAGCACTGAGAACCACCACGTTTCAACCATCCCATCTTCAATCCAACGTCCTGTTTCCCAGCCTGAAAAACTATTCGTGGCTTGCGATGCCTTGTGCTCTCTCTCTCTCTCTCTCTCTCTCTCTCTCTCGCTCTAAAGTGTGGGAGCATAGACCACGAATATGGGTACTCAACGCAAATGAAACTCTTAGTTGTTCATTCTCACTACGTACTATACTTCATACTCGCTGGGCGGGGGTGAACAAAGGAAAAGGTGATCAAAATATCACTACCAAAAAGCCAGACATTTTTTTCCCGAGTGCTTGTTTGGCACATGAAAATTCATTCAGTGCACTAGCTCGCACTCCGAATGTTCATTGAAGCATGTCCCTTTTGTAAAAGTACCATGATTGGTACTTTTGCCATGATTTTTCGATTGCTATAAAATACCATGATTGAACATGGTGATTGGTTTTGAATGTACTTTATACTATGTGAAATTATTCATTACTTCATGAAACCGTTAATTAGTATTGGTGTTGTTATAGGCAATTTTATAACACCCAAAATAATAAAGCTATATTTTCGATTCCTCTATCGAGTCCACTATATAGCTAGCCCCTCAATTTCTTCATGTCTCTTTTTTTGGCAAGCGTATACAACCATATATTAGAATCTTTTCACTTTCTTCCAAGGCCCTCGTTCATCCAATCGAGGATTTGACATACGAGTATCTTCGCCGCGTATTCATGCGTATTTGAAAAATTTCGGACAACTTGGTTGTCTTCTCACTCGTTAGTTTGTGTTTGTATCCACTTACGATGACGAACACGAATACAAACCCTGTACCGTTTGTACAGAAGGAAAACGGCTCGTAGAAGAGTGGCCATCAGCCGATTTGCATTGCTACTAGTGGGATACCGTGGAAGAGTAAGAGCGAAAGAGAACAAAATAAAGGAAGGGGGGATGGGGTGAAAAGAGGACGGAAGCAGAAAAGAATAAATCCCGGTGCTTTTTTCACCTCGTACGACTCCTGAGTTTCTAACTCGCCTATATGTAACCCTTACGCTAGTTCATTTTCTATACACAATGGGGGTTCCATAGGCTTTCTCGGACGATCCATTTCTAGATTAAATACGCATAAAACTCGACGTTTTCATGCACGTGGTACGTGTATCCCAGTCTAGTGTATGCCCTGAGACGGAAGACTTTTACATTCGCTTCCCATCCCCTCCAACCCCTCGTTGCACTCCCTCCCTTGTTCTCTTTATCGTTTCGCTCATGTATGAAAGCTCTTGACGTCTGCACCGACGCATGTGTACGTCGGCGTGTGTATCGAGTCGGAGTGCGCATATGTTGGTTTACGTGTTCGCAGTACGAATAGCCGAGTAAATTCGAAACGGATTCATCTCTTCCAGAAGGTTCCGCTTGAGAAAACCATCACTTCAGCTTCGACATGGAAGTGATTTCCCACTCCCAAAAGCACGATGGAAAGTTTCAACGCTAAAACCCAGACGTTGGGTCAATCGTGTCTCCGCCTTTTGGGCGTAGATCACTCGTGCCTTTTTTCATTTACCGTCATTCTAGAGAATATTCGTTGCGACATGGACATTCTTTACCACGGTCAAGTGTCCGAAGAAAACTTATATCGTTATACGATAATATAGCGAACTTGTGACAGTCGATTCTTATAGGTGCGCCGTTAAGGAAGATCACGCGAGTCTAATGGAAATCGAAAATTCCAACTTTAAGAGTTGACATTTTTAAATATGCTAAAAATATAGAGCGTGCATCTATTCCCGGAATTATTATAGAATCTACCGTCTAGTTGTCGAGAAAGCAATAAACGAAAATCACATTTTTGGAAGCCTTATACACAGGTTCTTATGGCAGGCACACTTTCTGTACGACGATTTGGATTTAGTGAAATAGTATCCTCCCAGTTTTAAAGAGCTAAAAACGAGAATAAGGAAATATAATGTTTCTAGATATCAATGATGTCTTGAGAAAGCCTTGTTACCGGTGAAAATGACTTGGGAATGGAAAAAGAAAAACACTTATTTGAGGTTAACGAGTAATAACGACATAAACGGTGGAAGGTTTGACAACACCATGAGCCAGCTGGTTTAAGATATAGATATAGCATACGCATATAAATAGAAAATGGCAATTGTCACATTTCGCTTGACGATTTTACTACGAAAGTATTTTAACCGCTATCATTATGTTAAAAATTTATCAATCTCAACAAATAGAATAAATCTTTATCGTTTCTTTGATATCATCAAAAGAGTAAAGAAGTTGAGTTGCTTTTTTGAATCACAAGCCAATGTAAAAATCACTTAATATCTCGTAGACAAATATACTACGTCACGTTACTCATTTGCATTTCACTCGATTTTATTTCAACGGATTTGAATATTCGAATCGATTATCAGGAATAATGTGGAATTTTTGGTCGCCAAAATTGTATTTCCGGTTTCACATCCGCATACATTGGCGATTCACAGACAATCTTGATGTCGTACAAAGTGTTGGAAAGTTTACAAGATACCTTCGTGTTGTTTGAGAATGTTTGCGAGGTTTTTTGTTCCTCGTTCAATCCCTATCACTCGTGGTCTTATTTTTTCCTAAAGTACACGAATAGATACGAGTGTATAATGGAATATAAAGTAGATGAAAATAAAAACGGAGAGCTTCCATCGTATCTCTTGGTGCAACTCCGGACGTGCGCACGCGCGCGCGCGCGCGTGTGTGTGCGTTGTCGGGCGCGAAGAGCGGCAGGGCCGGGGGGTGGCAAAAGTTAGTCACGAAGAAGGAAGGAGGGACAAAGATATGATTTATTCAAATCTTTTTCCCCAGGTACAAGGCTCCGGAAGTCGAGAGAACTCGAGGGGGTGCGAGAAACTCGTATAAACGAGATACACACTGGAGAATAGGGATGAAGGGTAAGGGATAGTAGCACAGAAGAGAACAGAGACGTAGCTTATTCGGAGCATCGAAAAGGAATTTATATTCGAGGTCCCGGGACAAGACCGCGAAGGAAAGAGACGAAGGTTTTGCCACCTCGTTTTGTTTGTCCCACTAGTCGAAAAGGGGGTTGCGTGGTTTTCCATCGACACATTTCTTATCCCGATGTGAGTGATTTCCTAACAAAGTTGCAAGCACAGAAAAACTTGACACACGTAGATGCTCGACGATCCACAACCGAGAACTCACGGAGCTTTCGGCTTGTATGAAAGACTTTTTCATCCCTCCTCCCTCTCCTTCTTCTCCTCAACTCCCTCTTCTTCGTGGTATATGAGAGTAGCGAATGAAACAGAGCGAAAGCAAGAGGGAGAAAGCTAGTCTGGATGGTACTTCCTAAGTAGCCGAGATTACGAAAAAGTTTCCCTCTTGAGAAACACGGATCCTGAACGCTAAAAGGAAAACTCAATGCGTCGTTCCTGTCGTATATTTCGTCGGCGTGGATAAAAGATACACTTTTCCAGCTCTAAATCCCTTACTTTCCGCCACGAGCACTCGAACCGAATAGAAACTCTCATTATCATAGCTTAAATAATCGAAATCCAGTTCGTACAGCAGGGCTCGCGCGTTATATCCTGAAACTCTGACCCAACAACTCTTAACTTGTCTGATTTTTTTTCCTCTTCGTACCCGGAACAGGTCTGTATTTTTCGAGTTAACTACTTTTTACTAGATCAATTTTTCAAATTGTTTTGCAGTAATTCATAATATCAAACTATTACCACAGTCACGGCTACATTTCCAAATACATTTCCTCGGATACTAGCAAGTTCATAACCCGTCAGAGACGAGAGGCAGAGATAAAAATTGACCAAATATTTTTGTTTTTTTTTTTTCAAGTTCTTCATAGGACATTTTCACAAAGAATGAACCTCATACACATGTGCGTAGGTCCTTAAATGCTGCAGTTGGTAGCGTGAGGGACGGGAGTTTAAAAAGGTTGTTTAAATTATTCATAAGCGATAGCTTCGATTTTCCTTGGTCTTTTCACGGTCACGTCCCCTCCTTCCATTTTCTCCTTTTCAAGCTCTTGGTTGATTAGCTCAAATTTACGAGCCATTGTCACTCTGATTGGCAGCGTTTGTGACGTGAATACACCAGTTATTTTAAGCTAGCGAATGTACCATTCATTTTTCCTATTTTGATTCCTGTTCTTCCTTTCTTTTTCATATATGCTTCGTCCAATGGTTTGGATTCAGCAAAGAAAAAATCTTCATCTTGTTTACAAATCATCCCCAGGAATTTTATTTTGATGGAGATTTACTTTTAAAAAATTGAATAACACACGCACAAAAAGCTGAATAACACACCAATAAGTGGTCTCATTCAAGTCACGTGAAAATTTTGTTTTGCACTATGATAATTTGAGAAATCGAAAAGTTTTTTTCCAATGCAATGAACTATAAGGGGAAGAACTACTTTTCGTATCTCGATCATTTTGAATACATATTAAATAAAAAATTTCCATTTAAATTTATCTCTCTTGTCTCTCTTGTCGCTTTAGCCTCGTTAAATTTATATTTGCGTGAAAATTGAATAGATTTGAACATCCTTTTTCAGTCTCATACAATCATATTCGTACATTGAAATTAAATAATCATTCAGACGAAGTAAAGATGGTACAGAATTCTCAGAGTTTGGATCTATTTGAGTGAGTTTGCTTTTAATTATCCAACCGATTCGCTTCTTATTGAGAAAAGGGATCGGACTGTCCAATAGTGTACGTGTAGAATTAGTACAGCGTTGAGAATGTAGGTGCGGCGCAATGGTGGGAAGTGCCTTAGAAGTAAAACAGCGGTGAGTTTATTGGATACACTATGCACGCTTTTCTCTCTCTACTTTTCCCTCGCCCTCGTCATAGTTCAGGTCTGCGACTTCACATTGTTTTAGGGAGCCGAGTGGTCTCCGACACTTTGACGCAAGTCCCTGGATTTTCCGGGTGAATTTTCAGTCAGAGTCACATGGGTTGCTGGATCGAATTACCAAAACATGATCCTATTCTACATAAGACATTCCACGCCACTTCATTGTTCCCCCAATACCGAGTTCTTTCGGGTTTTTCTATTTTTTCTTTTGTAAAACTGCCTCCCATTGCTTTTGGCGATGCGATGCTTACTTTACTACTACGAATTTAAAATGGAAGTTCAACTTAAAGAATAAATGTAAAAAGGCTTCTGGTCTAAGGATGAAAAAATAAAATCAAATAAACGGTGAGCGAGGTTCGGGATATCGGCTTTGAGCGGCGCCGAACAGCGCTGATACTTCTAAACGCAACAGGAAAGAATGCAGATGCTGGACGATAGGATTGAAACGTCATTGAATCGTTCGGGTGCCCCGAAGCAGTTGCGAGAAATAGAATTCATTGAGGACAGGTTATGAGATGGAAGCATCGCCAGATCGCTCCGGTGCTCCAAGCATCAACGTCATCGAACCATTCCAATACTCGAGGCATCGAAAAAAATAAAAAATAAAAATAAAACAACTAGGAAAACAGATTTTATGGCTTGCTAGAGTCAGAGAGCGAGTCAATATGAGAACTGAAAAGAACAACTTTCCGGTCCGCTGTGTACCGTTTTTTATAGCCCGAGTTTTCTTTGTTCTTTTCGCTCGAGCAAAAATCGATTCCCTTCTACGGGTTTCTTCAACACTGTGTGCCCTGGTCCTGATTTAACAAGGCGTCTTCGTTTACTCAGGAAAGGCCTCGGTATTATGTAAATTCATCATATAAGGCTCAAACGGCACAATCAGAACGGTGGCGGACAAAATTTAAGATTATTGCTATTTTTCTCTCACTCCGCTATGGCTCCAATACGGAAGCCTGGTAGGTCTATTGATAGAGCGGCTCACACTTTTTCGCAATACGAAAGTACAAGTTGATAACGCGACTTGAATTTTTACAACAAGATATGAGACAAAGAACACGACTCCGCTCATCGTAGCGTGTTTGTTGTTTTGATTTTCTTCCTAACTATTTTTTAAGGAATGTTGATAAATAATTACTGGTTATACTTTCAATAAATAATCAGATTTTCAAATATTCAAAAATGAATGAAAAAAGTTTCCAATATCGTAAAAATTATCGTGTTTTCTCGTTTACTTCATCAGTGAGTTAGATTAGAAATAAAGCCTTTTTATTGTAGTTTACTCACAGGCTTCACTATACGTGTCGTTTTAACTACTTTGATGATTCCTTTTTCGTTATCCCTTGTCCCCTCAGCCTCCTGGTCTTTCCGTCTCTTCACCTCTCTTTCGCTTTCTTCTCTCCTTTTCTTTCTCCACATGGGAAAAAGTTTATCGTGTCAGCAGATGCCAGCTGTTGAAACGTCAAGTAAGCCGCTGGAATAGAAAAAGGAGTCGGAAACTGCGAGAAAAAAGCTTACAGCTAAGAATCGCTAGCGAGAAATGAAGGGAGAAAACTAAAAGAGGTGTACATTCAGTTCACGAAGGATGGACATATATTGGCTGCCCGGTACCAAATGGCGGTGACGTTATCGACGAGATTTTCGACAGGTAACATTATTAAGATAAAATTCTAGCCAGTCGATCCAACTTGGCCGAGATTTTTTCTTCTACAAGGATATAAACGAGTGATTTCAAATTTGATCAAGCTCTATGTCGTTGACTGACATTTATCAAATTTCTCATAGGATTTTATTTCAGTTTTTTCCTTCCCACCTTTCACTCACTTTTTTCCTTGTCGCGTATCGAGGGAGAAAGGAGATGCCCATATATTTGTATTCGTGGTAAAAAAAAACAGGGCGATACTTTCGTATGCCGTGGCTGCTGGCAAGCAATAACGATTACCTCGTTCTCTTTACGTATTTTTTTTTATTTTTCATCCTCCATTCCTTTCCTCCTATTTGCTCTACTCTTCTTTTCTCTCATTCCTTTCTCTTTCGTTTTCTCGTAGAAAAATAATGGGCAAAGGGTATCGAAGCGTATTCTGGCAAAGTCTATTTTTATCGGACTATACATCTTGTGCAGGGGAGAAAAGCTTTTTGAGAGAATGAGAACAAATGCTTATAGAGCTCCGTACGAGTGTGTTAAAAGAGATAGAGAGAGACAGAAGGAGAACGCAGCTGGCGCGAATATTAAAAGCAATCGCTCAGTCTCGCGTAATAACTGACCGGCCGCGATTTCTACCCTCTTTCGAATCTTCCATCTCCTTTCTCTCTTTCTCTTTTTTTCCCTTTCTCGTATATATACGACAATAAATGTAATAAATTTTTCTGACGCTCGGGCCCAGTAGTCGTGAATGTTCGTTCTCAACGTTTTCCCTTCCGGCAGCTTCATTCAAATCCCCTCCCCGCCCTTCCACTTGTCTGTTGACTCTATTGTATTTTCTATATGCAGAAATAAATAGGAAACCAGAATAAATCATTCAACGAATAGCCAAAAGTAAGAGTGAAAAATCTGAAGTATTTGAAGTGGAAAAATTCTGAAGCGAAATGAAATTGAAACAAACCCGTTTATTTTCAAATCTCTCGAGTCCTTTGTTCTTTAGACTATTCTAGTTTCCGTTATAACAAAAAAAAACATGAAAAAATGACATCCCTGTACCCGTCGTTGATTCCGCTATATGAGATATTAGATTTGCACCAATTCTGCAATGCATAAAAGTTTTTTCGTCATGTCTCGCCAGAGGCCACGAGAAAACAGAATCGATTTTGCTGTGAGTTCGTCATGCTCATGCGTGTGGCTAGCGAAAAAAGGAAATTAACTGTGAACGAAATAGGTGGATGAGCCGGAAATGATCAATTCGGAAAATTGACGTCGGGAATTTGAGGCGGGACGTTTCAACGGGCAAAGAGCAGAAGGGAAAACCTCCAGTTCGCGTATATTTGTCTTTAATTTGCTCAACGAATTAACGCTATTTGAGGCGAGCAAACGAGAACCGGGATTTCTCGTTGGATTTAGGAGATAAAATGTTGTAATTTTTTTCCTGTTAATCCACGACTATACATATGCATTCCACGTGTTCTCAAAATGTCCCAAAGTATTTTTTGCCTTTCTAACTTTTTTTTACAAAAAATACTGACGCCTCAATTCGCAAAAGGTATATGCGTTTTTTTTCATCTCACCTGCGAGCTATTTCTCTCGTGAAAATGAAAAATTGAAAAATAATAAAAATAGAAAGAATCTCTGCCTGTCGCGGAAGATCGAGGAAACGACATTGCGAAGATTGAATTAACGTGTGCAAGACGAGTAGGTAGTGACTCGTTTCCCAACTAAAAAAGAACGCTTGATAAATTTCACCGCATATCCGCAAGAGTCAACCTGATAAGAGGGTAGTTTATCGGAGTGGATGGGAGATGAAAAAAATACTCCCCTTCCCTTTTCAGTGGTGCATCCTTGGAACGGGGATGTTACAGGATTCGATCGTGGAATGTGGCTCGAGAAATCGCTTTGTGAATTACCTCCTCGAGGCTTCTGGTATACGCAAAAGATTTAGAGAAGGAAAAAAAACTACGAAGCTTGTATATGAAGCACCGAAGAACGAGGCAAACTTTACTCCCGTTCTTTTTTCCTCTTGCACGGATCATCATCGAAGGAGAGACGACGACGTCGAGGACGACGTTAACTTTTCAGGAAGGGGTTAGTTCTTCCAATTTCCAGGCGTGCCAACCAGATTGAATTTCTATCGTCGCCTTTGGCTCTCTTTTTCTCATGTTCTCTTTCTCCCTATTTCCTTTTCCTTCTCGTCGAGGCAGCCGATCATTTCTCGAGATATCCCATAACTGGTTATGCTTGTGAGGATAGCTTTTACTATTTCATCCTCTCCCATTCCTTCATCCTTCTTCAATCCTGTGAATTGCCCTTGAACCGTGCTCCACTCCTCTCTTTTGTTTTCATTTTCCTTATCAATAATGTCACGGCGCGTTCGCATTCTGCGACCCTCGATGATTATTTCATTGCAGTTCGATTCTCATACTCTTCCAAATAAAAAAAAAATTGTATCTTCTATAGAAATCTATTTGAAGAAATGACTTTCGCTATTGATTTTCAGTCACCATTTTTTTTTACCATGGCAGCAACTTATTGCTAAATAAGTTTTGTTGTCCATCGTATATTTGATGGTGGTAGTTATGAAAAGCTCTTGTTACGTCAGTCATTGCCTGCTTACATATGGAAAGTCGGTAAATTTAACACTAATTATGTTCGATAAGAAAAACCCAGCAATCGAAGCTCGCCCAGGGTAACGGCGGAAATCGGCTGACATTGCTTTTCTCTCTATATAATCGCCCGAATTCGCCACAATCTCTTTCGCCCTCGCAGGGGCGAGATATCGACTAACCGGGACCCTTAATGCGGCGTCAAACTGGCATGCAGATGTCGCATTGAATCACCACCCCAAGCACTGTCGGTCTTATTCTCCGACTTTGGTGATTTTTCGCACACAGCGAATATTAGTATCATCACCACTGCCTTTTTCCAAACCATCTTTTGTTATCTTCCGTAACTGAATAAATGTGCCACTTACACTGGTGGACGATGCTTCCGAAAAACCAGTTGAGCTTAGAAAACGCATAAATAAAAATATAAAAATATTCATATTCTTGATACGCTTGAAGTCTACGAGACTCGTAGATATTTCATCAAAATGGATTTCATAAATATTACTAAACATTATATGTCCAATTGGCATTCACCCTGGAAATGTGATTAAATGTAACAATCAGTTTATATTTACCAAATGAAGATAAACATGCTGATCCAAAACAAAACAAAAAAAACAATATCAAAAACTTATATATGTACAGATTGTGGGTATGTAAAGAGCATATTAAACCTACAACTTTGAAGCACATGTCAATAGTTAATAATTATAATCTTAAAAAGCTAACTCTACTTAAGTAATATACTCACACTAAATATTTATGTTATCTATTTCATTTATAACACGATCTCCTTTGTAACAAGCGAAAGCCTTCAACATAAATAAAAATACTACTGTATGTCCAATTGAAAAGCTTTTAAATCGATCTCAGGACCAGATTGACCTATGCAGATTGAAAGGCAAAAAAAAAGGAGCAAAGTAAAAAATACAATTCAAGGATCCAAAAATTACCAATTCGACGTGGAATGCTCCAGAGATGATTAGTAATAAACTGTACAAGAAGAACTCATAGCCCCAGCTTTAATTTATTCCGTAACTGGTCGGAGAATTCAGTGGTCTAGTAATAGACTCCTCTCATATGGGCTGTAGGTTGATGGCAATGCTATTGCTTTAGGGGTTGAAAATTCACCAGAATAATCAAGATAGAGGTATATAATGAGACAGATAAAGGGAAAATTTAACACTAAACCTGCTGGAACGTTGTTAGTAAACGGTCGCTCTGCGAATTTCAACCCCCAGGTGAAAGAGGAAACATTTCGGGGTATGATATCAAGCAGCAGATCGTAAAATCGATTATATGGGAAGATCGTTAGGAAATGCCTAGACAATAGGAACATTTATAGAATGAGAAGTGCGGAGTAACTGTACGAGGTGAGCATTGAAGATATTGTCCGTCGACGTTGACGCAAAACCTATACATATTTGCCAAAAATATTATTCATTCTATGTGAGACAGAAAACCGAATATTTCAATGAGAAAAAATCGTAAATCAATTGATCAAACAGGCTTTTGAAGCGGACGGTTCAAGCTCCATTTTACTTTTATATTTATGTTTCTGTGATTTTATTTTGCACCTGACAATTTTCTATAAGCCAATTTTATAAAAAATCGTACATTCTATCGTCCTCAGTTTTGCGATTTTATAACTTTTTTTAGTGATCTTCAGAAGATTTTTGACTTTCAGCCGTCATATTTTTATGTGTAACCTCCATAAGCGAAAAAGTAATTGGAAGCATGTAATTATAAAACCAGTGTATCATTCACAAACCACGGATGAGAATATGGATGTTGAGAACGACTCATTCGACATTAAATGTCCCATACTAAAGACGCGAGGGTAGGGTTAAAGGAATGAGAGAAGGAGGGAGAAGAAGTAAGACGAGAGTTACTCGGGAAAGAGATCATTCGAGGAGTCAAGAGAACGCGGCCTTGTGCGAAAATTTACGCCAAAGTTGTGCCGAGAATTCCATAGTTTCCGTCCTTCGTAACTGCACGTTGTATCCAGAGGGCGCGTTGGCTTGTACAAACTCGTCCTATTCATCGCCTTCACCATCCCTGTATCGTTATAAACTTGTAGCCGAGTGTGATGTTCCCTTTTGTGCACCGATGTGTTTTGAGGAATAGTCAGAACGAAATTCGAACACTTCATGCGAAATATGGTATTTTGCGAAGGGCTCGGCATCCTTCTTGAAGAGATACAAGTGGTATGAGCTAAAAAACGAGGATTTAACTTATAACCGCGGTCATTTATATATGTTCAAATTTGAAAATAGATACACATTTTTGTTATTGTAAATAATGTGTTTTTTTTTCTTCAATTACAGATCGACCCTAAGGTAGCATTTCCAAGAAGGACACATCCCAAGGTAAGGTTTAAAATATGCTCTAACTAAAAAATAATCGTAAACTGAATAACATTGCGAGTCTCGGTGCGTATATGGATTCAAATTGTATACACTGTCCTATATCAGCTTTTGAGCAAATCGCTCGTGGGATCAAAAAAAATAAATATTCTAAATGGAAAATCGTCAAGCTAAACTAAACCGCACGATGTCTGCTCTCTCAGGAAAGTACAGAGAGAAGAGTGTAATGAAAAATATCTAAAAGTGTTCATGTGATAAGAATATTTCTAAACAGTGTTTACTCGAATAGCGTAGTATCGTGTCGCGAAGCTTGGCAAAGGGAGCAAATGGGATTGAGAAAGAGGATGAGGTAAATCAAGGGATACAGAGAGAAAGAGAGGAAGAGCCATAGTACATAATATACTGAATGGTTCGAGGCTTTTCCATCTAGGGTGTCAAAGCCTGAGTGGTGGGAGAATGGGGAATAATGAAGCTCTCTTGCGCGTCCTATAGTAATCAGCGCAATTAAGCATAATTCACTGTCAAAACGGTCACGGGATTATTTCGTCGACGAGAAATAGGAAAGGGGGAGGATGAATGAAGAGCTAATTCACGCGAGTAAAGTACGGATGGTTATAATTTTTTTGTAACAATAGCCTATTATCAATTCTCATTATAGAATTTTTAGGCATTGTTTTATGTGTGTTATGACTACAGCAAGACCTATTAATGATTCAATCCAAAAGATTTTTAGGAACATCATAAATTTACGTTTCGGTTTTGGTTCGAAGCCCTCTTGAAAGTTTTTTAAAAATTATATTCTACAAAACTTTTCACAATCATTATGTCTTTTCTGCATTTTTTCAATAATCAATGTTTGTTTCCAGTTTTTTTTTTTTTTTCATCACCAACGTCCATCGACGGAGTACCGTACCGTCGATGTTATTGCAATACTGGCAATTACACATAAAAAACATTTTCCCAACAGCCGGAATTATGCCCGAACCACGACGCTACGGTACTCCATGCTTAATGTTGGCTTTTTTTAAAATTTCATTTCTGATCTGGATTGGGATTTTGTTTTTGTAAAAATCGAACTTTCCCAATACTCTTTCCTTTTGACCCAATGTCTCAAATTTAGTGACAGTTCCATGACACCGCTTGGTGCGAAAGTTACGGGATACGGTATGAAAAAATGTCACGTACAGAGGACATTTAAAAGCGGAATAAGCAATGCTTGAGCCTGCAGGACTCGTCGTGGAGCGAGCGCGTCAGTTCACATATAAAAGATTTATTAGTAGGAGAAAGGACAAGAATGCACCAGGACGAAAAGCAGGTAACATGGGAAATAGTGAGGGCGCAGCTTTAAGCGCTATTACACGAGGGTGAGAAATTTCATGCGGCTTAATAATATAAATGCCATGCACGTGAATTTCCGAGAGAGCGAGGCCGAGCGCGCAGTGGATTCAGTGAGAGGGCCAACCCCGGAGTGACTGAATTGCGCTAATTTTAATTGTACCCCACTTCGAAGCGTTGAAACGCTGTTGCAGTCTTGCTAACCCATTCCCTTGCTCCTTCAACTTCGCAGCCCCTAGCCTCAGCATCCTCCATCAGGGTGGAACAGGAATATCCAGAATATATTTTCGAACTGTGGGTAGTAGGGTCGTGTTAATTTTCTACATTTGCTCAATTTGATGACCCCTTCCCTTCGAATTTCTTTTCGGTATGGTGAAAGAAATAAGTTTGTTTCAGTGCTATGAATTATCGTACTGCTTCTAGTTTTTCTAGAATGAACATGCTAAAAATTCATATGCGTATTCGTACTATAATAATGTACTTATTTTAGGGTTTATATTTATTCGATTATATGCTTGAAACTATTCGTGTGAGGAAATCTCTCGTCACGAGATCACCATTAACAATTTAAAAAGCTTCTACGGGGAAACCTTCTTTCATAATGTTTCATACTTCGTAATCATGCATAATCGAGTGATCGAGTAAAAATTGATTATCCGCATAAGTTATAATTCGATTCAAGACAACAGTTGAGCCGTTCGTGACGCGAACGTCTCCTCGATTCCAATCGAAATAACGTTTCTACTAGCACACTACACTGAGAAAAAAACATTGTTGATTCAATAGTGTTTTGATGTTATTGGAAGAGTTTTCTTCATTTAACTGCAATGTTTTCGGAGAGAATGAATCTGCAGTTTGATCTAAAATCATTTTATTCGTTTAATCATGTTTAATCTTGTGATGAACATATATTTCATCGGCACCCCGTAAAGCCACGTTTCGTTGTTCCAATGATTTTTTTTTTCACCTAGGCGTATACGCCTGTGCGGACTCGGACTTTTCCTACGGGATTTTGCAATTTTTATGAAACGGTAGACGAGCTCGTGACAAGGAGAGGAGATTGTCCGCTGTTGGTCGTTGCCAAGGCAGACAAGTAACAAAGGGGGGATAAAGTGCGCCCCGAAACACTCTTTCGCGTTTGAAAAAGTAATACGAATGCACGTCAGCCTCGAAATTCTCTGCTCCATCTTTTTCCTACCTTGTTCCACTTTCATTCATACGCCATTTTCCCCTATTCGCTCTCTCTCCCATTCTCTTTTTTCCGTCTCTATTGCAACGCAAAGTAATACCGGCAAGTTTCACTGCACGAACTATATCTCAGAAACGACTTCGGCAGGAGGAACTGAACAGCGAAAGAGATGGCAACGTTTTCAACCTCTACTAGACGTATTTTCACCGGACGACCGGGACGACGACTCCAAGAACCGCCAGAATGAGGGAAAATACTCTCTCGGTTTTATCTCCTTTCCACTCGATGCGCTCAATACCAGAGATATTTTGAGCGATACGCGTGATTGACATCGACTATTTTTTCTCCCAAGGATTGTCTCATGCTGTTTAACATGGTAAAACAGAAACCCCAATAAAACCGCCACGTTTCAATGCCGCGTCTTTCGATATATCTAAAGTTATAAAATCGTGATTGGATTTGAAAGTTGTCGATATGTTTGCAAATAATTATCTTATAATATATCAAGACGTTTTCATAAATTCCAACAATGTTTCAACGACGCCAACTATTTTAGCGTCAATAAGGTTGAGTTGCAATATGCTGACTATGGTGATGGTTTAAATAGCTAGAAATGTCATGTTCTAAATGTTAACGCGTAAGACGAGAAAGTTCATCGAAATGTCGGTAGTTGGCAGCTTCGTTTCAATCCCGGAGGGATTGCTCGTTCTCATGTTACAGATAGTCCTCCCGGACGAATATAATCAATCCCTGGGGTGCTATGTATGCCCCAGTATCGACAAATGTTATACTTGGAACTTTCAAACTCGATTAGAAGCACCGAGAGATAAAGCTCGAGCCGCTGTCACTTGACAGAGGATAGAGAATAAGAAATTAAATAGTACCACAAAGGAAATTAACTCTTTTTGCAAGCGTCCAATAAATGGAGATGATTGAGAGCTTCATTTTATTCGGAAGTGATATTTGACGTTAGAAAAATCGTATTGATGACGGTTCCTGGCACTTTACCAAGAATTGAAGTATTCTATATATGCATTAAAAGTATATGATTAAATCATAGATAGATCGCATTGAGAGACGAAGAATTTGTGTTGAAAGTGCGAATACAATTTCGGTCAAGTCATCGGTGCTCAAAAGTATTTATGGAGCTTTGATTTCTTGCTTTTCTCGTCTTGAAGCCAATATATTTAGTCGTTCATTAATTGCCGTGGCTCGAGGATTACCCGCGTGGTATAGAGCAGTCGAGCCAAAGCCCGAGTTTTCCACAAATTGGCGAAGGAGAAAAATATTTCACGCAGAAGGGTAGCGTTTTGGGGGCTTGGTTTGGAGGCTACGAAAAATGAAGATAGGTGACGTTCGAGTATTCTCTCCTTCTCCCTTATTCCTCCTCTCAGTCCTTCTCAAGAGCCACTTCTGGGCACATAAGACGTAATCGCCATTGGCAATAGGAGAAGCCCTTAACCGAGACGATCACTCTGACAAACGAAGGAGAAGAATAAAAGGGGATGAAGAATCGTTGGGGTGCGAAATAATATATAGCTATAGAATAAAAGTGCTCGTAGGAAAAGTCGGATAGAGAGCAAAGTTGAGCTGGCAGATGAAAGTGAGAAGGATAGAGTGAAAAAATGAGGTGCGGCGAAAGGGACAGAGGGAAGAAAGAAAGTCGACGTCGGCAACAGCTCCAAGCTTCGTATAATACCCACTTGTTACTGAGTAGCGGTATACGAAGGAAGCAGAAGAAGCATAGCACGATTCTTACCCTTCCATCCCCTTCAGTCCTGCCGCTTCGTACAGCTATAAACTCACCCACCTCTGGATATATCAACGAGAATGGTATTTGTGACCATATAACATACATGTAAAGAATATACAGCGCGTGCACGACGGAAGAAAACTACTGCAACGAGAGGGTTAGGACATTATTCAGACCACTGCACTGAGAGAGCACATGAAGGAGGAGCCGAGCCTGAGGAAAAGAAGAAGTAGTAGGAGAAAAACAAAGCAAGTGTGTATAGCCGTTAGCCTACAGTAAAGGCTGGAAGCAAGAGAATGGGAGAGACAAAACTCGCGTACTCATACTAGAGAGACGACGCAGTCTGCAAGAGGCAGCGGGAGAATCGGTACGGGCCGAATGGGAGGAAAAGTAGGGGAATAAAAGACAGCGTGGATAAGGGAAGATAGTAGGGAAGTGTGAGAAGGCGAGAATGAAAACCTAGAGGGATGGAATGTGAGAAAGAGAGTGAAGAGCAGGAGGAAGGAGAGCACCACGTCTCGCGTAACGAGCTGCCAGCTCCCCAGGGTCTTCTCTTTCTCGTTTTTCGTTTTGGCCCTCCCACAACTTCAAGCATTCCAACACTACTCCCACACCCTATCGCCCAACCATGTCTCTTCTCTTTTCGAAGCACATCACGCTACGCTCGTGTCTTTGTGCGCGCGCGCGTGTGTCTGCGTGTGTGCTAGGAAACCACCAGCGCAGCATCCCTTATCTTCCCTCGTATGCTCATTCGTTCAGATTGAACTAAGTATAAATATCTGAAGCTGATTGTTTCGATAAAAGTACGTAATAAAAATATTTACACAGGTGATAATTATAAAAATGCGAGTAGTAGTTCAGAGTCATTGCGTATTTAAATTTAAAGTAACGAAAGTATATAGTGATCTGAATATTTGTATTGAAACTGAGCAGATACCGAATAGCCACGACCTTCAAACTCACGAAGTAACCTTGCTACTATTTTCTAGAGCAAGAAACGTACTTTTTGAAGGCTCTACGGAATGGGCAGTTTGCAGAACAGATGAAAGATATTTTTCTTTTACTGCTAAATGTTACGTTAAACTTAGCTAAAGAAGAATCGAAGCTGTGGAACTATTTGTGTAAAAAAAAACCTTTTCAAAAGTACGATATTTTTGCACTATTCCGGAATATAGTATCATGGTGTTGATATCGTATGATATTTGCAGAGAGACATGCAAAGAAAAGTTCGGCGAGCAAAATAAAAAAATATCCATTAGATTGGTTATTTCGTCCTGATAGCTTGTGCTTTTGAAGAATTTACAAAAGCTTCGTGTTTTAGATGATAAGGTCTTAATATGCAGAGCCTAAAAGAGAAAAAATCAAGAAAAGACTTGAATCATCAGATGTTCAGTATAAGTGACATTGCAAAGAACGAAATCCCATGCATTTTATACGTGAAACAGTCATTCAAGCTCCAACTTTGGAGAGAAAGTGGATTTTCTTATGTGCACAGTGATACGTATAAAGAATTTTTCTAGTACAGTTTAGATGTACAGTTATATATGTATTTCTTTTGGTCCTATAACCGGGTGTATATTCAGTGTCTCGTTTTCACTATTTTCCCCTAGGCTGTCATAGGTAGTCAGACAAGAAGGGTCGTGGGGATATAGACGAAGAAAAAAAAATTGTTTGCACGGTGTAAGTGGTGTCCAGTGTCTAGCGAGTCCAAGCAGTACGTCCTCCTTTGCGTTGCCGTCGTCACAAGTGCTATACGACATATTCCCTAAGGCTTTCCTCGTAAGGTCTCACTCTATTACACCGTCCACCCCCGCCCTGCACTCTTTTTTTCATGTGGACAAAGAGGTGAGAGTCGAGAGAGTTTGAGGGTTCTAGATATAGAGTTTGCAGCAATTCTGCTCAAGACTGGTACTCCATGGCAATCTCGGTCTGTATCTATATTCACGCTGGCTCTTTCAACTCTCGTTCTTTCGTGGAAGGATCACACGCTCTATTGGAAAGAGGCCACATGGACGAGTCGAGTGTGTACGATGTTTGAGCCGTCGGGAGTTGCGATAGGTTTGCGGTGGACGCGCTAACTCTTGCCCAACATATATAAATTTATATATGTGGCTTAAGGAGTACATAAGACGAGTAGGTTCCTCATATCGTTGAAAATAAGAAGGCCGAAACGGAAAGAATAACAGCCGGGTAGAATAAAATCTCTATATAGCGGCCGAGATATGTCGCGGTAGTGTCAAACGAAAAGTATCGAAACCGAGAGACAGGCAGGAAGAGAAGTTCTCTTGGGATCTTGAGTTCTCTCCTGTCCTGTTAACCCGAAGTCAATTGAGCATGACAGAAGCTCCTACGAGTCCAATGGAACCCGTGGGATTGGTGGCAGTCTTATTACTTTGGAGCTGTTACCAGGAAATCCAAACATTTCATTCGAGATCTGGAACTCCGTTTATTACCATCTGTGGGAAGTGGAAGAGAACGTTGAACAAGATTGCTTATGAGGGAAATGGACGCTACCTGTTCGGTTACGATGAAGCGGCCAGTTTAATAAAGCCAAATGTTTAAAAGGTCGGGGGCATTAGTCCGATGAACATGTATGGCCATCAGCGACAACGTTACCACCGCCATCGCGAAGAGAACAACCGGTACTAAACGTTATCGCTGTACCACTCGATTAAACGTTGTCGCTCTCCCATAAAGTGACCACAATAACCAGCGGCCAATGGGAGGACAGTGATGGGATAGGTGGAGGAGGAGAGGTTTTAAGGGTTGGAGGAGAATAATTGGTTGGGCAGGGGCATTCGAGAACGGTGTTGCTGGGTAGGTGTAGAAGAGAGGTTTCGGACCCTGGCCCTGGATGATTCAAACTGTCCGGAGAAGGAGTGAAGAGACTAAACCACCTGAGGGAGTGGGTGAGAATGGTAGTGGCGTTGGGTGCTTCGTGAAAGGATGGAATTTGCGGAGAATCTACTGTCTCCTAGCTGGACCATAAATCGTTGCTTAATCTTCGACAGAACTTTCTAAACCTGGCCAACTCCCTGGCACGACGACTATAGCTTGCTCGTATAGGAGGAACCAAAAACCAGGACGGAGGATGGGCCTTTTGCGATGCCTGGTGGTTGGATAACGGGGAAACGCATGGGTTTGACCACGAATTAGTTCAGCACGGAACGTGGCCGTGGTAGAGAATGGAGAAAGGCAAAGGGATATAGCATTGGTGAGGGGCAAAGGGACACTGGTGAACGGTGAACTAGCAACTATTACCTAGTCATGGCAGCGTTCGTTGTTTACGTACAACCAAGAGAGCGAGAAAGAGAGAGAGAGAGAGAGAGAGAGAGAGACAACGAGAAAGCGAGAATAGTGTGAACACCACATTGGGATAGTATATGGTACCAATAGAGAATAGGGAGAGCCAACATGAGAAGTGTAGAGAGAGCGAGAGAGAGAGAGAGAAAGATGGAGAGGGAAGGAGAATGACAGAGAGGAGTGTCAGGCCGGTAGTCCCGTGGCCCGGAGACGGAAGCCTCAGATACTACGTTGTTGCATTGAGATAAGCTAAGCTCTCGCGTGATGGAGCAGCCCGTAAACTTGGTTCCCCCATGCAAACCCTCCTTTTCACCTCGCCTAACTCACACTTGTCGCCTTGCTTTCAGAGCATGATGCTGCTGAAATAGCTGCTAGATAATGTACAGGTATATATGTACATATACACCGGCATCATCCTACATATCGGTGTATATTTAGACATTTCGATGTTCTACGATATTCCATGTACGCTTTCAGCACATACAACCTTTACCATAGCATTTCATCGAAGGCGACAACCAACGACGATGACTACAGATCCCAGATTCATTTATCCAATCCAACGTTCTGCATTGAATCTTTTTTCTGGTTAAGCATTCAATACGCCACAAGTTCGTTTCCATATGATAAGACCTCTGGACAGTGGATTTCGATGAATTCGGCATCGACAGGTCACTTTTATTGACATGCCTGTTGAAAATATGTCTGCACATGTTTTGTAGAGTGCTGAAACGCCCGTGATTCATGTTTATGATTGCTGAAGGAAGCACAGTTTCCGAGAGCGAATGGATTTTTTGAAAAACAACGAAACATTACTCGGACTTGTTACAAGCTCCTATTCGAGCTTGCACCTCCATTTCAATCGCTATGTCTTGTCTGCTTTATCTCGACACAGACGTGCTTGTTTCTTCATTCTTTTTGTCCAACTTTTAATATTGCTTGGACACAACCAGCCTGTTTTCTTCTCAGACAAGCTGGAGCTTTTCATCTTTTCGTATGTGCAAGCTTTTTATCATCGCATTGAGTCCGCAGTGCTAAGGGATTGGGGATAAAAGAGACGCGAAGGTTGAAGGACTAGAGGATAAGAGAGACCGAGAGAGGAAAGAGGGAAAAGTGAGAGAATGCATGCACTGGTTGCGCACAATCCATCCCTCACCCGGTTCCCTCGCCCCATGACGTGGAAGAACAACCTCTTCTCTCGGTCTCTGATGTCCCTGTGATACAAACGCCCGAGCTGAGTCAAAATGATGCATCATACGGTGAATGGGCCTGGTAATTGCGCGCTTAATATTTCAGAGCTTTTTTCCGTACAAGCATATCACAAGACGACGATGGTACCGAAAGCGAATAGAAAGAAGGGAAAAAATGGTGTAGAGTGCTGGTCTGAAGCCCCGTCCTTCACGAATCGTGGTGCTTTTTTACTCTTAGTAACAGAGCCAACGAGACGTTTTTATATCATTTACTCTGTGTGAGATTCCAAAAGCTAGACACAGAGAAAAAAGAAGGGAGAAAATACGCATTTGCTTGGGAGTTTATTTGACGTGTTCCCGTGGTAGCCGAAGTAAAAGCTTCGCATGCAGCACCAACCTATCTTGTCTACCATGAGCTAAAAGCAACTCGTGTGTTTTTCTAGTATATCTCTCATCATGGACAACGCTGAGCTATCTACATTTACCTGCAGCACAAGTTTAATTCCAGGTTGCAGCGAGTTGTATAGATAACCGATCGCCATACTAGTTTGTTAAATTCAACCGACGAATCGATATCGAAATTAACGTAGAAGTGTACGATGGTCATCGTCTATCCACAAAAATAAAAAGTCTTGCTCGATAACAAACCGTCGACGAGCATCGATGAACAGAGGATTAAAAAAATTTCATTGAGTCAATTTCGATGTCAATTTCAACTAGCATACTGGCTTCCTACAAACAGGGCCGCGAACGTTGTCTACCAAAGTCCTGAATCTTATCTCACAGGGACAATGCTGCTCGTCATTCGTGATGAAGGAACTTTAGCAAGTACTAGGACTATCAACTACCATGTTGAATATATAATTTCAGTTTTTTCATCCCGTTCTCGTAATCGGAGCTGAAAAACACAACAGAAGCTACGCAAAGTCATCAACGGGAAGGAGTAAGTATTTGAGAGAAGAGTGGAGATTCTGCGGGTTAGTAGTCTGCTATTCTTAGTGCTATGAAAACGGAAGTGAATGGAAGATTCCTTCGGAGACTGGAAATCAGAACGTTGAAAAACGATAGAGAAGACGAAGGATAAGAGGGCTGCTGCATTCTAGGCTGACGATAAGGGACAAAAGGAGTTTTAATGCGGTGCTCTACAAAGCACCATCTGAGATTCACCCCTCATTTTAACCCCGTAGAAAAGACGCCAGTGTCGTTCGTTTCTTGAACTACCGTTATAGCGATGATAGCATTACAGCCACTTTCCGAATCTTCTGATTCTCTCGATCACCGCCGCGTGAGCTCACAGCAAAGACGATCTTCAACGATCTCAATCCCAAATTGATAATAAAAAATGTTCAATTAAACCACCGAAGAACTCGGTGATTCTGAAATGGACACGTGAATTTTGTCAGATAGAGAGGAGGAGACGGAAAAAGAGAAAAAAAAATTAGGGTCGAAGGATGAAGGAAGACCCGGGTAAAGGAGGCAAGCAGATCTGGCACAGAGTGAAGATCTTTGCCAAGTGGCCTCGTCGAAAATACGATCAATACTATGAAACGTCTTTTCATCGTGTTCGAGACGATGAAATCGACGTAAGAGTAAAAAGCTCGACTGAAAAGAATGAGGCTCGGCGATCAACGAAGACAACTACGATGAAAAAAAAAAAAGAAGAAATAGAGAGGAAACGTTGCTCGTGTGAAGTTGTAAGCCATCGAGAAGCCTAAATCCTACTCGGGTGCCTCCCCTTAACCCTTCAAGATGTAGCTTTTCAAACTCTCTTTTTCCATCTCGCTGCCCACCATATACGCCACCCTTTTTTCCTCCCCGCTAAAACAGTTTCCTTCCTTTTTTACTAGTTTCATTCTTTTTTCCTCTATCGTTTCACCTTTTTTCATGGTCGCTTCGGAGAGTCTTGCGTCCCCGAGGCGAATCCTCTTGCTCGGGCTTTTCCACACAATTCCAAGCCAAACTCCACTTTTCCCAACCCTTCCTCGAATCCAACTACATACAGGGGAAAGGATTTTTTTATCCTGCAGAGACTCGCAGCCTTCAACTGGACTATCTACTTTTCCCTTCCCAACCCCGCTTTTCAAATGATAGGTACACTTTTTTATTGGACAACACAATTGAACGAGACCGTGCAAAAATTTTTTACCCCAAATCGCAACTTTCAGCTTCACATTGATATCGTACTAGAAAAAGAATTCGGGGAATCGCTGCTGTAAGGCAGAGCAATTATATATATTTTATTCTTCGAACTTTTTCATTACTCATGGAATATTTTGAATTTGTAAACTTGTTAGAACTGTCATTGATAAGTGTACAATTTTAATGACGACCATCACTACAACCAAATAGAGTTTCCAACTTCGATGGTTCCCAAGGTCATTTATTAGTGCCATTTGCATCTCTTTCAGTCAACTCAATTGAGAGCAATTTTTTTTTTCATTTCTTTATGCTCTCTTACAAAGTTATGAACGAGATTCGTCAAACAGTGTGGAAGTGCCGTAGTTTCACAGGTGAATTTCAATGGGAGATGGGAGGCTGATTAATATCAATAATGTTCAAACAAAGCCACGGACATGAAAATCCCAGGACAAAATATATGAAATTTCCTTACTATTAATGCACCCTCTAGTTTCATAGCTCAAACCGCATTCTCTCGTAGGTGGTTATAATTTTGAAAGGTGGAAAGAGAATTATTTCCCGAGTTCAGGAATGTATACACTGCTGTACTTAAAAATGTTGAAAAAACTTTTTCGATGTTGCGCAAATCTCGAAGGAGAAACTTACCGTGAGAGTTGCAACGTTCTCTGTTATTTGCATCAATGCAAGTTTACGCGATTTAAGGTGAATGGCTGATGGTAATTCAACGAAATGATCTAAAAAAAGCCTTCCAATAATTCCAGTAATTCTCCAATTTCTTTCCCTGCCGAATTCGCAATTCGTTGTTTTTCAACCTTCACCAATGAGTCGTGAAATAAAAAATTGGTGAATTACAATTTCTTTTTCCTTCATTTCGTTGGACTCCAACGTTGCAAACTTCAGCGTTGTTAAGTAGCTTCGTCAATTCTATGAAACGTTTTTTTTTTTTAAATACTAATGGATTGAAAATTTTTAAGATAAAATTAATAGCGGTTGGGCTTAGAAGCTGGGTGGTTTGCCATGGAATGCTTCATATGAAGGTTTCACATTTGTGCTCTCTAGCATCCCAGTTCTCGCTCTTCTCTGGGAGGATGTGGGATAGATCGTGGTACCTATCAAGAACACAATGTGAGGTTAACCCTGCTTTGGTCTCTCACAACTGAGTGAACCTGTGGCCTCGTTCCCCTTCGTCCTTTACTACCCGCTCCGCAGTCAGGTGCATGCATTCTGGATACTAACATACACAGGGGCTCAATCTTCATAGCTTTAACGGTTTATTCATCTTTCACCCTACCCCCCTTCCTCCGGCCTTTTCTTTGAACCCAAACAATCATCGAATTTACATACATATATCGATGTTCATATCCATTTAGATGTTTTAGATGTGTGCTCATTATCCTGATCGGTAATTAGGATTGCTTCCGGTGTTTCAACTGAAATGCACGCAAGTACTCTCGACCACTAGCCCAATTCTCTTTGACCCAGGCAAGAGTGATCTGGAAAAAACTAATTGTTCGTTATAATGTTGTTGTGCAGTATAAGATTTGCAGACACAAAATAATGCAATAATTAGTAAACGTTTTCAACATAAAAAAGTAGAATGATGAGGTCGATGTCATCATCGAAACTTCCAGAAGTAAATCGAAGTTAGCAATTACATCGAAGTGGCGAAAAGTCGATCGAATCAATAAAAGAAGCGGCTAACCGAAATTCGGCAGTCTTTGACGAAAATTCAAACGATTGATCTCGAGGTAAATAAACCTCGAATTTGTAACCTTTTTAAATAAACTTATTGTTAACTTGTTATAAAAGTATCGAGTTGGAGTTCAGCTCTTTTGACCTTAATCCCTTAAATACTCGTTCTTGATAACTCGTCCCTTCGCGCGGTCTTCACGGACACGACAATTTTCAATCTAAAGGAAATTGGATGCGTATTATTTTCCAAACGATTAATCAGACCCATCCGGTCCGAATAGTTTACCATTGTACGATTACTCTCCTGTACCTATCTCTCATTCTCTTCTTCTTCCTCTTTTACCGGGTCTTTTCTCTCTGGTATAATGTAGTAGATCGCAATAATTCTGCACCGGCACTTTTTCACACGCTTTCACACTCGGAAAATTTTGGGAGCTCCTCGCTCACCCATAACCCTGCTCGTATATAAATTCTGAAATAATAATTTTCACGGTACTCCTATACTTTGCTCCACCCCCTTGCCTTTTGGGCCACAAATTTTGTGCGAGCTTCCACTTCGTATGTAGCTAACTTACTTGAGTACTGGTCTTACTATTTATCAGCAACAAACCCATGGTAAAATTAGAGTAAAAGATTCACGGGAACTCATAGGGATTAAAAAAACGGACTCATCATAACAGAAATACTGCGTCTCTGTGACAAGCGTAAAACCGTAGAAAACTGTTCCAACTGCACTTGCCGAGATATGTGTGATAATATTCCGGTGGCGATCCAAATTCCACGAAGACATTAGCAGATATTTGTATCACCATTTTTCTTACGCTTTCTACGAAAGTATCTTATTAAACTAGTTTATAAAAATGTAAAAGTTTCACGGAATGAGCTGTTCGAGATGGAAACAGGAGGTGGAAAGAGAATCTTGTTACTTTGATACGGATAGACTATATTGAATGCCTCTCTGCATGAATCTGGTTGACTCGCCTTCAAGAGGTCGAAGAATAAGAAATGTGATTGGGAGTTTCATTGTTTCTAAGGTAAATTGAGAAAAAGACAGTTCCTTTACAATTTTGTTGGCTGCTTCCGTCTAGCCCGTATTAGAAGACCAAAATGCTAGCATTTCGGCTCCCGCAATTTCAACGTATTTTCGCCATTGAGGCATTAATCCTTTCAGAATTTTCCAGCATCGTACTGGGAGTCAGATCTTAAGATTTGAGGACAAGTTGATAAATTATATAAAACTGCTTTTTGGCAGTATCATCAACACTGAATTACGTCTCCAATTATTTTATTTTCACGTAGAGTTTTGCACCGTTGAATTTTGCAAGTTCTGATCTAGAAAAGGAAAAGAGAAAGAGTGTGGAAGAGAAAAGAGGCATTTTTATTTGAGAATTTTTAGCATTTGATGAATGCTCGCCTTCAATGAAGGGACCAAGACTCGGAAGACAAAGATCTTTTGCCTTTCAGCTCCCTCTCTTTTTGCCTGGGACGAAGGACAGGCTTTGATTTGACTCGCACTACATTTATTAAGAAACATTCAAATTTTTGCCCGGGGGTGGGGAGGGGGGTTGCATGCAATTTGTGCATCAAAAATACGAGAGTTTTCCTAGCCTTGTGATGAAATTTCTATTTTCTCAGGCATTGATTGGCCTCAGATATGCCCCGCGGGATTTTTTGTGTCAACCGTAAAATGTACAGGACGTCGTGAAAAGCATATCACAAATTTTACAGTATAGACGAAATGTAAGCCTGTGTACAATTCGATTGAGAAGTTTTCCGTTCTGGTACGGTTGGAACGATGCCAGCATAAATAAGATTCGATTGGCATACATGTACATCTAGATTGAACTTTATCCCAATTGCTCATATGCACTCATATACGTGTGAATATTACAAGTGGATAACTAAAATTATATTTTTCTTTTCTAGACTATACACCAACCGCAAGTCAAAAGTTGCATGCATACAACCAAAAAGCTATTCCGTAATGCGCTTTGGGCTAGAAAAGTTGTGTTCGTGAAGTTTTCACGATGGAATTAGAGTTTAAGTGTTAGGAAAAGGAAGACTTTTCGGCCAGGGCGTAATTTTTGTAGCTCGGATCTCATTTGGGCAGATCTTCAAACTAAAGAAGCTTCCAGATAACTTTGGTTATTGAATAATAGAATGAGGTTCTGATCAACTAAGTTCACCTCTCCATTCACTATCTTTTATACGCTTCCGGACCATCAGAAAAAAAATTCAAACGTTCACGGCGTTGAATAATAAAAAAAACAAGCTAGAGTAGAAGTTTGAAATAATTCGTTTCACCCGACTTTTCGTCGATTTTTATTAAAAACAGTTTTAAATTTTCGACTTTGGCAACCACTGGGCCGTGTAGTTGACACCCTAAGAAGTTATCCTGAATTTTCTTAGACTTTTCAAAAGCCTAGCAAATTTTTTGAAAACTCGACTGACCTCTAGAAGGGACAGTGTCCATAAAAATTTGAAAGTCTCCCGAAGAGTTAATTTCTTTGAGTACGGTTACAGCACTCTATTAACTCAAATAACCTTATTGAAATATTCGCTTATCCATTTTCCATTTTTATTTAACCGAGGTAAATAATGAATAAAGTTTCATCCCTCTTGGCCTGTTTCCAGCAGTGATCTCTACCTTCGCTATATCTCTCCATTTCGTCTCATTGTTTGCGGTGAACCACAATCCCGTTGTCCAAATTTGGTCAAGAGGAAACACGACAAGAACATTTCCAGCTGATGTGTGATACGCCAGGTGGTTGGACAGATTCGTCAAGGATACGTCTGGGTCCAGACTGGAAATTTTCGATTGCTGGAAGCGAACCCCAGCTTGACATTGTCAATGCGGATTAATTCTTTTTTTTCATGTTGAGAAGAGAGATTTATAATCTAAAATTCAGGAATGGACCTTTTGCACATAACGGGGAGTAAGCTGCCATATTTTTCGTAACAAATATGCATCAGTTTACCAGTAAAATGTGATACTTAATGACAAGTTTCAAATTGGAACAGAAAAACCCCTCTACAAGATTAAATTATATTTAAATGTGAAAAAAATTAATTATTTAGAACAACATATTACTTCTTAACGGACTTCGATTGTTCGGAGACTAGTTACCTAGAGGGCTGTAAATTATAACCATATCATTCTATTTTCAAGTACTCAACACACTCGATAATATGAAAAATAAAATCACCACCATCACATGATAGCAAAGCCGACCTCCATGAGCCGAACTCACAGAGCAACAGAAGTAGTTTTTACTAAATAACGATGTACGCAAGCGCGACTAAGTAGAGTTGCCGAGCTATCCCCGTCGCTGTGAACAGCTATAAATAGCGGTGCGGAGCTAGGACCTTAACCACTTACTCTGGTCTTATAAGCCATGCAGGTTGACTGGCTACATAGACACGCTCTAGATCCCTGATCCTGCTAAGGCGAGGATTAAACGCGAAGGCCTCCGGACGTGAATACCTTCGAGTTCCTTACGCTGAAACAGCAAGGATTAAATTCTAGATAAGACACGAGCCTGTTGGACACTCGTTGTTACATATCATTCCAACGAAATATTCTCAAATATATTCAGGGGGTTCTCAGATCTTTTGTTTACCGAGAATCGTACCGAAATATTAAGGGAGCCGCTGATGTATCTCCATAGAGCCAAAATCCTAATTTATTCATTAGAAAAATTCGCTAGTGCAAACAATGAATGTTCATCAGATCCTCGTGAAATTCGGGTCACTTTTGAGAAACTGCATCTCGGTGTAACATGGTTGTACAATTGTTTCTTCATGAAGCAGTTAAAAACTCTGATTTTTTAATTTGCGAATACGTATTTCAAATTAGAATATTTAACGGGAGCGGTAGAATCTTCATACTGCGAGATAGGGCGAGCGAAACTAAATTCGTTCCCATCAGCTTCAGCAGTGATTCGATTTAGCAAGCTCGATAACACGCTTGTGCGTCAGACTACTCATATCCCTCTATTTACGATGAGCTAGTGAGTTTTCTCTGTCCCATTATTAACTAGAATACCTAAACGCCTATAGTACACTGAACTGCATTCCCGATAGTAGGGACCGCCCACGTTGATGCGATGTCGATTGAACTGTAACGACGAGATAACGTTGAATGAATGGTTAACCGAGTGAACATTGTGTGGTACGCTAGGGTGATTTGAAATAATCTACTTTTTCACTTTAAATAACAAATTAATATGTAAATACTTTAGAGAAATTTTATTTCCTCGAAATTTATTAATTGCCAGGGGTTTTTGAGCTTCATTTTCATGCTCTCGTAGTTTTATAAAGAGCACTCTTAACGTCTACCGTTCCTCTCTACCGTTTCCTGCTAAACATCAAGCCTAAGAACGATGAAGTACTCGTTGGAGGAAAAGTTGTTTTATCTATGCGCACGCCTTCAGTGGAAGGAAGAGGGACGGAGCTGTCTTTTCACTCGGATAAGGAGGTAGACAGATACCAATAGAGATTCTCCGGAAGAAGAAAGTTTCGAAGGCAGAATTTAGAAGGACAATTTTCTCAAATCCCCAACTGTTGTAAATTACGGATCGAGCCTGCAACTTTGCATTTCCTTTGATACCGCATTTACTTATAGTTTACATTCAAAATGGCGTTGGTACATAGTTTTTCACGAATTCGAAGATTCGAGGGCAGTTTTCCTAAGTACTCGAGATCCTTACGTATCAGAGTTATCTATTTCGTCTTGAAGAGAATGTAAATAACGAAATCGGTCTTGCTGGACTTTTCGAGAATAATCGTTGTGAACTCTTTTCAAGGAGTTAACGAGTTCCACGGTAGAGACAAGAGAACCGACGAAGCAGGAACTTGATAACGAAAGCCGGAGGAACTGTTACGCTGGATCTTTTGTCCTTTCGTCGTTTCTTCACCTTGTCTAAGGGTAGCTTCATTCTTCCCAATTCATCGCCAATCATAATGTTGCATTTTCTCATTTTCAGGACCAAGTTCTGGAAGGTTGACAATCACTCGAGCTTCCAGGACAACTTTGAATATGCTTCTTGCGCCTTCTCGGAATAATGAAACAGAAATAGCTTCAGTGTTCTCTCCTACTTCCGAATGAGAAATCACATTCCTTATCCATCTTTACGAGTAGCCAAGTTTTTCACTCGCAGTTTATAGAATTAGAAAAGGGTGGTTATCAAGTTATGGGAAAGTCTTTCAAAACAGAAATAATTCGTCAGGAAACGAACAGACTAATTACGAAATCACTTTGCCTTTCAAATATTTATAAATCAGCTTACTCAATGGAAAAAATCCCTTTTATTGATGGTCTATATCAAATCTATTGATACCGAAAGATATACAAAGATTTGGTTAATATATAGTAGACTCATTTCATTCGAAATGTCTGCCATATCTGAGGAGATTTCTCAGCAAGTATCCGGAGGAAATTGGTGAAGGTAGCGGCTGAATAATTCTGAATATTTCAAATAACTACCCTATAGAAAATTGGTCTGAATTGGAAGTCTCGGTATAAGCTAATTCTCTGAATTTGTGAATTGTTTCGCTTCTCCGATAGCAGTTAATTCGCGTGAAATGGACCGAGAGAGATAGAGAGGAAGGCGAGAGAAAGAGAGAGAGAGAGAGAAAGGGGGGGGGAGAGGATGGAGAGCGAGCGGGATCTTCAGATAGGAGAGCTTTCCAACGAAAGACGAAATTAAATTTTTGGAGGTACTCGTAGGAGTGAGCCAGCAAAACGAGGCGGAAGGGAGGCAAAGGATTTACCACGAGATTTCCATTCTGACCTGAGTAGTTTCGCTGAGACTGGACGAAGAAACGAGACACCATTTTCGAGCTAAGAAGTGGAAGAATTCGTGAGTAAAGAACGACCTGGACGAATATCCAGAAGACTGAAATTGTGGCTAAAAGAAAGACGAAGAGAGCGAAAAAGAGAAAGAGAGTTCGCCAGAAAAATAGAGATAGAGAAAAAGAAGTGTGAGCAGTGAAAAGCGAGTTCTCCTTCTGGTCGGATAGGGATTCTAAGTGACCCCTGACGTGTTATCACCGCGGAGGGATGAAGAAACCCTAGTGCCCATCTAACGCCTTCCGTGCTGATTACATGGCACGAGGGAACCATTTACGGTCACGAGCACCAAGCACAGTAATGCAGCAGACTCGAAGAGACAGAGAGGGAAAACAGTGGGGAAAAAAAGAAATAGAGCTTTCCGGGTGCTCATTCAGCTTAACCAACGGGGTGAAGACCACTTTGGCTTCAAGATGCCGAGTGTCCGATACCTACGAAGAAAAACTACCCATTCTCCTTCCAACCACGATAAACCCGAACCCAGAGTCCAAAAGCTCTGAATTAAATTGTACGCGCTGCTCCATTTTCTTTCAACCCCGTTGAAAATTTAAAGGTTTGCCACTTCAGAATCGCTTATTTTAAAGCACTTTCTTCTAAAATTCATCATGCAAACGGTGTATTATTTTGCATAATAAATCTGACAATGATCTTTCCATCCCAAGAATATCATTCTGATTGATATTCCTTGACTGTGCTATAATTATGCTATTGAAACATTCACGTTTTCATAACTCTCAGTGATATGGCTTCATTAAGGATGCACAATCCTGTAATATACAAATAAATATATGAGCAAGAACTTAAGATACCGTAATGAGTATTCTTTGGATTATTCTGAACTACGTCACAAGAGGATCCATTTAATTGTAAAACGAGTGTCAAGTCGAGTGGAATTTCAACTTGGTTGGATAGTTTCTCTCGAGGTCTCTCAATTAGCCGGGAATTGAAACAGCGGTAAACTGATGCCAGGGATTCCCCTTTGGGAGGAACAGATTTCGGAGAAGTCACGAATGCTTTCTTCTCGCTCTTTTGCGAAAGGAGAATTATTCGAACATGGTCTGAGCAATGAACTCAAAGCTTTCTATCTCTATTTTCTTTTCGGCGTATAAGAGTTACATAATCTTGACATTAATTTGGGTTCTCAGGTAGTAAATGAGACACTTTCCTGGTCAGAATTGTCCAACGTTCATTATTTCCTTTTGGTGGTACCGTTTTCGACCTGCTTCTTTCTAACCTTATTTTGCAATTCTTCGTAGAAATAGTAATACTCCATAATATGGCAATATTTTATGGCTCATATTTGCATATTCCCAAACCAAAAAAAAATGTTCAAAAAAACGAATTCAATGTTTTCGTTGTGCATTGTTTTCTTCCTCGACAATAAAAATACTAAAATTTCCTTTATAAAATGAAATAAGGTAGGAAGAGTGAAAGCATACAATAAGAAATATATTGTTCTGTACACACGGGAAAACGCAGTCAAATGCGTAAAAGTCAAGACCGTTCAACATTATTTATGGTGAGAACGTCAGAAAACGGTTCCTGCTGCTCGTGACTTATTCTTTTCCTTTCTTCAAGCGTCTTCTTCCGTCAGTTGCGGATCGATATTCGACCTCAGAAAAAAATTGCTTGTCTCTCTATCTATTTTTTTCTTTTTGGCTTCTCTCCCTTTTTGTTCTTCTATTCCGGTTGAAGAAGGAGCACCGATGATAAAAATTCAAGGTACGAGTGCAAAAGAGGATGCGTCGTACGAAACTTCAATTCAAATATAGAACCGGCCACTCTGTACCTACCATTTCTTGCTTTCCCTCCCTTTTTATATATTTACATAAATGAAGGTATATTTATATCTGTTTCTCCGTCTCTTTTCCGTTTCTCTACATGAGTGACATTTGGTAGATCGTATCTGGTTCGTCTGGGAATTGGTGGCGTTCTCAGGCTCGATATGTTCGGTAGAGCCCGATCGTTCGTCAGCTATATATCGATAGGATATAGGGGCTGGGTTTCCGATACGACTAAACGCGTCGATCTTCCTCCTCCACGATATTTATATACTTTTTTTTTTAATCTGAGTACCGCGCGATGCACAAAAAATTCATTGAATAAAGTCAATATTATTCAGCTTCTGATTGAACATTTTTTCCTATGCTTTGGAATGGAAATAGAGAACACACACGAAATAATGTTTGAAAATTACGAACTGAACGTGAGTAAAGACACCACTGATAGAAAACGAAATGTGAACACTGACATCTTTCAGAGTTTTACGAACAGGCGGCAAATGTACGAAACATGAAATCGAAGGTAATATGGCAGTGGCAGCGTGGTCTGTTGCTCCATTGGTTGAATCGATATGACATAGCAACTTTCTTTTTTATCGTATAATCTTTATATCAATTTTTAATAAATATCAAGGTGCATCGTTCCGGAGCAGCATCTTTTATTTTTAAGTGCCCACGTAAAAAAATTTGAGTTTGTACTTGGAAACAAACTTTACAGAAAGGGAAATACTGTTACAAAACTTGTGAACGTTCACTGTGGACCTCGTATAGTTTTCTCAGTGAAATAACATTGGAAATATGCTTCTTCTCACTTTGTTTTGGTATTTCTCAGTTCAATTCTGTATCAAGGGATTGTGGGAGTAGAATTTTGTAAGAAATCAGATTCCCTAGAAAACGAGATCCCTTGAGAAAAATCTGAAAATATCAGGATCTTACTATTTCTTCCGATCGAATATGAGAATGTTCGAGTCTTTCTACCGGTTTGTCTTTCTACCGAAATTGGTTGATATTATTCCTGCAGTTGATGACTATTACCAAGTTACCAGGATGAGGAGTTTGAAGAGATACAGTGTCCCGCATCAACCGTCCTGTGAGATCAGTTCCACCCCGGTCGCGTGGTGACACAACAAAACGCCGAGCGACTGAACGCCCGCGACTACACACCGAACGACTAAAGGCCGACACTGCTATACGGCGATGCGACAAAATACTGCAAACATATCGAAAGATGTTCCAAACCCACCCAACGATTCCGCACACATCGAAAGATGTTCCAAACCTACCCAACGATTCCAGCTCGAAATATATATTATGTTATTGTCGCTCTGATAACATTCTATACGCCAATTGCCAAAAAAAGTAAATAAATCCGGTCTAAAGTTACATATGGGAATGAATGTTGTGATATAATATATTATGTACTCGAATTATTTATACTTATATTATGAATGATAATAAAGTTCATGATGATGAGAAGTGTGCGCACGCGTGTATGTGTGGGGGGGGGGGGAGGGGGGGAGTGTTATTTTTTATGTTGTCGCTCGACGTATAGTCGCATCGGCATTTCGTCATTGGCGTTCTGTCATGCAGCCATCCCGGTTGCACTGAACGAAAAATTCTGCAGTCATATTATCAGCAGCCACTCCATTACTCAATTACAAAGTGCCTCCGGCTTCTCTTCCTATTTAGTAGAATATAAAACGTCACTATGAAGTATAATATCTGTTACATAAAGTTAACAAGAAAATCTTATTGATGCGTCACTTCTATGGCTTGCTTGTGATCCAATCACAAATACATCACTTCTTTTATCCCTCATGAAACATGCGCGCATGTATGATGAATAAGCAATTAATACGATTTCATATTTTAGCTACAAATATGATAATCATCAATAAAATAAATTACAAGTTTATACCGCAATTCAACTTTCCATGTTTACTTTATTAATCAAATTAATTATATCATTGTGGAGCATTATGCACAGTGAACCAAAGTCACTAACTTCTTGCGCTCGATGACTCCCACACGAAAAGCCGTGAACAGCGTTGACATGTACCGACCCAATTCGAAAATTAATCAATCTTTTTTATAAATACCGATTTTGCTATCATCCAATCGATCGATTCGCGAAAAAGAGGAAAAAAGAGAAGTAAAGAGGGAAAGGGAGCGGTCCGACTAGATTTCTCGAGGTCGATGCATCATGACCAGATACTTGTCAGCCCTTCATCGTGAGTTTCGCGTGACTGAATGAAAAGTAGAAAAAGACGCGGGAATGAAAATCATGGAAGCGAAGGATGAGTTACAAAGAGAAATGAAATCGATCAGACATTTTCCACTTGTAATCTGGTCTGCTGTTTGACACGCTTCTGGTGGAAAGAAAAACAAGAAGCTATAGTAGTGGGAGTGTGGCGCTCTCCATATAATTAAGGAAATATATCAGAACGTGAGACGATGCAGCCTCCGGTCTCTCCCGATGCCTTTCGACGTATTCGGAGAGGAAATACAATAAGAGAAAAACAGATTCTACCGTCAAACCGACCGTTCACTTTCTGCATCGGATTTTTTCTTCTCCAACGACAATGATGACACTGCTGGAGATAAGGAACCCCGAGATAATAGGCGAACGTCATAAATACAAACTTATTTAGTCTCAGTTTTCTCTGTCTTCAATTTTCAGTCTACGAATCAAGCTTTCGGTCAGCTCTTCCATCACCTGAAAAGTGTTGTTCATTTTTTCAATCGTTCATAAAGATTTATCAAAATTTCGAATGAAGAAAAATGTTGGTTGCATATCTTGTTATAACCGTCTATCTGTCAGTACCGATAACTCATACTTCAGGTGACTGTATCTCGAGTAAAAGTCACTTCTAATTTATAAAATCGGATGTAGGTCTTCTCGAACGAATAAGTCTTGAAAGTCAACGAGCCAGAAAGGGAAAGAGGATATCTGTGACGTCGTATGACGTCGGTGAAAGTGCCGTAAAAGCCATCTTCAAATAATCGAGATGGGATATTTCTATTTCTATAAATTTCATGCCTTCTCTTGTCAAGCTCTAATTCCTCCTAAGCTCTACAAATTTCTCATTTCTTTGACTCCCTCCCTTGCCCCATTTCGCCGACGAGAGTGGAGGAGTCGGGACTAATTTCAATACGTTATTTAAAGAGAGGGAACACTTGGCCAAAGTGTCCTGTAGCTAATCAATCCGAGCCGCCACCAACTTGTATCGTTACACGTTCACCAACTAAGCGCCAATTTGAAATGCTCTCCTACCCCCTTTCGCTTCGCAAAGCTTTCGAAACGCCGTCCTATATAATAAATAAGTGAGAATATATTTGGCCAAACACTAATTTAACCTTCCTTTTGCAGATCATTCAGATTCCTTCACCTATACATTACGATAGAAAAAAAAAATTCTGAATTAATGAAAATTCATGCAGATTTCAAACTAATTAAAAATTCTTCCAAGCACATAGTTTTGTTCAAGCTATTATTTTGGCGATAACAATTGTGACAGCTCATGATTCTGTACCTGCTGGACGGTTCGACTCAACAATTTGTTGAACAATCGTCACGCTTTTTCTCTCCAAAAATATAGAAATCAGAATAGTTTTTATATCCCTCGAATATGCCCATTTATTGACAATTTTTTAATCATACACACCAATCAGTTGGGATTAGTACGAGTGTCACAATATGAGATTGACGCTGACTATGGAATTTCCATCGAATGATCAATTAAAGGACTTTCCAGTTAGAAATCTTCCCAGGAGCATTTCTGGCACGAGTGGACAGGATTCTAGACTGATGAAGCCACGAATGCGGATGCTGCTATAGCGATTTTGGGAATTCGCCGTGTCAGGATCTCGTTGATCCTGGTCTCGAGATGGTTCTTAACCACAAACCAAACCTATACACGAATTCTGAATTTCTATAGGTCGTTTCACGATAAACACGACCTTTTGGAACGAACACAATTCTTCCACTAAGAATGTAATTTCTTCGTAACTGTTTCTAGCACTTGTGGGATCACTCATGCTATGAAATTATTGTACACCGGATTTTATTCTCACGTTTTAATCGAGAGAGAAAAAAAATTAAAAACTTAAGTAATAACTATGCGTATGATTTAAAAAATAAAAATGAGGTAGCACGTTACTCCGAAAAATCGATTATTAAATAAAGAAAACAAAACACAACTACTTGAAAACTTTTATAAGAATCAAGACCTGTAAAATCCAGTTTATAGTTGCTGAATATCTAAGAAAAATGTTCCTGAATAATGCTATAATGACACGGACCCGGAAATTAATACGCTAATTCAAGTATAGTTAAGCTTGACACAGAATGGCTCGTATGTCTCTCGTTTTCGCTCTGCTGGCCCTAGCCCTTTATCTCAAAAAGGGTGGTGGCCCCAGCTGCATTACCTTGATGAGCCCTCGGCATACAGTTTCTATTCCCTGTGGTTCATCTCACCCTGCTATCCAAAACGTTCGCATAAACATTCCACGGGGTGAGCAACTGTTCGAGCAAACCGATGCTCGTCTTCATCGGCTTGGCAAGACAAAATTAGGGGATAAATCACAAAAATGGAAAAACCGTACGTTTTCATCACTAGCAGGAAATGGCATTTTTTCAAACACACGTATCCCTACTCAAGCGGTGTTGAATGAAATTTCACGGATAGTTTCCTCATATAATTCTTCATATTGCAGACACACAATGAGGTGATGAGCGTAAAGTTATTGAAAAAAGTTTTTTTTCGCTGTTTCTATTCGAAGTTCACGAAATGACTTTTGTTGATAGGAAGAATTTTTTTTCGTAAATGTTACAGGGAATTGCTGTCGTAGGGACTTGATGCTGGGCATTAAAGAAAGGAAGTGAGTAGGCGCCCCTCCGCCGGCATCTTTGATTTGAAAAAATGATACATTTTTATATGAAGATAAGATAAAGAAGCCGGCAGCTTGAAATTTCTCGAAATGTCGATTAGTCAAAGTGATATCAGAATGCGATCGTACCCGAAGGTTTTGGAACTTTAAATTATTCCAAAGATTACGACCCTTGTAATATTTGACTGAACAATCAAGAAATCGGTCGGGCTTTTCTTTCATGAAGATTTCATCATATGGATGAAAATTAAAAATACTCGAGGCCACGGTCGCTTGAAATGGCGTGGAACGCGTCATATATACGGTCGTATCCACACATCGTTGGATAGACGGCAAAATGGCAAACAGGGTTGGGACTAGGGTAGAACTCTCGTATCATCCCTCGTCGAATGCTTTCTCAACTCCCAACGGACGGTTTGTGGCTGCAGCCCAAACGCTAATTCGGGAGCAACGGATCACGTGCCACCGGCCCACAGCTTTCCTCTCACTGACTCGTATCAAAGCCACTAATATCGCATCTCAACTCCCAATCCCACTGCAAACCTCTCTAAATCATATTATGTATGACGTATGATAGCACATATCAAAGTATTTATCTAAGTGGAAAAAATCATTGACCGTTTCAGTCACTCTTAATACAATTTTAGCATGTAATTCGCTTTCAATGAAAATTCTTTTTATTTCCGTTGAATCCATTAAAATTCGAAATTCGAAGAATTTTTTCTTCCTTCGAATGTTCACCGAGTACGCAGTTTATAAATAATTTTATAATGGTCTTTATATATAACGGACACGAAGTTTGAGAATTTCTCAAAGAAGAAATTGTTACTAAGCAGGAAGTCGGTAACAAGAGAATACTCAAAATAGAGGAAAAGAACACAATTACTCAGATAGCCATACAGTCGAGCCGAGGTCGTTTGAAAGCTGTCTCGAAATATTCATTTCAGCTAGATTGGTAGTGAAGAAACATGATGCTGTGTGTAGATGTGAATGGAACAACTTCTAGGATTACTCTGCATTCCCATTGTCGTATTGTAACGGCGGCAGAGTCACTTCCGATGCACTCGAATCTTCGTACTTTCCTCGTTGAAAAGATTTAGCCTCGTGCAGACTCTATTCCGTAATTAAAATTGTACCAAGCCACTTGATCGACAGAGTGAATCCTTGAAATACGAGATATTGATATGTGCGTACATACTCGAACGAGATGGAACGAACGTCTGGGTTTGTTTTTATATTCTTTGAAACTAACAACACAAAAAGTAACGCAACAAACGATTTTTCATACTTTTTTCCATCTCCATTTTACTTTTTGTTCATATTTTCTTATCAGTAATGATCAACATTTGAGCGAACCGTGTTGCTCAGTTTTAATCAAATTGGCACAATTTTCTCACAAATCGAGTTAATTAAGATAACTGAAGAATCGAGATGGCAGGAGGTACCAAACAAGGACAAATACCTTGCAAAATGGGTTACAGGGCTGAGTATATATTTTGTGGTAAACATTAAAAAGTCTAAAACCAGACGAGTTTGCCGGGATTTTCGATTATTAACGCTATTAAGTAACTTCTGCAATGAAACTCCTCCCCTCAATTTTTTTCTCTTCGGATCTTGCTCAACTTCGCGCTCCATATTCGCATTTCCACAAGTGGTAAATGCTCGAAGCTGCTTTAGGCTGAAGTCTCTCGGGTGTTATTTAAGAAATCCACGCCCTGGTTTGGCCTCCAAAAGGGTCAAAAAGAAGAAAAGCGGACATTTCTGTAACTGTTTTTTTTCTTTTTTATTTTAACTCTCGTGCGACTGTGGAAGGCATGGGTGGTTGTGTTGTTTTTTTTTTGTATTCACGGTTTTTCACTTACTTACCGTCTCTTCACTTTTTGATATAGCACATTTACTTTTTATTTTCCCCTCCTCCTTTATGCTTTCTCCTTCCCTCTCTCTCTCTCTCTCTTCGCTTGTGAAGTTTTAATTTTTTCCCCTATTTTCTACATCCGAGTGAATCTCAAGAGTAAAATAGGAAAGGCCTTTGCTTGAAATCCATACAGCTATGCTATGACTCTTTTGCGTCGGAATTTCCAACGGAGGCTCTTTTTTCCGATGAAAATTCATTTTCTTCTTTTGATTTACTCAAAGGCCCCCATGAGTCTGACCAACTCATTTTTTCTCTTTTTTTCTTCTTCATTTTTCGTCTTCACAATATTTTCCAGCTCATTCCCTCCTTTTCATATATTCTCACCTTTTCCGTTTTTTTTTCTTACAACCGTTTTCTTGTGACCCAGCCTATTCACCTTTTTCAATGAATAATCTTGAAACAGTTACACAGCAATGGAAATCCTTGCACTCACTTTTTTCAATGTCATCTCAGAAATCTTAGTACGAAAAGCATCACCCACGATCTCATACGCTTCTGCACACATTATAACTCATGCACGATCTTTCTGTTTGAAAACTGATATATACTAGTGGAAATTTAGCACTAAGTCTGCTCGTTTCATATTGGAAGCCAGCACTACTGACAATGAATTACCGATCATTTCAATGTCGATATTGACCCTATAAGCAGCATCAGTTCCACACGTGTGAATGCGCAAAGCTTACTTATAGGATAGTAGCATTGGCCAACCACATCGTCGAAAGCTATCGCTCGACCTGTACATTGGTTAAGTAAATGCATGAGCCCTTATTGGGCTCAACGCACGGTTGCCTCAATATCGTGTTAAACGGCGACCTCATTTGGAGCATCGGCTATATTTCTTGGAAGGAAATGATCATCCGGAAAGTGTGATTTCAATGTTGTTCTTTTTCGTTGTGGTATCAACATGAAGTTCCTTCATTGAAAAACCGAATCCTGTCGCCATATTCGCGGTTGATTTTTTTGATACTCATATTTTTCCCCCGAATCGCACGATATTTAGAGTAAATTAAAACTTGACTTTCCCGTAGGCAATTAAGTTCAGAATTCGTGTGCATGACGTAATCGTCGTGCACTCGATAATCCTGATTAATAGAAAAATGAGGGCCTCGTAGTTTCGTGATTTTCATGACGATTATTTCGGATATTTTAAATTGATGACTGACGAATCAATGTAATCGATCAATGAAGAGGCACGACCTGCGTGCGTCACGCGTCGCGTCGATCATTTGTGAAAACAGCTCGAAAAGTCTGTACCTCGGGAAGTGGCGACGTCAGTGGCGGAAGGCAAACCCCGCTCTTCGAAATAGTGCCGTGAGCTAGCCCAACCTTCAACACAATTAAACAGCGGAGAGCAGGGCAGAGTGCCAAATTTCGAGATTCTTTATATTTTCTAAGGAGACGAATCTGTTATTAGCACAGCAGAATTCCAGGATCGTTGAAAAAAATGGAATGTCCAACTTTCGTCGCGTGTTATCGCAATGGTGATCGAGAAATGAATCGTCGGAAAAGGCCTTACTCGATACACCGTTGTAATACAAAAGTACTCCTCGACTACTTTGTATTTTCTCTGTGTTTATACTTCGCATTCCTTTTGGTTTAAGAACCCTGGACACTTGAGTGCGCGAATACTATTTTTTTTGTTATTTGACGATGATTTTGAAGAGGTAATTCCTAGAAATTCTGCAAAAGTAATCCATTGTACCATGAATTAAGTTGCAGTCCCGCATAAGTTGGTTCGTTTCTATACTGCATCGATTGTTTAAAAAGGCCTGCGGTGAAGCAACTCTCTGTCCGAAGCGTCAAGCTAAGGACGATGAGGTCTCTCTTCCCCGTTTATTACACGAAATGTATAGATTCTAAGACCCCTTTATTTCCAACCTTCAAACAATCGACAAGAAACTGTATTGCTTCTTCTATATGGCTTTTTCGTTCTCTCGTTCATCCGTGCATTTCTTCTCGTCTATCTTTCATGCCTTCTCTTTTCCCCCCTAGTCGACTCAGACCGTCTGTGCCAATATTTTACAAAACTTTCGTACACGTTTCTCGCAATGGTTTCTATGGTCCGCTCTTTCTCAGACTTTGTAAACTTTCTGCCGGACTCAAGTTTGAACAGCACGGTCTTGCAGAGCAACATCTGTCCTGTATATGGATAAAAAATACATGAGAATAGTTATACAGATCGCGACATGTTCGACTGGCAGAGTCTCTTTTATCAAAACGAGAGCGATAAGCAAAGTATTTACTGCTTGTATATAGGAAAAAATTACATCTCCATTCAAAAACTCTTCTGTGGCTGAATATTTTTCATGCTTCAAACAAATATGATAAAAAATGTCCTTGAGTGTTTTTCATCAATTTTTCAAGCTTATTCGTTACACTTGAAGGCTTGAAGAACCAGCAGGGACATTCTTGTCAGTTGATTTCGGAATTGAAATTGAGCTCCAACTGTGTTTTTTCACATTGAGGTTTTTTTCGGGTCCAGCATGAGTAGTCTGAAAACTCTGGACTAATTCCCGCCCATTCAATCCTATTTGGGACAATATCGGAGATGAGAAAAATTCGAAAAAACGATTCTATCATATTCGGTGAAGCATGATTCGCATATGGAGGCTGCATTTGGTACCCGGAGCCTTGCAGCTGCCATTTTGCTCTTCTTATTCACAGATCTATCAAAAAAGGGGTGAGTAAATAAATGAAAAAAAATAAATAAAAAAAATATAGATAGTTGATCCTCGAAGCGGACGAACTGGGTCGAGACTCGGTCATGCAGGAAAGAAGAGAAAGCGTGTGGCAGCGGATAGAAAGAGGAAAGGAAGAAAACATACGGAAGATGAAAGAGGACGACGGGCGGTTTGAGAGGTTGCGACGAAGAGAAAGGGGTGAGGGGAGAGTGTAAAAAGAATTCACGACTATATTTCCGAAGTTTTCTCGTTGCAGTCGCGAGCAATCGAGTATCCGAGACTGCGAGTCATGCGACACACCGTTGCGTCGCGCACACGTACAAACACGTAAAAACAAACACACATCCTTAAAACCACCCTCTATGAGGAAAAGTAACGCTTCAGAAAACCAACCAACCAGCCAACCGAGGCAACCATCGTCTCCCTTTGCGGAGGCAAAACGCGGCACGAATGTTTTGCTCGTTCGACGAAAACACGTTGCCCTTGTACACATGAACAAAAGTAAGTGCACACACGGAAACACCCACGTATCAAAAAAGGGAATGACGTCGAGACCAGAGTTTACAAACACACAAACCAGAAAAGAGCACACGTCGGAAGTTGCATTGCTTGATATCCCGTTGCCGCGGGTAAAAGTACGCAGCTACAAAATATTATTTCGTATGAAGAATAAAATACAATACAAATCCTCTTTTTTTATTTCATTCATTGCTATAAACTTTTGTCACCTTCAGGCCGGTGACTAGAGATGAGAAGAGAACGGAATAAACTAATGATTAACGTAACAGTATGTAACAATATGTTGACGTGAATTTCTGAATTCGAAGCGGAAGAAATTCAATCACAAAAAAATTCTTGATTTTGTGTGTTTCCGCGTTTTTTTCTGAAACTGCGTCATGAAACTTGGTATAATGATAACACCCTTTTTGTTTTTACACATTTTCAACTTTTTTTTTTACTTTCTCAACAAACAGAGAGATCCCAATGGAGAAAACTTCAGGATAACTGTACCATATTCGACAGTAAACGTTTTTGCAGCGGAGCAAACGCAGAGAAACAAAATCTATTTTTTAACGGCTCTCGTTGAAGTCTTACTGAAAAATTAAATAGCATAAATCTGTACAAATCTGCCCAAATTGAATCGGAGCCATATACTCATGAAAAGAGTGCGTGGCTCTCATTAAAGCTGCTGCTAATGAGTCCATCTGCTGAATAATTTGGTCGCTATGGAACGCGTACGTGCGTGGAAATGTTTGCATGTGTATGTGCGTGCGCGCGCGCACGTGCGAGGATTTGTACACGAATCCTTAGTTTTGACACGGGTACGACACAAATTACGACGGAGAATTGCTCAACGAGTTTGAGGTTATGGGAGAGATGGCGGAGTTTAATGCTGCTTGATAGTTGAAGATGCTGTTCCCACAACATTCAAATTTCCCGCCAACTCGATTTAACGTACGGTTTAAGGCACACGAAATTTCTCCGCTTCATTTCCCGCTTCCTCGTTCCTATATTAGTTTGTATCTTGCTCCAAATGATTTATTCGTCTCGCTCCCCCTGTTTTCCTATTTTCTTCTGTTTTTCACTTTGGTTAAGAGAAAACAGGGCAAACGCGCATGACCTCGTGTATGCCAGGTGTTTCATAATTATTCGTACAAGTGCCTCACGAAGTTTGGTACCCCTGCTGTTTTCCCTACGCGTTAAACTTCCGACTTCTCTGGGTGAACCACGAATTCACGTAGAGCAAGATCACGTCGAGAGTCGAGAAAGAAGAAAGGAAGGAGAGGCAGAGCGGGAGAGGTACACGCGATTTAAATTTGATTCAACATATTAATTATCATACCTAAACTGTGAAATGATGAAAATAACGATATTAACTGAAAAACAATGACCGCGAGGGATTCGTTAATTGATTAATGTGATGTATTCTTACTCTATGTTATAATACAAATGTACGATGGACATAAATTGGACAAGCTTGTCACTGTATGTAACGCAAAGTAGGATAAATATGACCGCCTGAGGGGAATCAACTAAAAATCAATCATATAATGCTGTTACGAAATCAAATCTCGTCTTATTATACCCTTCGATATGTTGACTATGAAAACCCATAAAATTTTTTACGAAAGGTGAAAAAATAAGGGTTCGATATTTATGAAAAAATGAGACGTTAAGGTGGTACCCGCTACACCTGTTATGTGAATTTCAATATCTACCCGTATCGCAATACTAGTAGATATTTCATGTTTTCATCTCTTGCAAAAGTTCACCATTTTTTAGTATGAGTAAGATTTTTCAAACACGTGAATATATTGAATAGAGTATAACTTTTGTCTTCTCAAATACCACGTCTCTAAATTTTTCTCAGCGTATCTAGAGTTATATACAAACTATTTTATGTAATTTACTGCACTGACAATATCTTACGAGTACTAGGTAGAGCTCAATCGCACTGAGCATCCTTGATAAATAATTGCGCAAGAAGTTTTCCTTTGGAAATAAGGAGAGTCGTTGATGAGGTTATGTCGTTCGGTAGTGAGTGCCGAAAGTTTTAGAGTGCAGATATTAAGAAAGAGCTACGAAAAGCGCGGTAGGTCTTGGAGTAGGTATTACGAAGCAGGTGAACGGTATATTAAGGAGGGAGACTGAGAGAAAGTATGGGTATGCAAAAATAATCGTTGTCTCGATCATAACTTGCACTCTTTTAACTTACCTAAGCTTTTTTCTTCTCCCTTGACCGTTCAATAACGCGACCATTATATACACTCTGTCTCTCTCTCTCTCTCTCTCTCTCTCTCTCTCTCTCTCTCTCTCTCTCTCTCTCTCGGATCCATATCCCTCTTCTTGGCCTCTTTTGGCTTCTGTGTGTCTATGCATACGTGTTCATCGATCGCTTATCGATTCGCTGACAAAGCTCCATTCCGATTTGCATCTTGCTGAAACAAGAGAAATAGCGAGGAAAAGGATAGAGGAAGCAGAAAAGAGGGAAAAGAGAAAAGCCATCGAGCAGGAAGCGAACCCCCTTCAGCGAAGCAAACCCTCTGCCCTGCTCCCTATACGATCCAGAGCTTTCGACTCGTGCCGGCATTTTATCCGGCAATAATTCGCCCACGGGGTTAAGGGATGAAGGACGATATATCGGCGTTCCCAACGTTATTTATCGCGATTCGGCGCTTCTCTCGTGTGCAAGCCCTCGTCACACAACCTTCCCTCCAGACGCCGCTCTGTGCTGCACACTACCTTTTTTCTCCTTTACTCCGCTCATTGTCAATCTGTTATACCTTCGAGTCGGTTGCTGCTTCAAGCATGCTGCGTAAAACGTATCCACAACTTGATCCCCCTTCATGAATCATTTAGATACAAATTTCAATTCATGTTATTTGGATTTTTGAATGATTTTCAAAGATACTTCAGAAAAATTGAATACACTCGTTTGACTTGAGAAGAAATATCAATAACAGTCTCCTTTTAGGAAAATGTGGAGAATTCTATATACTTTGTCCTCCTCTCCATTTATTTCAGTGCATTAGGATGTGTGTCCGTATTGATCGATGCATAGCTAGAATTTTTTGCCCATGGATGAACTTCAATTTTATAAATTTCAACATAAAATTCCGTACAGCAGCGCGGATGTGTCGAAAACTGGAATATCTAGAAATGTTATCGTTAGTTTAAGGGAAATAAAAAACTGCAGCTTCGTCGATGTTTATCCGCAGATCCGCCAGGTCCGAGGGGAATTGACACGAGGAAAGGAGTGAGCTAGGACGCGAGAGGGGTTGTTTTCTCGCGTAAACAGAATACAACGGACGCTGCGAAGGAAGTTGGAGCGTGTCGGACAAAACTGTCCGGTTCTATCTCTTCCCACAGCCGCAAAATTTCCAACCCCTCGAGCAAGACATGTCCACGCTCGAGGAAATTCATGAATTCTCACTCTTCCCTCCAACCTTCAACTCGTGACGCTTCGTACATGTTTTTCTTCATTCTCAATGAAACTCAGCACTTGGCAGTTTTTAAAGAATTTCCCCGTGCTTTTTGTTCGCATGTATATTTCTTTCGTGTCACTAGACTAAATACTCCTCTCTAAATGTTTATACAATAATTGACAAGTTCTGGAAGGAAGAAGTTACGTTTGGACATAACTGCATGGAATTCTCTAAAAAATCTTAACACAAGACGATTGAATAAATTATATAATTAGATTGTTGTTCCAAACATGAAATCTCCGTTTTTACGGTTCTTTCATACTGTCTCCGAGATACTCAAGACAGTCGATGTAAGAGTGAGAAAGAGAGGAGTGACTGTACACTGCTCATACGGATAAAATATGAGAATCGCTGGTGGGCTTCAGTTCGACTTTGCCGCTCTTGCTTCTGTACTGCTTCACGTCGACGAATAATCCAGCCCAGGTCTAGAAGTCTTGCGCGTGTTCAGCTTTTGGCTTACATCCAGACACGGTTTCGTAGACATTGAATGAACTTGGCGGGAAAGCTGAATAACGCATTCCTCTATCTCTATCGATTCATCTCCATTTTCTTTCGTAACATCTATTTTATTTCCTTTGCTGAAATAAAAGTATTCCATTTCCAATATTTATCGAGGCCTCTGCGAGTTCAACGAATATATATCTCGACAGATTCGCGTATTTATTCATTTACTCTCCTTGCAAATTTCTCCATAGAGTACTTTCCTTTTTTCCAAGAAAACCATATATCGGACCCTAAAGTTGGGTGCAATTGAAACAATACGTTCAGCGGATGAATGGAACAGATGCGAGTGACTTGAGAGGAAGTACAATTAATGCCGAAACTTGGGTTGAAATCAAGCTAGTAAACTTTTGACAAATAAGAAATAAGATGTAAAAGCTGCACTTATGTTATGCGTAGATGAGGCAGCAAAGGAAGCGAAGAAGAGCAATGGCGGAGCGGTAGTAAAGACGCGCAGTCTAGCGAGAAGCGGTAGGCACCCAAATAAAAATACGCATTATAGTTGAAACGATCGTCAACAAGTGCTAGATTGAGATCGGACAATTGAAATATTAATTCGAAAAGTAACCTCAGACAGTCATGATACAAATGGTGAAAACGAAAATAGTGAAAAGTTTGACAAACAGAGAGGGAGAGATTTTTATATGAAAATTTAATGTTTACATTGCAGAGTGGTACTCCGTCGAGCTTCGTTATCAATATTGATCATGGTTTTCCATAACAATAAATTTACCTTGAATTTCACGACATGGGTCTACACCGCAACGTGAACGAATAAAACTTTTTCGCATCAAATTTCCGTCATGTGCAAACACAAATATTTTGACGTGTATACATGCCTTTCTCTTATCCCGAATAAATCGAAATGTTTTGTATTTTCTGCTCTGTATATCTATTGAAATACGGTTTATTTTGATAACTTTTCATAAGTGTTTAAAGAACATGAACATTTTTTTGACTTGAATTCAGAAGGCGGAAATTTTTAAATAAGAAATCATTTATTCATGAATCTTATTTGAGAACTTCACTGAATCAATAAGAATGAAATAAAAGAAATATTTCCGGAAGATATTTACGTAACGAAGGTTTGTTAGAATGAAATTTTTGCAAAATAGAAAAAGACAATTTATAAACTTTTAGTTTCATTAAACGATAAATCAATAGATAAATAAATCGAAGGCCAATTAGAGAGAGAGATTGTCGTGATGATCGTTTAAAAATTTTATCCACCCGAATGAGCTTCCAGGTGAACATTTTGCATACGCATTTTTCTGTTTGTAACATGTATTGAATGTCATACGTGTATGGTGGTGAAATTCCGAGACGAGCAGAATGGCAACGTAGTATTGGCTCGTGGCCAGTCTCATGCCATGTTGCTCAATGAAAATCTTTTCTGGGTTAGTTTCTCCCTTCGAACCATCACCCTATTCACCTTTTTACATAAACGCACACGCGCGCGCACACACGCAGACGCGCGCGCGGCTCGCACGCGTTCGCAAGGGTGAAATTTTCAAGCACCGATTCGGGGATCTCTCGAAAACGTCTGTGCGTTGGTTTGAGCGAGAAGTAAAAGGGGTAGTTCTACGGCGTGAATGTAGGAATACGTTCACACCGACTCGGAGACTGGCCACGAGCCAGCAAACGCGGCTAGGTACAAAAATATCCTCTCTGTCGTACACGCAAACACACGCGAGCGTGCCCGCTCGCGTATACACACTCGTGCATATGAAACATTTCGCGCTGCTCTTACATGCCGAAATCCTACCCATTTCAGATTCATGTACATTTTTTTTTATCTGTTTCTTTATGCAACGAATAAGCAGATTCGTATTTTTCCAATTGGCGATTCAGCCATTTTTTAGTTTTTCACAGCCAGTTGAACAGTTATCCTCGGGCTCTACTTTTTTCCATTTAAGGAGGGTGGATCACGAAATCAAAATAATGAGAATTTGATAAAATTTCGTGATAACATTCTTTGGCATCAAGTATACAAACACAATTTTTTTCAAATTTTTTTACCACATGGTTAGCGAATAATTGAACGTTAAATCGAACTTCTTATGTACGAGATGTATAACTGTATATGTGTAAACTCTATGCTTATACACGTGAACTTTAGTGTTCAATTACTCGAGAGTTATGTGGTAGAAAAATCTAAAAAAAATTTATATTGTCTTACATATTTTTAAAGAATACATTTACCAAATTTTATTGAATTCTTATAATTTGGAAATTCTTAATATTTTTAACATGGTTTAGCATGGTAACATTTTATCGTCGCGATCCACCCTCCTTAAGGTAGATCATGCCCTTACACGGAGAGAAAAAAATAGTAAGAATTACTATGCTGCCATGGTATTGGGGTTCTATATCGCCCATTTTGAAGGTTTTTACCCAAAATATTGTAATTTCCAAGTACATTCTAAATGAAAATTTTTAAATTGCGTTGACTTAAATTTATGTTGACTCGATGATGAACTGTCAAGTAGAATTATTATGTCGTTTTGCTATACTTGGTACTGTTTTCACAATTGAAATTTACAGTTGAACATAGTAAAATTTGAGGAGCTCGAATACAAGCATCGATCATACGTCAAAGTGTTTAGAAATTTACTATGATAAATAACAGAATTTCATTCGCGATTGTACGATAATATACCGGTATACATGTGTACCGATGTATTTATTTTGACATCACTCGTCAATTTTCATCGAATCGCTTCACAAAAAATTACTATGTATGATCGTAAGAATTAATAAATATTACCGATATAGAACCCTACTTCTATGGCACCATAGTAGTTTTTAGTGAAATTTTCTCTCTGTGTAGGATCGTATTTTGTGGATGTCTAAATTTGGTCGATTTTCACTTCCTAATTAAAAATATTATCACTCCAAATTAATGTCAGAACTATTAATCGAAAATTGTAAATACATTTTTTCAACTTATTTTTTGATGAATGAAATTACGAGGCGTTAATTGAACGGGGATCCATCATTGACTGTACCCAAAGTTTCATTCGTCCCTGGCTAAAATACTATAGTTTTTTATGTAAAAAATCGCTTTAGAGAGCGCAAAGAGAAATGGATCAAGAAAAAAGTGTAAATAAAAAGACAGAAGGATATGACAAAAATGGCCCGAGCCAAGAAGCAACAAAATGCTGAAATAAGCAAACGTGAGGTTACGAGTGTTCATTTTACCAATTTAGTTGAATCTTTAACGTAATATATCTTTATTACTAGTAAGACAATCGTCTCGAATTTTTTTTTATTAAACCCCTTTGTATTTTTCTTCATATTTAAACGTTTATCTAAATGACCAATAAGACGAGCCCTTTAAAGATTGTTGTCTTAAAAAATTTTGAAAAAAAAACTTTTTCACGTATCTATTGTTTGAGTAACCGTAAAAAAACGTGTTCTCTAATTGCTTGTATAGAAAAATAAAATGATTACATGAATCGACCTAAAAAGTAAACGTGGGATGAATTGTTTTGTACGAATGGCCCACCGATCTCCATTTACGTGCATATGTAGATACATAAAAGTGTATATACGTCTGTATATACCAGTTGAGTGAGTTCGAGAATACCGAAGTACCGTCTCGAGGTATAGAGAAAGGTTAAACCGAAAGAAAACCTACAGGTTCCTTTTCTTAGAGGTTCAATTTAAATAGCTAGTCCAGAAGTCGAGATTTCCTGTGACAGAAAGAAAGAGCTCTGCTGTTCATATTTTTCGACAGCTGCCGAAGCAGTCGGCCGATAAGATTCAAGAAAAATCGAGAGGAGTTACGGAAAGTTAAAAAGATCGTAGTTCAGGGATAGCTCCAACAATCCTGTCTGGAGCACAGGACTCGTAGGTGGTGAGAGCAGATGCTGTGGCAGGAGCATCGTTCTACTAGTATTCATGCCTACATATGAGGCGTATTCCAGGCAATTTCCTCGATATTTCCGAGGAAAAATATTCTGAAAAGGGAATATTCATGCCAATTTAAAATTTCTTATGTCATGCTATAAAACGAGTAACTATTTTTATCGAAAGAATCAATATTTAATCCTACGGAAATGTACGATCATGGGCGGCGATAACACAAAAATATTTTCAAGTCAATTTTGTCCAATCGCAAGTAGAATATGCTAGCAGCCATGAAAAATGGCGTGGGATGCCACAATATACCGGGAATGTGTATCGGAGTTGGTAAAAAGTGGTAGATAAGCGATCCTCGGATAGTGATTCAACCCTCAAAAATATACCCTCTGTCCACATCTCTGCTTCAATATTTGCCTGAAATTTCTCACAGTAAACAAAAATGTACATAAACGAGCCTATAGTATATAAATTTGGAATTTATGAGACCAATTTTAAAATTCTGTTCGAGCCTGTGAGTCTTCGTACACGAGATATTATTTTGGCAAAATCAAAAAATGAGCGCACTTTCGTCCAGAGCCCGTAAACACGATCGAATCCATTTGGCAGTGAATAAATTCGACCAGCTTGATGGATGGTCCGTGTAACAAGTAGTCAAAATTCATCCTCAGTTATGCTCGGCATGTACACGCTACGTATATACGAGTGTAGGCACATATGAGCACAAAAGCGAGGGGTGTTCGTTCGCTTTCGCGATCCTCGAGCCGCGTACATTTTTTTTTATCTCGGCGTCAAGCGAGAGTGGCAAGCAAGAGAGAAGGAGGGCAGAGAGAAGTATTTCGACAGTCTGGAGAGTAACAGCGATGAGAGTGAGAAAAAGGGAGCGAGGGTGAGAGATCTAGATGGAGATGAAACGGGAATAGGAGAAGAGGAAGCGCAGCAGGGAATGCCAGGGCATTAAGTATTCCCGTTAGGTCGGCTACGAACTGGCGTGTCCCGTAGTCGGTCGATGCCAGGCTGGGAGTCGGGGCTCTCTCTCTCACGGGTGCTGCTCGCCTGGCTCGTTGGTGGTGGCAGCGGTGGCTCTCTTCGCGAATCTCACCCCCCGCCCCTCGCCCCTATCCTGCACCTCCTTCTCCGCTTCGCTTTGCTACCGGGACGTTGTGACGCCGAGGGTGAGAGACAGAGATAAAGAATGGATGGAAGAGAATTAGGAAGCGAGAGGGCAGGAGGGAGGGAGGGAGGGAGGTGAAAGCGGGGGAAGGGGGAGGAGAGGCAAGACATATATAAATGTAGATAGATATTCGGAGAAACGGAGGAAGAGGTGATGTGTACGTACTCGGGAGTGCTCGGAGTAGAGTGGAAGGGGAAGAGAAGGAAGAGAAGTGCCTGAGTGGAGGATACGCATGAAGTAGTAGGAGTGAAGATTGGAGGGATAAGCGCATGCGCGATAACACTTGGTTCGAGGGAACATGAGAAGTGGTAGGGATTCGATGAGCCTCGCTCCCGCTCTCTTCTCGCTTCCATCTCCTTCTTTCTTGCCCCTTCTCTACTGCTGAGCTTTACACGTTTGCTCCCACTCTCTGTTTGATCCCCGCTGGCGCACCCCTCGTAGCAGCTTACCGTACACCTCCTTTCTCGCTCCCTCTATCGCTCTCACAGGGGTGAAACTACCCCTACAATCTACTCCTACCCCTCCACCCACGCTTTTCAATATCCTTCTCTCTCGATCCTTCGTTCAGCATCCCTCTCTCTCTCTCTCTCCCTCCTCGGTGGCTACGGGCGAACTGCCCGGGCATCCCACGGTCGTCCCATTCCGTTCTCGGCGCCACAACGCGTAGCATTATTATAAATCTCGATATAAAAGCGGACAGAGCAACGCACGACCACCTGCCCGATCGCTTTTTTCTCCATCCGCGCGCACTCTATATCTTTCTCTCTCTCTCTCTCTCTCTCTCTCTCTCTTTCTCCCTCTCTGGCTCTCTCTTTCTCTCCCTCTCTCTCTCGCGCGCGCTCTTTATGTGTCTGTTTATCTCGCTCTCCCTCTATCGCGATCGTTCACAACAGTTCCTTGTTTTCTTTGAACATCGGCCGGTCGCGCTCGCGTGTGCTGTTTCGCCTGTGTGCCAGAATCTCCGCTGATCCTTCTCGTTCTCACCTCGAGTTATTTGGAAATTGAGGACACGGAAGCACCTGATTCCTCGACAATGAAGAATACTTGTTGTTCCTATGAAATCCCCGTGTAAAAAACCTCCGCGATAAATAATTATCACGACGATTAGTTGTTCGTGGACGAGGAAGCTTATCACATAGAGAGATATATAGAGCAACAAAGAAACCTCTGGGAATATAGTTGTAGTGGATTCATTCCCCGTATGAACAGACCGCCTGGAAAATCACGAGGCTCACGGGCTATCACGAATTTTTCGACATCCCCGCTATTGCTTTCCTCGAAGAACAAGTGTCGGTGTGTGCGTGTCCACGCTTATGTGTTTGAGTGCGCGCGTGCGTGATTGCAAGAAACAACGCATGCTCTCATTATCATAGGAGTCGCTGTACGATTATCCAATCAAAAAATAATGAAAAATAAACAGGGATAAAGAAATCGTGTCGTTTTTTTCCCTCAGTTTTTTTTCTGTCCGAGATTAAGCGTGAAAACAATACTTGTACACCCCACGGAATTCATGTGTACCTCGTGTTTTAGCATACTCATATTCATACATGTGTATACGTACGTACATACGCCAACGAGTGGAGCAAAGTGTTGAGGAAGTGTGCGCGAGAGAGAGAGAGTAAAAGAGGTGACATACACGTGCGTCCGTTCGGGGCACAGCATTACATACAAGAACGTCACAGGAATTAAAATAAAAAACAAAAATAATATAAAAACACACACACACACACACCACTCAAACGCACATATTAAATAAAGCTGCGATACAAAGGTGAACGGTCGTGTCGTCATATTTTTTCCTGTGCTCTTCTTTCTCATCGAAAATATAATTACTATCGTTTGAATTACTATCGCTAACGATAACGACACGGTGTTGGTAAAGGGGTTGAGAAATTCCGCGTGTTTTCATTCCTCTTTCTCTACCGTACGGGAAATTATCGCAATTATACGAAAAATCATAATTCGGCACAGGAGTATTTCGTGATACCATAAAGGTGAGGTGTTTATAGTGAAACGACAAGTGAAAGCTGTCTGTTATATATAATATATGTTTATGTAAATATAATATCAAAATACATATATATATATATATATATAACATTGAACTAATTGATAATTATACGTATAATTATTACAATCACGTGTTCCGAAAGATTAAATAGAATTTTCGCAACGATTCTCTCGCACAGTGAGGGAATTGCTTAGTCGGCCTCGCAACGACGCCGACTAATTGGTACTTAAACGGTACTCAGTACCAAGAAAACAACTGTCAGCTAAAGGCTTACACCACGGCGGTCACTACGTACATCACACCGCTGATCACCTCTGAAAAGGTACGATAAACCTGAGATGTTTAGCCCTATTTTTTATTTTTATTTTTTTTTTGTTGTTGGAATCGATTACTTTTTTATCGTTCAATTCAATATGACACAATTGAAATTTATACGCTGCTCGTAGTGGCCAATACCTGATATACTGTGAGACTTTTGTTTTTGAGAGCCAAAATGCTAAGAACACAAAGAATTTTTAGTTTTCAGCAAAGGCTCCGGCGTCTCCATGGTTATATCCCATTAGAGTTTTTTTTTCGAGTAATACCCCTTCAGTTTCTCTTCAGATTTTTTTCTTCGTTCATTCCTCTTTTGGATCGTACCTCTTTAAGCTCGAAATCTTATTTTAACTTTGTACTTTTTGCTTTATTCCCGCATAGAGTTATTTCCACTCGCACAAAGCTCGTTAAGGATGAACGAGGCAAGGGAGAAAAGAAGGATGGTCGAAAATGCTAGAGATGTGGATGACTGATCCCCACGCAGACTGTCAAAATTTGTGATCTCGAGCACACTCATTTTTCCAATATTTATTATTTGTTAAAAGACTGTTGTCTTCCAAATAATCTCCCATGTGTTCGCTCCCGTGAGTTGATCCTTTTTTTAAAACTCTGAGCGGAAACGTTCTAACAATAATAGGCAGACATGAGGTAAAATCTCAATTTGGTATTGACATTCGTTTCGTAAGGTAGTGTCGTACGAAAAAAAGTCAGGATTATTCGAAGCGGTTCCCATTCGACGAAATAGTATCTTGAATATATAAGTATAGTGGGTTTGCGAGAGCTGTCTACTTCTTCGATCCCTTCTTGATCTTTATATCTTTTCGGTATACCATATTGGTCAGAAAGACACTTCGAACTTGGGCTTGACTCTCTATATTGATTTGAGTTTTCGGAAAAACAGGGGTTTGAAACTGCCAGGAGAAAACTAGGGAATTGGATTAAAAAAAAAAAAAAAAAAAACCCCCACCAAATGCAGGGAATTGAAAATCAGCCATCCTCGTAGTAAAATGAGATAAAAGGGGGAGTGCAGGAAAATCAGGGTATTTCATAGCTCTCTAGAGATAGAAAGGTTCTTCTATCATCGGGTGAACTGGGAGACGGACAGGGATCGATATTTCGCGCGAATAGAGGAGAAAAATTCTCTCACACTTGTCAGATGAGATAGAAGGGTGGTTCACCGCAGGGATTAAAGGAGAAAATCGGTTTTCTCGCGGTTGCCTGGCTGTGCGAATCCGAGTAATCAGTACTGCTTGCATCGACGAGACAACGAGACAGACAAAAAAAGAAGGAATAACAGATTGTAGCCAAGCGCTTTCCTCTTTTTGTACCTTTATACTTGGTAATTTTTAGATGTCGATAAAAAGTTTGTCCGTCTCTCATTCCGCACAATATTTGCAATCTCAAATTGCTTCTAAAACGCATTGAGTCACCAAAGTAATTGTCTTTATTGCCCGTTTTTTTCGAACACAACATATTTTACTGTAAACGATTTTGAATATATTTTTCGCTGTGCACTCGAGTAAATTAATAGGATTAAAGAAAGAATGGAAAATATTGTGATTACTTAACTCTTTTCCAATTACGACATGTATACATACATGAAAATGAACAAAGGACGTTTAGAGGTATAATTTCGGGGTGGAAATGAGACAATAAAACTCGTACTCACATAAATTAGTGGATAAAGTAGTCGTAAAGCTAGAGGATTTTCATCGTGCACAATAGCGAATGACAGAAAGAGTTCGGAACGAGAATTAGGATCCTTTCGATTTTGCGGAAAAGAGGAGAAAAGTGACAGAAGGAGAGAGAAATCTCTTTCATCTTGTTTACATCGAAACCCTTTTAAACCGGAGCGATAGAAGAGTTCGAGTATATAGCTACATGAATCTATGGACGTGTACACATGGTATTGTAGATCTAAACCCACGGTCCTCACCTCCCATCCTCTTTTCTCTCTTTCTACTTGTCTCAGATTCTTGAATACTCAGTGAAAACTCTCGATGCTGTAAATACGCATATATATATATCCAGCGGAATATGGACCGAAAGCTTTCCACACGAGGCTTTCCTGAAAGTACCTTTATTTTCCCTCGATATTATCCGGTCTTCTTTATATATCTTTCAGAAATACTTTTCAAACCATTTTTTTACAGGTAAAAAAGTATCCTTATTATAATATCTAGTAAATCGAGTGTAATGCAATGGATATCCGAATACAAGTAGCAGATCCTCAACGAAATATTTTCGAAACGGGCCCACTCTCATTAGTCCTAAAATTTCAATCTTTTCAACCAATAAACTGGATCTCGACGAAAGACAAGATCTGTCATCTTGAAAAACTGAATAAAAGCCAATTTATTTGGTCAAACAACAGAATACCATTCATATTTTTCAGTTTTTGCAACTATTGGTACGTCAAATTGAAATATTGAGTTGATAAGTATGACAAATCAATTGTCGATTAAGAAAGGTGAAACGTTGTGGCACATGCGAGTTTTTTTTTCTCGTGCTGACAGCCTGCGCATTCTATGAAAAGCGAAAATATATTTTATACAAAATCAGAGCTCAAGTACAAGTTCTTCGATCGCTCTGTGTGTCAGCTGTTTCCGGCACTACGACGTTTCTCCGTGTATCAGCTGCCAACTCGAAGTGGAACATAAATTTTATGGGACTCCATTTATTAACTTTTTAATCATGAGCTGAGAACTTAATTTCCCTTTGTGAACTTGTTCTCATACATCTTTTGCGAATTTTTAATTTTTTTAAAAATTATTATTTGCCTTTTGCTCATTTGATCGCATATTTTCAATATTTTTCGCTAAATACGCACGTATTATTCTTCATTGCGTAATTCATGCTATCCTGACCAGCTGAATAAATATATCTTGTAAATCTCTGAATAATTAGACAAATCATCTGTAACTTATATTAATTTCTGAGGTCCGTTCCAAAACTCCTTTAATTTAAACACCGAATCCAGACTACAACTAGAATATGGATTTGATTTGTTAGAATTATTCAATCAGTTTATCGATATTTTGTGTTATAATTAAGTCTTCACCCTTAAAATTGAGTTGTCAAAGAACAAGATTTCTTAACGTTACAAGATTTATATCTCTGTGATCAAACGAACGAGTGATGGAGATGAATTAATAGATTACATTTTTTTCTTCACTTGAATTACAATTAATCAAGATTTCGTCAGGTAATCTATTAAAACTTAACGTTTCTTTATCATTCACACTTTTATTGGAATAATCATATTGTATTTGTGTGCGATAATCTCTATGCTATATTCGATTGCTCACTCGTGTCTAATTAAATGAAGTTCCTCTTTAAAAAGCATTCTACTGATTACCTCAATTCTATAGTTATGTCTCATTAATCAATTCTCAAATTCTCAAATTGGAGCAAGACACAGTAGTACATCATCGTCTCACACGAATCTCGGGAAAATTCTCTTCCCGTGTGAGGTTAGTCTTGCTCGGAATCAATTATCATAATATTTTCATTCTCATCACTTGAACCGAAATTCATTTAAACAACACTAATTTTGACATCTTGACTTCAATAGTACAATGATACGATAGAATGAAGATTTCCATAGTAGCGTGACTTTCTAGAGATGATATTAATTGAGAATTCATGCAGCATAGTTGAAGTTTTTCTTTTATCTTGACAAATGGATTGTATAGTTCCGGAAGCAGCATTAGAGGAAATATCAGCTGAGTGTTGCAATAAATTTGGATGTAACGTTGTTTCGCTAACGCTAGCTACTTCCATAGGACCTCATGCAACGTTCTAACTTTCGTCAATTGGCCCAGTATTATCGTTGGGTATTCAGCAAATATGATTCCCTCAACACTTCCTCCTGTTCGGGGTATTCGTCCACGATTTTACGGGTGCGATAGAAATAAAAATAAATAAAAAAGTACTGTACAGCTCGCAAAAGAAGGGGCGATTATTCAGCCGAAAATGTATTTTATATCGAATTAATGTGAAGGATCCCATATATTTGGGAGTACGTGAACGAATGAGCGAAACAAAGAAATTTCAGCACGATCTTCTTCCTCTTTACAACACCGCTTTCATCCCTCTATGCAGCCTCATCCTGCTGACAAACGACTCAAATGCAGAAGTAGGTTAACTCCGCGTCAGTTCTCTTGAACCCTCCATGCTCGATGGTATTACGCTTTCTCTCTCTCTCTCTCTCTTTGCTCCTTTTTCCTTTTTCTTTCCCTCTGTAGTTTTGTTAGTCTCTCTCTCTCTCTCTTCTTCGATCCACGCCACCCTTTACCAATCCTTCGCATTGAAAGGAAAATCCTTATCCCTCCCAAACAATCCCGCAACTTACACGATTATTCTTCCAGCCTGTGCTCTCGTTCCGTTTCATCGACGTCGTTTTTCACCTTACCCTTTTGCTCGGGTCTCGATCGCATACCCAATCTTTTCCATCTCAATCTTTTCTCTCCACTCTCTAGAAACAACAGATATCTTTCTCATAACGAATTTCATAGATGACAGCAACTGTTATAACGAGTTGTATCCGTGCATTATCATTGGAGGCAAAATTCTTCAGATATAATTCATCATATCAAGCTTCGCAGAAAAATAAATGAGCAAAATTTTTCTTCCCCACTCCACAACCACTCCGCAATTCGATAGGAAGCAATTTATTTTCATAGATCATAGCAGTCTCTATAAAATCAAATTGAAAAATTGAGAGTTACGAAGCTCTGAAAAACTATTTTTTCAAAGTAGATGTAGTTTGTTATGAATGACGTTCCAAAAGATTTCGTAATTTGTTAATGGAAACATTTGAATATCAAGGTCCAAAAAATGACATAAAAGATTAAAAATCCACCGGTTACTGTGGGGAGTGATTTAAAACGCTCTCGTGACATATTGATCCACTATTTTGGTCTCTTTGTCTCGTCCATTTATCAAAATGGTTCACTCCAATTATCGTGCTCATCGTGTCAAACGAATTTCACTGGTCGATGTTACGAAACAAGTGCCAATACAGTTAGTAGCACCGCGAGAGAGTATAATATGATTAACCATGAGTGTAAAACTCCCGATAACGAAGCGAGAACGAGCTGCGAAAAAAAAAACTTCACCGAAACATTGTTGGAAGGAAAAATTCAGTGGATTGTCCGGCTAACATTCTTTTTTCCGGAAGAAGAATAGAGAAAAAGAGCAATATTATTTTGCATTATGCCTGCGCAAGCGATCAATTTTATCTCAACCGAACAATATTCCATAATTACGAATTATTTTCGAATGTAAATGAAGTATTTTATGCAAAATAGATGTTCTTTTCGGTCAAATATTTATCAGAAACCACGAACAAATAATTATCCCCATTCTACGTCAAGCATAATTTTTTTGAATTCATGGTTGTCATTCGCTTATTTTACTAGTTCAAAGCCCCACTTCTAATAGCTCCTGCAGTGATTCGGTCAAATCTGGCGATCGACTGGGCTATGGTGCCGTCCGTATAGACCGCACCGGAGGCGATGCACAAAATAACAGAACCTTAATTGCGCGAAAAGCCAATCCCTCCACGAATAAAAAGACCAAAATAAAAATATCCAAGTTCCATTATACGTTCATAGCTTTTTTAGTTAGAAAATTTTCTTTGAACCTAAACGATATAAGCGATTATATTGACCATTGATACACTTATAAATTTGAAGCTCGATATCGCACTAGGGATGCCTGAGAAATTATCAACTAACCTTCCACGAGGTCACCCTATAATTTCAAGCTCTGTTAATTTTATAACTTTTTCTTCTACGTATTTAGTATTTGTCAAGGATGAGATCAACTAACTTTTTCATAAAAAATGTGATTTCAAAATCTTGTCACCATACGCGATCAAAGCTCAGTTTCAATCCTTTGAAAAATCACCGACCAAAATCTGGACTCATTCCAATATTCGCAGAAGTTTAAACAGCATGAGAAAACGAAAGAAAATCATATTATTTTACGATAATGGAATAAGAGATTGAGTGTGACAAAAGATAAACATTCCTACAGAATTTTCTGTTTGAGTCATGAATTTGAAAACCGTGAATAGGATTTTTTGAAAAATAAAATGAAAAATAGCGCAGCGACCTTTGAATGTTTTTCAACCGAGGTAGTATCATCGTCGGGTGAAAATGGAGCAGAGTTTTTATTTCGTGCCTGCATCTCGTGTCAGTCTGGTCGTTCGCATTGAATGTAGAGCTCAGTGCTGAGTGAACGAGTCGGAATCAAAAAGAAGCAAAGAGTTAAAAGAAAACAAACAAAAAGATTTTTTTTAAATAAAAATAGAGTAAAAAAAGTGAGTAAGAGAAAACGCTCAACTATCATCCCCCGACATTAATGCGGATCAAAGGAAAATCTCGTGGAAAATGGGCGCCGAGACAAGGGTGTGGGAAACTTCGCTTATATAGATGCGCAGCTGATGCTCGATTCGTGAACGTCAGACTCGTGCCATTCCCGAAAGAATATTCCGTATATACATATGCATATGCACATAAATTTATATGCATATAAACATATCTATGTATATCTAGTGCCCCTCTATTTCGTTTTCATCTATATACTTCGCTTACTAGGGAGCTTTTATCTTCGAGCTTAAAAAGTGACGCGTGATTTTCCAATATGTACTGCAAAAGCAAGCGAAAAAAATTATATAGTAAGGAAAAAAATTGCGTTGAGATCTTTCGAAGGGTTGATATGACAGTATTGGCTGTGCCAGATGATATTATATGGAGTTGTCAGAGGAGGTTGCAAACGTCGCTACATTGGAAACGTTGCATAAAGTAAAAGGGGTGGCATTTTATTGTCCACTCGACACGAGAAACTATCGAGGAAAAAGCCTATGTGTGACAGTGTCGAAAAATGGCCGACTTTCGACTTTTTTTCAGTATCTCCGATATATTTAGAGTTGCTTTTCATCAGATTATTTTTCAACGTGTCTCAATCGGCAGGGATACTTATATTTATTTGTTTATGTCAACGGAAACGTGATCTGACGAGAGGGACATTTGTTTTTGCAAGAATATTCATTTGCCGGGTAAAAGGGGTAGAACGAGTAGCTCTATCTAAATTTTTTATGTTAACCCTCGACTTAAAAATACCCTCGGGGCTCTCGATTATGAACATGGCACACCATTTGAACCCTCCGTTGCTGTCTCGTTTACTCACCCCTGGTAATATCGGGTGCTGGGATTCCCTCGTAATCCGATAAAGTCGCAACTCAAACAGTTTAAGTCAGAATTGCGATGGCCCGAACGCCGTGGACCTACTCATCCCTTCAAAATATCTATATGTGTATACGTTTACAGTGGTAAGACGAGAAAAACAAAAAGAAAAAAGCCAAAGGATATAAGGGATGATGCGTCGTTTCGGACACTTTTGTACCTTCTGTAATGGCTTACATTAGGATAAGGAAGCTTCATCCACACGCATATATAATAAACACAGCAAAACGGAGAAAGATTATTTCGTTCTCATATCTCTTCGACATTCATAACTTTCGAGACTTGCCAAAATGAAATTCTCCAACATTCCTTAAAAGTAAGGCACTTCTGCTATCCTCAAGGGAAAAGAAACAAATAAAATTCCATGAATTCAATTGACACCGACGCGTCGTACAGCCAAATGGATTTTCCCGATTTCTCACTTCTCCGCAAATTCTACCATCAAATTTCATCGTACGTAAAACATTATCATAAATATTTCCTGTCCGAGTAAATATTGAAGGAATATGCGCCAACAATCGCGCCTCGGTTAACGTGTTTCTTCTAGCATTCAAAACTGTTTATTTTTATTGCCGTGCCGGACTGCTGGGAAAAGAGATTTTGAAGACGGTAAAAAACGGAACGAATTAGAAGGAACATTACAATTGATTTTATGTTGTTACTTGTAACACTATTAGCATGTTTAAAAACGAATAACAAGAGATATTTTTCAACGTTAGTATGGGATGCATGTTTAGCATGTCGAGCTAACGGGTTATACCACTCTCGTTAGCCTTGAGTCACGGTGCCGGTTGCACGTTTCCTTTGAGACACGAAAAGCAAGAGGGAGAATGGCGAAAAGCAAACGTGTATACAGAAGAGAGAAATGCGAGAACTCCGAGCGTAAACCCATTCGCGCAACGATGGTCATAAGACCACTCGTGTTACGCATTTGAACACTGCAAAATTGCGTCGCGGAACGTCATACTCCATCCCCAGAGCAGATGTACTACTTTTATCTTATACCCGCACTAGTTTTGTACTTTTATTTCTTATTTCCTTACATGTTACGAAGATCCGATTTCAAACTGGTTTTTCGAGCTGGTCAAAGGTTTTTTCTTAAAAATTTGATTAGTCAGGTTTTGACATTCGCTAGAAACGTTGCTCCCTCGCATCAACATCGTCCTAGGAAAAAATTAAAAAATAACAAAGCATCTACATTAATGACGACGTTGGTTTAATACTCAATGCGAGGAGCACCAACAAATCGTGCGCGCAAATCGATAATTGTATATCGTACCAATATCTTTTTTGTACATACTGCGTAATTGAAATATTCTGCATTTATCAGTGGTATTTACCATTCATATGTGATAGTCATTTACGCTCTAACAAGATTTAGCAAAAACCTGGCAACCGAGCAATCGCCGATTCATTTTTGTTCTACATCTCGCACACCCGTTCGACCATCAATATATTCAGAAACTTTTCATTCCAATTTTCCTGGACAGTGAAAAAAAGTTTGAACAAGAACTATGATCGATTCTTGTAAAAATTCAGGATTCCCTCGCTCGAGGACTTTCTTGAAAATTCATCAATCAGATTGTATCGAAAATCTTGAAGATCTCGTGCGAAAAAAAACGGAGGCAAAATGTTTTTTCTGTCCTTTGTAAATGAGGAGGTAAAAGGAAGCTTTGTCCTTAGTCTCAAGGGTGTGATTTCAGGGGTGTTTTTCCCGAGGGTACACAGGGAAGGGGCATTGTCCTTCCTTAAGGAAAATTGAGAGATTTCATAAATAATGGTAAGGTCGCAAAACTCGACAAAGGGTTTTCGCCTGTGAGTCTATATGTGTCGGCTTTGGAATTATCTTTAGTCTGTTTTGCCCGTTACCACCAATTCAGTGAAATGTTTCTAAACTACCTCCAACTACGATCATGAAGTACAAGGAGCTTTGCAGGTTTCATGTACTTACGTGCCTTAAGAGACTTATTAGAGAGAGAGAGAGAATTCTTGCCTTGGTAAGTTTATGTAACGAAAGGAAGCGAGAGAGAAAGATAAAGAAGGATGAAATATAAGCGATGAGGGTTGAAGAGGAAGGGTCAGTACTACTGGACAGGGCGATAGCAAAGCCCGGAGGCATTCTAAGCTAAGCCTCATCAACCGAGGTTGTGGGTTATAATGCTTCCCGATAACCTAGAGACCATTTTCCCAGAAAAAAACGCTGTCTCGTGAAAAAAAAAAAAAAAAACATTCTTCCCTCCGGCAAATTTCCGTTTGCTCCTTATGGCCTTTGCTGTTTTAATCTTCGAAGAGTCGAAAGTTAGAAATCAAATATCTTCGTCGATTTCGTGTGGAATTTCAGTGTTTTACGTGCTACGTATACTATTTTTCATATATCACTCGCGTGAAAAGGTCGATTTCGGGATGATAAGAAATAAAAATTTCCGGCGGGACTTCGGTCGGAAAGAATTAGAAATCCTTTGAAGAGATATGACGAAAATCGCTTGTCTCTGTAAAACGTACAACAGAAAATAAAATCAATGGAGTGTGGAAGAGAGAAAAACGAAGACACGATTGGAGTGGATTCAACGATTCTTGCGTACGTGAGGCAAAAGGAGAAATTCAAATGATGCACGAAGTTGGAAAAAGAGAGTGTGTTTAGGAGCAAAACTGCTCGTAACCCACAAGAATGATAAGCATTTTGCTCAGAAGCATTTTTCATGGTTCACTGCAAACTGTCATTCAACTGCTTCCTTTAAGTCAATTCACCCTCATGACGCTGGGGAAAAATTCACCCGTACCCTTCATGTTTTTCCGGCGATAGCGTCTCGTAATGCTCTCGATTTCTATTTCATTGTCTTTCCCCTGCTCTCATTTTATCTCATTTCGCCGTGAGTCCTTTTCAAATTGAATTGAGAACGAATCTTGCAGCATCCATCACCTTCGTAGAATGACGTCAGAAAGCCTTTATCGTTTAATCGCGTAGTTTTCCCCTTCTTTTTTCCTACCCTTATTTAGTTGTCGCTAAATTAGAAGATTGTGTTTGACCCCAAGTCGACCTTATTAGGCTTCCACACAATTGTATTTTGGGAGACGGATACATACACGAAGGTGAGGGCTGCTGGAGGGGCTGCAACCTTTGAGATTCCAGCTATCGTATTGTGTAAGCCTGAAGATATCCAACAATACCTTCGGGCTTTCGAAGGGTCAGGCATTCAACATCTAGGTAGAACGAACGTGCCATCACGTTTCCGTCCTCGTTAGGTTTCGCCTACCTGCATCTTGTAATTCCTCGGAGAGAGAAGTTGAGTGCAACAGGATTCGAAGTCACGTCACCCCTGTCAATTTTCCTCACGACAACTCTCTATTCCTATTTACCCCGAAATTTTGATTGCCTCTATTTCCGGAGCACAAATATTCACGAGCGACATTTCTGCGAGTGATTCACAAAACTGATACGACGCACAAAATGTCTATATCCGTCATCTGAGCCAACTCCGAATATTGGATCATCTCATTTTTTAAATCCAAATTACAAATAATTATATTTTCCAAAGCCCATATTTTCATACCGATTCAAAGGCCCTCATCGAGTCCTCGAAACGTGAACTCAAGAAATTCGGTGCTGGCGTACGTACCCCTTTTTGCCGTGTTGGCAAACTCGTGTACTGAAAGCCAAAGGACCATTTGAAAGCGGGCTGAAAGGACAGGGAAATAGAGTTTGTCGGCGCAGGGGTCACGGGATGAGTTCGGAAAATTAAAATAGTTTTCCATCTCGTCGAGCATAAAAAAAAATCACGTATAATCACGTTTAAAATGAAAGCCGTTTGAGGTATTTGGGAGTGGAAAAAAGAATATACAAGATTGCTGAAGAAGCGGTGAAGAAATGAGAAAAAAACTGAGTTTACGGCTATGGCGGGTAAATATAGTAATAGTACACAATGCGAAGTCTTGAATATCATTTTTTCGTAAAGTCCGTGTTACTTCATCACGCTTTTTCGTATATTCTGTGGTACTCTCCCTGGCTATGTTTCTGGTGAGCAATGAAACTATAGAGTTACTCTCAGGATTTTTTTTTTTAAATTTTCATCATTATTGGATTCTTTTTCTCACAATCGGGAAGTGTACGATTTTTTACGATTTTTCTAATGAAGAGGCTGAATTTCAATGAATTTTCAATGTTTCCTACGCGGTAGGAGAATAAGTGGAACTCTGAATGTATTATAATAAATTCTGAGTACACGAGTAAGTGATCTTATTCGAAATCAATTCAAAAATCTTATTCGGTTAATTTTTTTGTTGCGCTAAAAAAAATTGAGTTTCACTGCATCCGGTCGATTGAAATCGCAATCTTCTCTTTTCAAGTCTTTTATTTCTGTTCGAAACCCAAGCTATTGAGGCAACTGGTGGAAGAGTGAGTCGTCCAAATCCAATGGGCAACAAGTATCCCCTTTTCTACATCGTGCCCTTCGGATATCGAGTCTCAAAGCGCGTTCAACCTCTTTATCGCAGTTCTCAATGGAATTTCGAGATTTTTTGTCCATTTAGCCTGTTAATTTTTTGTCTTCTCGCACCGAGCTGTTTCCGTTTTCTGTTGTGCCTTAACTCGTTTTCACCCTTGCACGAATGCCCTACTTCAAAACGAAATGCGTTATTACTATATGACGCATTAAGCGAGTTCTACACCCGATGTTGTGAGCGAACTGTAGATTTTTTGGCAGTCGCACTCTTCACACGTTTTAAGGTGTGTTAAAAATGTACATTTCACACGTAGCGTTAAGCACCGTAAAACACCCTTAACGTATGATAGCAATCGCTGACTTGACTTCAAATTTTATATGTACCGGCATTATAGAAACGTGTCATTGTTCTCGTTCCGGATCAACGTTTTAAAGTTGTCGCTGCGTTAATAAAAATGCACATTTGAGCATTCGTTAGATATAAACTTCCATTTAAAAAATACCAGACATTTATCAACCATGCTTGAGAATTCATAATTTTGGTGGAGGTAGTACATGTAATCAAGGCAACCTACGGAAGTTCCAACCAGGAAAATGTTGCTTCACAATCCGCTCTGTATTTCACATTTTCTTTTCTACTTTTCATTTCTTTGGTAGGGATCAGAACTCGGGCGCAGTTTTTTCTCGGTTTCCAAGTAAAATACCCTCACTTCTTAAATATGAATGAAGAATTATGAAATGAAAAAAGAAAAAAAAGGATAACGGGAGAAAGAGAGAAGGAAGAAGAGAAATATGCGAAAAGCGGCTAATCAGCGAAGTGTATAAAGTCTACAGGTTTAAAAAGGGTGGAGAGGTAAGGGGTTGTAGAGGGATGAAAATGAAATCGCGACTACTGGGATTTTCACGAAAATTAAATAAATATCTCGGTCTTTCTTTCCCTTTTTCTTTCTCTCTTTCTCTTTCCCGATCTTGCTAAGTTTTTATTTCAATCTTTCTCTCTCTCTCTCTCTCTTCCGCACCGACCTTCCCTCCTTCTTCCGTTCTTTGCCTCCGAGTTTTTCTCGAAACGAAGCTGGCTTCACTAGCTCGAGTCAACGAATTCTCGTGTTTTTCTTCTCCCTTTTTCAAGCGTGGATTCGTACAGCAGCAGAGAAAAACGAGTCAAGAACCGGAGAAGGGAGGCAAGATTTCCCGCAGACTTTCTCTAGGGAAGGAGAATCGCAAACTCAAGAATGGTTTTGTCCTCGATCTTACGGGTTGGTAAGGGATGAAGGAAAAAAGAAATGAATAAAGGGCAGTTTCGAGAGAGAAACATGAAGGAGGAATGACTACTTACCCAATGAAGACGACTGCAATTGCCCGTGTACCAGGAAAAGAGATAAAAGCCTCCGGGCTAAGAAATTCAACATTTTCCATCCAAGGTAGTTCACGAATTTGTTGGGAAAAAATTGCGAAAATGCAACAGTCGAGTCGTCGGGCTGCGAAATAGAAAAATTTCAAGAACTCAGTAACATTCAATTTATATTAGGACATGTGATGATATCTAGAAAAAATAATTCGTGTTATAATCCCAGCAAAGACACGTGGAATCATTTTGGAAGTCTTGCATAGCCCAAACCATAACAATTTTTCATAGAGATATATAAGTCTGCTGAATTTTCATTGACCACTTTCAAAGTTGGATATTTTTACAGCTACTTTATTGACGGGTCGATAATATTTTGTGTGAAAAAAGCAACCAGCGAAATCCGACCTCATTCTAAGCTTAAGCCTCATTCTAGTTTAGTACCCATTTTCCAAAACCAATAAACGAATCTCGCGAATCAAACAACCAATGTACACGACTACAATCCTCAAATTTGCGACTCCCAGATTCGAAATGCCTCGAAACTTTGAATTTAATTCACAAAATCGTATTTTTAAAGGTAGGAGTGGATAAACGAATTGGAGTTGCACCTTTTACTGCGTGGGAATGTCTGTGAATCTCGATCGCGACCAAACTTTTACCTAAGTGCAAAAGTGCAATTTACATAACGCTTGTCTTCGGGAAACGAAATATTCCGAAACGTTTGATTTTCACTCACAAAGTTATATGTCAAGACTGAGTGGGATTTTGAACTATAACGATTCGGACTGTATCAATATCCGAAGATGATTGCTTAATTAATGGTGAAGTGTGATTTGTGTTTAAATTGAGTGCAGTTGTGTAAGGAATAATTAAACTTCTCCGAGTTGAAAGCACACGTGCTTTCAACTTGTATACAATAATAAAATCGATATTTTTGTTGCTGAGATCGTCACTTAACTCATCGTAAACTCAATTGATCCTGATATACGTGAAAATTTTATCCCAAATTCATTATGGAATCGATTTGAAAAACCTCGATTGATGATATGTCTCGCCCACTGTCCGACCCGACCGGATAGGAAAAGCCCCTGGTCCAATCCGATTATTCATCTGATGCGCAGAAACGGAAAGACGAAGCGATCACATTGTCCTGTATTTATAAGTGAGGTGCAACGTCGATGTTTCAAATATCGATGAGGTTCAAGTGTGCCTACGAGCACGATTGCGATGAGGAAACATTTGTTTCCATCACTCTATTTTTTTAATAAGGCAGCTTTTCAGACTTCGTAAAATTGTTATTTGGGTGGACGCAAAATTACAAGAAGATCGATCAACTTTTTTTTCTGTCATCTCCGTATATAATTTTCGAAAATCTTTTTTAAAGAATTTTGATTCGTTAAAAATCACTGGTAAGCCATTTCAACATGAAACGCTTCAGAGATTACAAGACTACACTATGAGAAAAAAAATCTTTGCAACTAAATGTCTTAGTTGATTTTTTTGTTGCTTGATTTAACTAACGTCCGCTTGAGATAAATAAGGAATAGTTCATTTATCCGAATCACTAAATTTTTGTTTATGTAAACTATCCAAACGAGTGAAACCAAATCTTTTGTTCGAAGAACTCGAAACACTCGCTTATTTCTAACACTTTTATGATATATTTATTTGAATATCAAGTACTGAAGTACCCAAACGGTTTTGTTGAGAATGATAAATATTTTGTAAATCGAATCATACTGGTCAGTTCAATATAACTAAAAAAAAAAGTCTGATTTTTCATCTTAATATTTTGTCGCAAAAAAATATTTTGTCACGCGTATGGGACTGAATATTTTAGTTAAATTGAACATTTTTCAAGTGTTTCAACCAAATTTTTTTCTCCTTGTAGACTATGTCAATACGAGTATAAATGTTGTTCTTAAACATAGCAATCATGTATTTGAGAGTTTGTACGATTATTTAATGAAAACAAAATCGAATTTTGGAAGGTTCCAAGGGTATTTCTCCCCTAGAATTGTACGAAAATAATCTCCGCAGACGAAAAATCCTTCTCCCACATCGGGGATTCAAGCTCAATGGATTTAACACCCTCGCCTCCCCTTTGACAAAATCGTCGAATTCCCTTCCTCCATCTTGACATTTATATCCTGAATGGAAAATGCTGGCTCACGAGATTCGAGAGGTGGATTATAAAAAATCGTATTATCGAAATTTCGGTCGACGCAGCGACCACCCAGTCAGTCTTTATTTTTTTTTCCATTTCATTTCCTATCCACCTGACCTAGCAACTTTTTTCACGCGTGAATAACGCGCTCTGTTGTGTATATTTCTACCATGAAGAAGATCGCGGTGGATAAAACAAATGGGTTTTCCTAATTTTCTTTTATTTTAAAAATAAAATACTCATAAATTTGATGAGCTTTTGCCAGCAGCCGGGGCAAGAAAACAATATTTCAAGTGGCCTCCTGCGTATATTATTTACAGCTTTATTCACTCTTTCCCTTTCTTTCTTCCGTTGTCCATGACACAATTGTTTATTCGTTACCGGTGGAAGAATATTGTTACGGAAGCACATAATGTTTAATTTAAGAAAAGTCATATATTTCTCCAGCTCTCCCCGTTCTCCTCGGCCTCAACGCAATATCGAGCGGAGATGTTGCGACCTCATATTTTCTCGATCTACGGTAAAAAAGGTTTGTCAAAACTCGCCGTTGCAAAAATCTCGAAGCCCCTTCCACATGGAAAAGGGCTTCAGAAAAAGCGAAAAGATACACGTCCTTTCCAAAGGGAAACTCGATACGTCGGAGTTTTCGCAACTATCGAGAAATATACGTAGAGCTCGTAAAGGCAAGTGCTGGGTTTTTCTCGAGATTTTTGCCCTGGCCCGGCCACGTTCGCTTCATCCCTTTTCCTACCAGCCTCCTCTCCCCTGCTGCCTGCTTTCCACTACCTCTCTTCATATATTTCTCGCTCGCATGTGCTTCCTTCTCGACATTATTCCCCCTTTTTCTTTCTTGTTTTTTTATTTTCTTCAAACCCACTCGCACTCCTAAAGTTTGAGCGCTTTGCCCTCTTCTCACCGCGCGTTCTGGAGAAAAGCGCCCCCGAAGGCTTTCACCGACCTCCGCCTTATTCTTGACGAGCGCTCACAGACACAATCTTATGCGCGTATGTCGGTGCGTTCGAGGCGCTTCAACTACCCCTAATACCAGCTTTTACGGCCACCAAGCGTGTAGTCACGCTAGGAACTCTCTATCGTTGAAATACATCCCCTCAACTTCGCGTATTGCCTTTCGGAAGATCGAGAGTGCTTAATGAAAATTGACGAAAACTCGAGCGTGATGGGGTTACGATTAATGATTTTTTTTTTTTTTCATCGCCCATCAAAATTCTTTCGATACGTCCACAAATATTCGTCCGAATACTTTCGACTGAATTTTCACATATGACAGAAAATTAATATTCACTGTGTCTACTGTGAAAACGACGATCGAAAAATAACTGCGAAAGTAGCTCAACGCTGTATATTAATGAAAAAAAACTTGTGCGAGCCTCACGAAAATAGGCCAATTTTATCTTGTGACATCATCGTAGCATTTTCAAATTGCTTCCACGGACACGAACCGTTTGAGTGTGAAAATCTGAATATTCGTGACGGTTTTTTTGCCCATATCACTTTCTTTATCGTTATACATAACGAACATTCGTTTCATATTTAGGGTCGTAATTTTTCAATACTTATCGGCGTTCTTTTTTTACTTTCGTAAGGTTTCAGTATAAAAATGATGTATAACATGTAGCTCTAATGTGATTTTGAGAAGTGAATCCTTTGTGGGGGTAATTTCGTATAACGGAAATCATAAATTTGTAATGACTTTTCGGAAATCGTCTCATCTTACCCTGATGTCCCAGTTTGTCCAACAATCTCTCGTATACCTATCCCGAGAAAGCCATTCGTGGATTTATTTATTTCGTTAAATATTTCAGCACCCTTCGCCGTCACTATACTTTTTGCTCCCTCAGCGACAACTTCATACATTTTGTCTAACATTTCCTTATCAATTTCTTTGGTCCTTGGCGTTGGCATTTTTCAAGAGCTTTTTCTCGAGCGCTCTCTCCATTCTTCATTTCCACCCCCTCTATTTTGATTTTTCTTCCCTTTCCGTCAGCGGCGAAGCCTTGGAGCGAAAAAAAATCGCGCGAGAGGAAAAGAGAGTATATACGTAAAATCGTCGACGGAGTGAACAAACGTTCACCCTCAGGATGGTTTCTCTCGTCGAGCTTCGTGTGGTTGTACGCTCTATAGTATGACCACCCCTCCGAGTTGGGAATTCCGAAGAAGGAAAATCTCCACTGTGACGAGATATGAGGCGAGAGCTCGTTCGTCTGAATTTCCACTCCAGCGCACATCCTCTCGGGAGAATCATCCAGCTTCATCCCTTGCCGCGACTCTTTCTTTCTCTTTTTTCCTCTTTCTCATCAACTGTGCTAAAGATAATTACGCTTTCGCATTATTAATTGCATAGATCACGGGGCCAAGAAATTTCTGGCTGAGCAAACAAATAAAAATTTCAAACGGCGATAGAATAAAACGATTTTTCATTGTTCGTTTTATCCATACTACGACTGCCTATTGATCTGGAGACTATCTCGATGTCTCGTAACAATCCGACTAAAAATTAATGAGGCATTTTTTTCTGTTTCAGATGGTGACAAGGACGAAGAAGATATTCGTGGGGGGCCTCTCGGCCCCGACGACGCTCGAGGACGTCAAAAATTATTTCGAACAGTTTGGCCCGGTGAGTGACTTGTAAAATTAGTATATATAAACAATAACTGTGGAATAATCGTAGCGAATAATCCTGGGACAAAAAAAAATCAAACAAATTTCAACATTCAATGTTTATCAATGATTTTATAAAAGAGCAGCGTAATTATTTAAAAAAAAAAACATTTCACAAATCATATGATAACAATGATGTAGCTGAGGGATCATAAAGTTCACCGCGCACGTGAAAGCTAACATTGGAGTGGCAAAAATTTGATTGAAAAAGCTCGTCGAGTTTAATCGTTAAAATTCATTTCTACACATTACCCCCCCCCCCCCCCCCCCCCCCACCTCCTTGCCAACTCTCTGTCTCTATCTCTCTCCTACGTGATTCCAGGCAGCTTTCAATAGAATGAAAATTCTCTCGTTCGTCCATCATCCGCCACAATAATACAGTATGATCGTGACGACCACGCTTCAAAGTATCACCATAGCGTACTCATTAAATTCCAATGGAAAACCTGTGGCAAAAAGGTTGGGGTTGAAGGCACATGATCAAATGGGATGGATGGAGGAAGCTGTTGGTCCTCAATTCTGATTCGTTCGTTATACAGCCCGTCCGTGTTTGTTCTGTTGTATTGCAAATGCGAATGAGCGTGATTTTGGTCGCACAAATTCGCCAAATACAAACTTTCGATTCAAGCTCTTGGTCAACAGCTTGACGCACCAGCCACGATTCACTACTAAGCCTTTTTATCCGGTATATCCAACTTTCTGTCCGCGGATTTCGGTGCTACGGGCAACAATTCCCCAATCATACATCATTTATGCAGACATACAGTGATATTTTTTTTCTCCCTTGCGAAACCTTTGTTCACTTTAAAAAGTTACGGAAACTCTACAATTTGTACTTTTCGGTAGTTATTTTTAAAAATAGTTTTATCGAGCCCATCGAAAGGAATACTCGAGGTTCGACGATGTAGCTGTGAAATCTTCTATACTTTCGTCCAATCAGAAAAAACGTATAACGATGAGCTAAAATGCAGTTTTATGAAAATTTGCTAACTCTCTTGTGGCTTTTATATTCGTAAATATTGAATCTGATATGAATAATTCATATTTTTTCTGTTTCAAATAAACTTATAAAATTTCCCTGATAGGCGCTCCATTCGTTTTCACGATCGAGTTAACAATAATTTTTTCAACTTCCGCTTTATTCCACTAGAAAAATTTCACGATGATCCCGAAAACTCATACCCGAAATTTTTAACTCATTTTGTTGGATAGATAACGAAGCTCGATAGGATGGACGAATCAACTCGTCCATAATCAATTTATAAACGGTCTTTCAATATACCACCCCTCAAACATTTCTATGAAATTCTCTTTGACAGCGACAGATAGATTATTATATTATTAATTTTATCTCTTTTTTACATCTCTGTCTCTCTCTATTTTCATCTCTCTCACAAATTCCTAATCACTCGACAGTCCCGTCAATGTTAAACTTTAGATGAGAAAGTAGCAGACGGATTGCAAGCTCTGGACCTATAAACATATCTGTATACAGATGTGTGTACGGAGTTGCAGCATCTCACTCCCTTTTCATCTCTATTACTCCTACTCTTCAACCCTCCGCTCTTGAGTTTTCACGAAAGTTGGTTGTAACATGAGATGGGCTGGCCCAGAAACAAAAATAGGGGTGAAACGAGAAATGTTTCGAACGTAATTCTCCCATATACGGATATAAACATAAACACCGCTTGTATATATAGCGACATGTGCCGGTAGATGCGCCGATGACTTCCGTGTAGATTTATATCTATATATACACTAATGTACTACATAAGTTCGCACGAATGTCGCCAGGCTGTTGGTACCCTCACAAACCGGAATATCCGTAGCCCGTGGAGATAGGAAAATAGGATAAAGGACATAAAATACTCCATTGGTAAGCTGGGCAATACTATCCAGTAAACTATTTGGGCGATTAGGGTATACATTGCATCGATTCGCTCAACCAACCACGAAACGTCCATGTTGAAACTTCTTGCGTGTACTGGCTTGCTTTTGTTTCGATGCCATTCTTCGTGGATGAGGAAACATATACAGAGTGAAAAATAGTGGATCAGTTGGATCAATTCTTTGAGATTGTTCAATGTTTTTCTTCACCTTCGCGAGCATCAAAATTCGACCTTCGATCCAAATATCAAAGGCCAGGAGTCTTGGAAATTTTCATTTACTGGTTCGTATTTGTTTAACTGATGTCTCATATTGGCAGTTTAGCGGGTACGAAACATGTTCGAATTTGGTGCTATATCTTGGTGGAACAAAGCTGATATTATAAAATAGGTAGAGGAGTTGACCCACATTGTGAGATAATATCAGCACCGCCCCAAAAGCCCTATCTTTTTTCTTGTATATTCCATTTGACTTTGTCTCTTACTTCTTCCGCTCCCTTCGTACTCCATCTATCTCTATATCTCTTGTCTTTCTACGAGGATTCTCGCATACAACAAAGCTCGAGACTCCACGGACTTGTGGCTAGCGAAGAGAGGGTTCAAAAAAGAATGAAGGAAACACAGCATAGTGATAACATTTCGAATGTAAATACAAAGTCTTCAAGCTCAATCTCCTCTGAAGCTTTGTCGGTGTGAAGTCTCGTTGTCATCGTTCCTTTTTGTATGAGTCAATACAATACGTATAGATGTTTATTTATGTATTCTCGATTCCTATTTCGATATTTTCTTCCTCAGTCAACTCCCTGCGCATGCAATCGATAAACTGTCGTATTCTCTTTTGCCTGATAAAGCTAATGGCATTGCCACATTAATGCCATATATTTATTCTTGATATTATTCGGACAGAGTATGAAAGGGGATCCCGAGAAAGAGTGGATAACGGTGAATTGTATACATCTATTGCTCGTATTTTATTTGGAATGAAAATTAATATCTGTTGAAAAGATATCGAAATAATTATCAAATGCTATTTATTCTCCTCTCCTGCTGCAATGAGACTGATGTATCGAAAGTAGCAGGTAATAGAGGCTGCTGTACATTGATTTCGCAATTTCGCTAATATTTAGCGTGCTGTAAAATTTACTGTATGTGTTTGGCCGCGGGGACAAGTTAACGAAAAAAATTAATTCCTGTAATTGAAATAAAATTTTCAATATTTTGCTGAATTTTCAGTTTTATAATAGTAAATATTGCAGATAGCGAAGTTTACGTTACGTTAAAATTTACAAAACGCCTAGTAAATTTTACGATGCGTCGCGGTAAAATGTCTTTGCCCCGATGTAGGTATCGATCACTCGCTTTCGAATTCCGCACTTCAACAAAGAGCTGTAAGCATATAAAAATAATGGAGAAACAGGCCGATATAGCGACAACATATCCCTTCCGTATCCCTATTATCACCGCATCTTGGCATAAACATTCGTACGGAAATTTTACAATGCATTACAATAAAATTCACCGTGACGTTCATGTAATATTTCGAAATAAATATTGAAATAATTTTCAAAAGTACGGCACCTTTAACCGAGAATTTCTTTTAGACGTACTTCGGTAAAAGTTTCTACTTTGAACAATGAATATTATTTAATGTATAGAAAAATTCAATTTTTTCCCCATCGTAATATCATGAATGGCAGCTCGTCGCCGCACCGTCGTTATTGTACGATAATTTTTCAAATTTAATTTTCTTCGTGCGTACTCCCAATTTTGCGAGGGTCGAGAAATCATCATTTTTTATGTAATCATATAAAGATCATATATTCAGGGGCTGCACGATCTCTGAATATAATCGAACAGTGCAAGCAGGTAAGATTTGAATTTCGATGTTCGAATTTTCCTCATATTTATATCGAGTCTGATTTGCATTCACGAATGATTACGAGAGAGATGTTTCCTCTCGTTATTCAATCTCTTGCCTGCAGTCCTTTTTGCTGATGAAGCCATGGAATTTATTAACGAATTAAGTTACGAGGGTTGAAAGCTCATCATATATCTCACAGGCCATTTGGCTCGGTCCAATTCAACGATAGATTGCTAATAATTGTAGAGTCTATCTTGCATGTAATGCCAAGACGAAGAGCCATAGTAAAGATGAGAGGGCGGGAGGGGGGCGGGGGGGGGGGGGGGAAGTGAGAGAGAAGAAAAAACCTACGGGGTGCAGCTTTCGATTTGGAGAGTCGACTCCTCTTAGAGGTAATGGCCGTTGTCGATGCTAATTTCATCGATAAATTACTGCCAACCGGAACGTCCACCATCAAACCAATTGACGACGACGGAGGGGTCAGGCGGAGAATATGAGAGAAACATAGAAGACTCTCGACACCCTCGTGGTGGTGATATATAGGAAAACTCTTCTGGCAAGGAAAGAACCTATAAGGGGCAAGGACTTTTAGTCTCATTCCTTATATACTCTTTTTAGACACGTGTATAAAACTATTCTTGAGCAAAAGGTCTTAGCTAGCCCCGTTAGTTCCGCCGCCCAGACATATCGCTTACGCCCTTTTACCAGTGCATTCTCAATAAATGTGTATATATGGGTTGGCCTGTCTTAAGTGGATATAGCAGGCGGTTTAAAACTTGGATGGGTGGATATCCAGCAGCGGCGTTGCTTGAAAAATGAATGGATCCTTGAGCCGGGCTGGGTGGAGAGAAAGAGGGAATGAGAAAAAGAGAGTGTATACAGTGGAACGAGTCTACGTCGTAATTCGGGGACCATGGAGAGAAGAAGAAGGATAAAAGAACGAAGAAATTTTCGACCAGAAGAGAGAAGGAGGGAGAGAGAGAGAGCTTAATTGCACTCGCTTTCAACTTCCAAGTTCTCTCTTCCTCCCCGTCCATCTTGTACAGGAAGATGAAGTATAGAAGAAAAAGAAAAAGAGAGATCGAAGAAGAGACGAGACGGGGAGAGGGGATTAAAAAATGAGAAAATAAACGACCCATGGATAAGTTCTCTTTGTCCCTCTTGTCTTTTCCCTCTTAATTCTCCCCTCGCTCCGAGGAATGAAGATTTTTTTCATCTACATTCCTCGTTTGATCTTTCGAAAGGTGATACCGTATGCCACATGAAAGACTAAAATTCGAACCGTAGTTTTCGGTGGATGTCAAACGTAGTCGTAAGAAATAATGAATCGGTGTACGCGAGCAAGGCCATATAATCCGCCATGATTTTCTTCGATTCGACAAAGTGTTGTGAAATCGTGTTAACTTTTCGTCTCTAGCAAGAGTACGCATCTACGAAAACGTAAATAAATTTATTCGAATCCAAATGGCCTCAAATATATAAATTCATATAAATATTTTTGTATACACACGTTTGTATACGCAGACCAAAAAAGAAGAAACAACGTTCTGGCCTGGCTGAGCTTGTCACGTTCGCAAAACGGGATAAATTCCGGGCGTCTGACAGCTATTTAAAACAATGCCGTCTCGAATACACGCCATTTGTAACCCCGTGTTGGCGGTGCTTTTGTTTTCACGTTGCTATTCATTCCGGTATACACATACACACCCTTACAAAACCTGCAACAACCCTCTTGTCCATGAGCTTTTTTGTGAATAAGGATTTCACACGCACGCGCGCGCGCACACACACACACACACACACGCGCATGCACCCGGGAATAAACGCACACATATTATTACACCCTTAATATATTATACCTGTGTATTTTATATTTCGAGGGTGCGCATATCGTGCATGTATACGACGGAAAACATACACAAAGTCTTTTGGCTTTCGCAGGGCTCGGATACCCTCTTGAACTATCTCGCGTTTCACTCTCCTTGTCTCACCGTGCTTCCCTCTATTTCTTTTTCTCACTTTTTCTCACCCCCTCTCCCGGTTTCATCTCTTTCCAGCATCCATTCTTACGAGAGCACAACGGTTGATAGCGAAAAAAATATTCGCAACAACGTCAGCACCATTTTTTATGGCGATAAGAAAATTTATAATTAGATATAATGTACGACGATAGGAGCTAAATCCTGAAAAGTATTTTGTCAAACGGTGAAAACAACCACAAAGATATCGTTGTTCGGACTGCGAATGAACAATGGAAATGATGAATTGCTGGGCTTCGCAACTATAATTGCACTCGCGATTGTCACCGCAACGGCTTAGACTCTTTTCCTGTTGCGCTTTCTCATCTTTTTCTACATTTTTCTCTGCTCTCCGTTTCCCTTTATTTTGCATTCACCAACGACGGAAGGAAACTTGAAAAATCTTGTCTATTTCCAAAATCGAACACGTTTCGTCGATATTGATTTTTACATTTTTCATACTTCAAATTCGACTTGAACTCAAATTTAAGCATTTTTTTTATCTCTCGCTTCGGTCATTCCCTCACGCACTTACGAATCCAAAATACATGTGATTTTTGTTCTATTGAGTTTCAATGAACGACCCTTAACGAGTTGTTGAGGTCAACGACAATATGATGATCAGCCCCCGCACCCACACAACTCAATGATCGATCATAGAATTTCAGAAGTTCGTGGACAAAGTATTTTGAAAATTGAACTCTCGTGATGCACTATCTATTGAAGGGCTTTGAACGCAGAACACATTTCATAACGAGACCGTGAATAAAGTTGCCGCGCTTGAATAGTGCGTGGAATTCTTAGCTCGCCCGACGAATGTTCGATGGAAACAATGGTCCCTTTGTACCATGCCTTCTCGTTATGCGAATCCTGATACTCCGTGGAATTTTCGGATTTGATTCCAGGTATTTTTGAAACGCCTTCCTAGATTTCCAGATTTACAGCGTTCCGTTGTGATTTACCACAAAAGTATCAAAAATATTGAAAATTTGATTTATCAATGATCATGGGAAAATGAAAAAATTCTATTTACGAGCACGCGCCTTATTTCAGAGTTTTAATTTAACGCTCGTTGTTTTAATTTAGACGTAATTAGGACACGTTTAACGACGGGTTATTCGTAGATCTTGTTTTTTCTTTCTGACACTGCGATGCGGGAAACAAGAGCGAGCTGAGCTTGCAATGGCTCAGCATGTCACAAATGGCGCTTGTCTCACTCCTTTTGTCTGTTGGTCTTGGATAGATGCAAGCATCATTAGCGTCATCTGTTGCCGAGAACAGAGTTTGGCGTAATGAGCGCACTAATCACCCCGCACGGACTGCCCGAACACCAATGTTGCCTCGTAACTAACCATGCTTAGAATCAAGAGAAAGAAATAAGAAGATAAAAAGAAAATAAAAAATATCAAAAACAAGCGGCAGCTGTTAAACTCTTTCGAAAGTTACATTTTTTATAGAATTTCTTGTTTGTACAGTATTTTCGCAAAAATTTAGATTTCAAAAGTCGAATCATCTTGTTTATCGTTTCTAGCTAACAGAAAATGCATCCCTCGTAAACCACCCGTGCAAAATGTAAAGCTATTGAAATGAGTGACATTCAAGTTCGATAGACACAGAAAATTGTGATTTTTCTCTAAACGCTCATAGTTTTTCAATACTATCGTTCACTTCCGTGAGATCGATGAGAGAACATATCCGAAGAAAGCAGAAACTTCCGCCATTATTTTAACCGTTGGAATAGAGAAAAAAAAAGGACGAGTAGACAAAAAAAGCGATGACTGGATGTAAAAATGTGAAACTACTCACGAATCCAGCACGAGCGTGCTGGAATGTTTTCTCAACAAATATTTGCCGTTCGAACGCGTCAGGGTGTGTTCAACCGCCTCATCCCCTACTCCAAACTTAGCTAACCCTCGACTTTCGTATACGTGTGAGATTTTCGGGTACATTCCAGAGAACCGTTCGGCGCCAACACTCGACTACCGAAACGACAGTCTCTGGTTTTCGAGAGTTTTCCCGGTGTTCATAGCGTACAGTCTCACTTAGAATAGACGACTGTTAATATCGTTTGTTTTCCTGAAAAAGACGACTCGGTCCACACATTCGCTAGCTTAATTTTTCCATCATTTCACACTTATTCCGTTACATAAAAAAATCGTTGGTAAACATCGCGGCTCGTATTACGGAAAAAGTACAGATATTTTTCGTGCTTTATATCGGTATGTTTATTATCATTATTATTATACGTTTTTCCAACGTAAAAGTCCCTGGCTTGTGAGAAAACCCTGAATCTACAACATTTTTTGTATTTTCCATGCATATGAAATTTCGCAGATTACGTGCCCCGCGTTCTTTCCTCAATCAATTCATTCCTATTTTTTGTAGTCTTGCCGACGTTTTGACAAATCAGCCTCGATCGAACAAGCGCTTGGTTATTTTGCATTCATATGTTTTTCTTCTCCCATTTTCACTTTCACTCCTTCCCATTTTTACACCCTTCATTCTCGCATTCCATCCACTTTCCTGTCCTCGCCACTTTCACTTGGCTTCGTTTAGAAGGGTTTGCGTGCTGCTTCCACCACTTTATTTGCTACTGTACCGGGAAAATCGTTTCTCAAACCATGAAGCCGACGTTTTCAAACACCGTGAATCCCTGACCGTTAACTTTTTTTTTAGTAACGCAAGCTAAAAAACTCATTCATAATCCCGTACGCTTTGTATTCATTAAAGAGTTGAGAAAATCGTTGAACGTAATCAATTTTGCTTTAATTTTCTAAACATCCTCCATCAAGATCAATTGGCTGTTCCACAGGATAAAATATCGTATCATCTTTAATTAACGAAAATATATGCTTAGATTCGATTTCAAAAAGGAGAGATTGAAAAAAAAAAATCCATGACGGTAAACGACAAAAGCACGAGTCTGCCGGCAAAAGGTGCTTTCAACGAAAATCACCTTCAACGATAAATGTAGCGTAAAAAACAGAGCATTGAAACAAATTTACTTTGATAACGCTTTCTGTTTTCTAGTAAAAGCCATGAACTTTGTATATAGAAATTCAAAATTTCGTAAATGTGAATTTAATATCAATTTAAAGAGGTTGGCATTCTCTCAAATTCAACATTAAATATCACTAGCAAGTGCACATCGAAAAAAAAAAGAATATCACAAACTAAATAAAACGTCGAATAGAGCGTTTTTAAAAGCTCCATTCGAAATGTGCTGTCCACAGAGCACTTTCTCGTCACCATTCCATCCCTTGCGACACTTTATGTAACGGACGAGAAGAGGGCATGAGTGTACAAAGGGAAGACTGTCCACTTTGATTGCAAGTTTTAGATTCTAACTCTGATTGCAGCTGACCGTGGTCTCTTGTGAATGTACCAACGAAATAGAGTCTGTACTGTAAAGAGTCTTGTGGTTATGGCGTGATCCTTATCTTTTGGTGGGGGATGAAGGATGCAGTGGGAACTCGAAAATCCTAGATGTTATGAGAGACCGAATGAAGTTTCTCTTGATGCTGTCGTATAGACGAAAGTTGCAAAGAGAATTACTTGAGGAGTGACAATAAAAAATGATGATGCAGGGATAAAACGAAAAAAGGTGGAAATGAAGACCAAAAACGTACATCAGGGACAGAACGGATGATAAAAGAAGAGAACAAGGGGGAGAAAGAGACGAAATGAAGAGATCTTTTTTCTGGAAATGAGTCAGGATAAGCTGTTCACAAGAAATTCGGAATGGGAACTTATACACATACACCGACAAATTCTCAGACTCTTCCTCGTCGTAAAACTTCTGATAATTACTCAAGAAGCAACAATCGGCTGAAAGAGACCTCTTTGACTGCTGTTTGATTTCATTTGACAATCAACCCCTGTACTTTATCGACTTTCGGAATTGAACCCGACTACGTTGAACCTCGATTTTCTTCGCCACCCTTTGGATATATTATTTTACGTTTATCTCTGCGATTAAAGCGACTCAATATTCTGTGCTTATTTTACGTTATTATTCTCGCTCTTTCGTTTGAAAACGATTTTACGAGCGCCGACGAGTTCTTACGATGACAATAAATATCAACGCAGGGAGTGGAATATGACATTGCATGTTTTTCACTATTTTAATTCTCCTCTCTGATTCGAATACGCTTTGTGATTAGAATTTTGCTCTGTTGGAATAATTTTTTTTTTACCTGCGTTGAAGAATTTTTACAGACGAAAAAAGTAGAGACCGTTATACTTATCATTTCATTATATAATTTTTTATCGATGCTTTTCCAGTTTCAATATTTTTCTTTCCTATTATGTTAATATTTTGAAGAGGGCCACTAATATTAGAAGAGGGCCACAATGTATTTGAAGTAACTGGAATATTCGAAAGCATTTTGGGAGAATTAACTACGTCGTCATCCCCACCTTAACCTCATAACTCTGATAACACATTGAATCCACCCCAATCGAACTCTCTCAAGCTCGATGGAGGATCGAGGGCTAACTACAAATACAGTAATAGATCGATGGTAGTGGGTAGTTGTCGAGATAATCTGGCAAATGTACCGACGTACGGATTTGCTTTTATTTATACATCCATATTTGCTCTATTTCTGGTTTACTGTTTCGTGTCAACTCCTCGCTTGATGTACGGTTCAGGAATTTCCGGTCGTCTTAACTCTTTGCTGACAGGAAATGTTTCTACCCAAATTTCCTGTTACGTGTAAATGGCTATTTAGGTACAATTAAGGCTCAAATCGAATAGTCTGCCCTCGCTCTCTTTACCGTTGAATGCAAAAGGGGGCATGTTGCGTCTTTCTGACCCGTTGATCCGAGTTTGAGAAATAAGGCTCGACTGTATCCTCACATTCGTTCAACCCCTACGAATCAGCCGAAGGAAGAAATCTTAATCTTCTTCAGGCCCAAACGGTAACTCACCGGAAAAACGTTCTCCCCAATAACGAGGGTTGTACTCGTATTTTTTGATTCGACAAATGATAAAACCATCTCCCCCTGGTTCACCGCACCATTCACCATTCTATATACCGACCCCATTCGTTCACGCATTTCCGGTTTTACGAATTTAACATCAAATCCTTTTAACCTGGTCTACGCTTCCATTTTACCCTAATGAAACATCGAGGAATTATCGAATCCCGACAGCCCTCAATGCTAAATCGAATTCAATCCTCGATTCGTACAAATTACTTCAACTCGATTCAACTAACAATTCGAGGGGGCTTTTACCCTCGTAGTCATCGTTCCCTCTCGAGGGTGATTCTTCCACGAAAATTCCAATATCGTATAGAGAAAACAGTTTAAGCGATGGTTAAGATCGAAATGTGTAGTTCAACAAGCTTCACGATATCAACCCACCGCCGTTGTGAGCGCGATGCATCTCAAGCTTTAATATTTAAACGATTTTCGTTTGAAAATATTCAATAGCTGAGAAATACACGTAGAATTTGTATAATTTAAAAATTTTCAATTTATATGTTGTTATTTGTTTAATCTTTCATTCTTTTGGCGCAAATCAATGGCTGTTGTAACTTGTGGCTTTCGAGGAATAAAAAAATTTTAATTTCACGTTTACGGGCGGTAATAGTATATTACACCACAAGGGCAGAAAGTTTGATATTCCTGCACTGCGCGTCACAATGCCCGAGGCGAAGCCGAGGGCATTTGACGCGCAGTTCAGGGCTATCAAACTTCTGCCCGTATGGTGTATACTATTTTTCTTCATAGCCGGTCGAAAGTACGTTTCTTCCGAAATACGCAACTATCGATAGAAGATGTTTTGATGCCTGCCCCCGACATTTGCTGCACGAGCGAAGCGAGTGCTGCTGGTCGGGGGGGCAGGCATCAAAAAAACAAGATATTAGCAAAGATAATTAATATGAATATTTGCATTCCTATGAAGCTGAAAATAAATCATTATTCCGAACGACTTTATTTTTGGCTTTCACATTGATTTTATCTGAAAGGATAAATGTATGTTATTCGTTCGGATTTGTACTGTTTTGATAATATAGTGCTTGGAAATAATATGGCATTTCCATAACATATTTCCGAATGAATAACATAATCTTATTCGTACGGTTTGCAGATGACTAGACACAACCTTTCAAAAAACACGTAAGCAATATCTGTTCAAACGTCAAACGTCAAAAGTAAAAAAAATAATTACGTCAAACCTTTCGGAATGCAGAAAAAAGTTTTTGCTCCCGCCGAGACAAATGAAGCGCATGCAGTTTTGACAGCGCAGAAATGTTATCTTTCGACTAAGGTGTGCAGAGAAAAATTTTTGCTCCCGCTGTCACAGCGAGCGTGTTTTTTTTTTACCAATGCAGGAATGTTGAACTTTCGGCCCTGAAATCGGGGCCGAAAGTGCGTACTTTCGACCGAGGTATGAAGAAAAATGATTTATTTAACAGTCCCGACTCTTTAAATTATCAACTCAGAGTAAAAGCACCGAAGTTTTAACGGTCAATTTTGCATTTAGGTTTGATGCATTTACAAAAATTCTTAAATGGCTATTCAGCTTTTTTCGCCTTTTTGTGACATCACCTATGTTTATCCAGAACTTCATGGTCCCGTGCTTTTTCCCCGAGGTCTCTTTGTCGCGCCACTTCCGGCACCCCGTTACCACTCTATCAAAACTGGTTTCCGGAAGCAAGATGGCCGCTATAGGCTCGACTGTTCCTAACGCCTGTATATATGTATGTAAAAGACATCGCACGATGAAATATGAGCGGAAAAGCGAGAGGAATTTTTTTTCGTGCTGGTGCTTGGGTGAGATATTCTACATACATCCGCGTACAGATATACCAACACTTTCGGACACAATGAATATTTCCATGACTCTGAGATTCCAAAAAATGCTCCTCTTGTTCCCATCAAGTTATCTATGTTACTTTTTAAATAATGAAATATCATAGAAACAAATTTTCAAAATCAATTTCAACAGATCCAATGAAAAAAAACTCAAAAAAGATCTACGAATTATTGAACTAGAACAGAATTCAAGTTGAGCGGAAGTAATGATTCTAACGATTTGTTGAATCGATATCCTATTTCCCGATCTAATGCCCGTGCATGATCAATCTGTAGACTCATTAATGGCTTCCCAAGTTTCGGACACTGTACAGATAAAAAGAGATAAATGATGTACAGCCAGATCAGAAATTTGAATACGTGCCGCGTAAATTTGATTAATCAACTATAAAATCACTGCAAGCAAATGTTTCCACAGTTTTTAATATTATTTTTTTACGTATAGCCCTGCGGGCTTTCACGAGTTAACCCCACAAATTCAACCCACGCACCAATGGCGTAGCAAAACACTTCCACTTTATTCAGTTCTATGTTCCTGTGTGAGTCCTGCTGAAAATGTTGCTGAAAGCCACTTTTTTCATTCGAATTTTGCGTTCTTTTTTCAAGACCAACTTTCATTTCCCGTCGATCTGTTTTTCTCGAAACATAAAGAGAAAAATGTTAATAATAAGTTCCGTAGCTTCAGCGCTTGTCTAGAAATGAGCGCATTTGAACATTTTTCAGCAAAAAAAAGAAAATACATTTTTCCTTCAATAGTAGATATAAGGATGTGCCTATTCATTCGAAATGCACTCGATTCTTCGGGCTGACAAAAGCAAAAAATAATTATCAGTTGTTGCAACTGAGTCAAATTATTAAATTTACCTTCAAATAATTTATTTTTTTCAGTAGTGATTTACAGCAAACATTTCAAAAGAATCTTTTTCGATTCAACTAAGAATTTTGGGCCACTAAAAGGCAGGCTCGTCCTCAAGAAACCTGAGGGAATTAAGCATTCGATTCAGTACTGCGGAAAGTAGTGGTTGATGTTATTAATATGTAATAACGATTCATTTCCCGTCCGCTTCTTCGAGGGCGAGGAGCTAGCTCCTCGTGAGTTGGACTGTTCATTTCAACATGTCAAACCTATATGACTCAATCAAATAAATTAGTAACCAAGTACCACCAAACTTTCGCTTTCAATATTTCATGAAATCGAATGAAATATCCGTTAAAAATCACTTCCCTGCTTGTTGAACACGTTTGTCCGTGGCGTATTTATTAAACATTCTGGTCAATAAGTTTTTAATACATTCAAACTTAATTACCTACATTGAAATAATTGCCGCGCTCGAGTGTATTTTCCTTTAAAATTAGAACTTGGAATTTGCTCCATCATTTTTTTTCTGTACGCAATATTTTAGTAGCGAGTCGTTCGTATTTTGCCGAATACCCATCGAATCTACATCTCCCCTCTCGCATTTGTAACGGGATAGCCTTACCCCCTGGCACGATTTCTGGTTTTACAGAAGTCTGTCAGAGGACTACGGATTAAACGCTCTCGCGTCAGCGGAGCACCACCCGTACGCCAATAAGGCTCCCAACCTTTCCTTTCTCTTCCTTCTTATCCCTACAGGCAGGGTGTCAACTCTACATCGGGCAACTCGACATGGTGTCATCTTCCAGTGCATTTTTCCATCATTGAAACTCTCCAAGTGTAGCAACTGTACATCGTACCAAGTGTCTAACAAGGAACATCACTTTGGTGTCCCCCTCCGATTTTCTTGAAACTGCTGTATGTGAAAGAGCATTCGAAAGTAAGAGACACGTATTTTTTTTTATCGGCGGAAAAACGGTTTTAAGGGGTGAAACCACCCTTGAAAGTAAGGCATGTCAGGGGGTGATTTTGCAGTTTCACCAGCAAGCACTCAACAGATTTTGATAAAACCAAAACCAAAATGTTTCTTATCTGAAGTGATGAAAAGTTCACCCTGTGCACGAAAAAAAAAAAAAAAAACAGGGGGTTAACCACCCTTACATTCTTATATTTCTCACGCCACAATGAAAAGGAACGAATATGATGGAATGAAACGGGTTCTATTTCCATGAAAACATGAAAATAAAGTTCACATGTTTTTGCATTTTTGCAAAATAGCAGTCTTAAGGGGGTAAACTACCCCTTTTTTGAATTTTCGTACTGTATGTGGCTTATTTCTGTTTTACATGTTTTTGCTGATTCGAAATATTATAATAATTTCGAATCAAGATTTTCTGAGGTATCAAAGTCAATACAAGACTCTGAAAGTGTGAATCTCCCCCACTCGATTTTCCTCTTTATTCGCTATTTCAAAATTTCTCCCTGCATTTCGTTCAATTTGGTTGCTCTGCATCGAAATTACGAATTCAATAATTTTAGGAACGTATAATGATCGTATTGACCTCAATCTTGGCGGGCAAGGGAAGGAGGAGGGGAGCCATTTGATATTTACTACGATTCAACTTTGAAGTCTGAATAAGTCTATGCTGTTGATCTTGTTTACTAACGAACATTTTTTAAATGAAACTTCAATACACATTAACAATTCATTAACCGTCTCATAGTATAGAATCGGATTTTATTAGATAAGTACATATATCGAAATAAAATATAATAAAACCTATCATTTCCAGCAATTATGGCTCATACGTTGTACAATAATGATATTCATCAAAAAAATGTTTCAAACACAAAGATTTTTTGCACCATGCACATTTTATAATCGCTATATTATTGCAACCAGGTATTTCACAGTGTGTTTTTGATTGACCGAACCCAAAATCAACAGGATTTTCGAAATATTCCGGTTTTTCCGTAATATAATTACTTTTAAACCATGAATATTTGAAAAGATTGATATAGCGTGGAGATGACAATTGATTGTGGGCCAAAGATTGCAGTTTGATTATATTATTCCTCAAATGTAAATTTATATCAGCATCCACTAATAGAACACTATCTGAAAAATGTCGTACAAAATTTTTCCATATCCTGAATCCAAATACATCAAGCGGTTGAATTTTTCCAGTTGTACCTTTTGGGATAATCATTGTGATGATTTTTTTATCATGAGGGGTGGCTTCACGTACAACTTTGGGGCAGTGTCCACTCCAGGAATCAATCAGTAATACATTGTCACTTCCAACATTCGGAAAAAAAACTTTTTCCATCCAAATTTTAAAATGATCTGTAAACATATAACAAATTATATATTTATAACTATATTTTGGAAAAAGTTGATGCACCCTTAACGATAATACGCACCGGAAGTAAGTTTCCCAGATTTCGATGCTGTTACTATGACGTTATCTGGCTTAAACAATTCGTTCGTTACTCTCGGTCCAAATTCACCTTTTGCCTCCTTTAATACTATGAAAAGTGGAGAAAGTAGTTTCCCGTTGGCATTTATTGTTGGCTGAATCGTGTAGCTATGGGTCGTTGAAGACACTGATTGTACAACGCATTCAACTTTTTTCGATCCTTCCATCGCTAAAGTTCGTGCTGAATGGATTTCCAGTTGAAAACCGCTTTGGTCCGAATTATATACATTACTTGACCCATACTTTTCTATTAGTAATTTAACATCTTGAACAAATTTGTCCGCATTTGTTTGCAGAAGCGCTTCTTCCTCCACAGTTTTTCTCGTTATAAATTTATTAATTTTTCTGGAAACAATGCGATGCGATTTCTTAAATTTCCATAGCCAGTTATGAGAAGCTTTGAATCGTATATCTTCATGGCCTATTTCTTTCTGTGCCTGTAGAGCCCACTTTCGAAGGTCAATATCATGAACAATGACACCCGCGTCTACAGCAGTTTTCATATTCCGTAATGTGTATTCAGAAATTCGAGCAAGTTTTTCTTTATATGTACCACCCTTGTTCAGTTGTTGTGCCCAGCGTCGTAACTGCCGTATGGATTTTACAGATTTGTATTTTTGTTTGACGGTTTCAACACTGTAATTCTTTTTTTTACCAGATCTCCAATATTCAACAGCTTTTTTTTTATAATCATAGCTCAGCTCATCGTCACCAGAACAAGCGTCGGAATCGACATCATCATCCTTTTGCCATATCATATCTTCAACAGCAATTGCTTCGAACTCTTTAAATGGTTCTTGAAAATCAAGAGTTTCTTCCTGTATCATCTCAATCCCGTTGTAATCTTGCATAGAATCGATTAAAATTTTTTCGAAATTCTCCTTCATCTCTATTTCTGCATTATTAACAGGAGTTTGTGCAATGTTCATAGCTTCAAATGTAGCCAGTAACAATTTGATAACGTTGATTGGGTTGACTTTCATGCTGGTAAAAGTAGTAGGCACAATACACCAAAAGCACAGAAAAAGCACGCACGATTTGGAGCTCACTCAAAAATGCACTAGTACAATGCTAATGGTTACCGCCTTCGAAAATAAGTATCGAAAGAAAAAAATATTTATTAATCTCACGATGCCTGATAACGTTTTTATCTGATGCATGACTCAAGAATATTCGGAATGACTAATGTTATTCGGTGTGTGAGAATGCCAAAAATATCAGGTGATCATAACTACTTGATAACATTTTTATCTAGCACAAACACCGGGATCATATGTCTACGCCTCTATTTTTCCGCCAAAGTTATGAAAGTGTTTTATAGAGGCATTTTTATCTGTAGCATGGTACCTATTCATTTACGTGCAGTTTACAAGCTTTCTATGATCACCGAAAAAGTAGTTGTGAGAACTTCCCCCCCCCCCCCCCCCCCCCCCGCCAAACCGACACCATCCAGGTCAATACGAGTTTTATATGTTCCTAAAATTATTAAATTTGTAATTTCGATGCAGAGCAACCAAATTGAACGAAATGCAGGGAGAAATTTTGAAATAGCGAATAAAGAGGAAAATCGAGTGGGGGAGATTCACCCATTCAGAGTCTTGTATTGACTTCGATACGTCAGAAAATCTTGATTCGAAACTATTATAATATTTCGAATCAGCAAAAACATGTAAAACAGAAATAAACCACCTACGGTACGAAAATTCAAAAAAGGGGTAGTTCACCCCCTTAAGACTGCTATTTTGCAAAAATGCAAAAACACGTGAACTTTATTTTCATGTTTTCATGGAAATAGAACCCGTTTCATTCCTTCATATTCGTTCCTTTTTATTGTGGCGTGAGATATATAAGAATGTAAGGGTGGTTAACCCCCTGTTTTTTTTTTTTTTTTTCGTGCACAGGGTGAACTTTTCATCACTTCAGATAAGAAACATTTTGGTTTTGGTTTTATCAAAATCAGTTGAGTGCTTGCTGGTGAAACTGCAAAATCACCCCCTGACATGCCTTACTTTCAAGGGTGGTTTCACCCCTTAAAACCGTTTTTCCGCCGATAAAAAAAAATACGTGTCTCTTACTTTCGAATGCTCTTTCACATACAGCAGTTTCAAGAAAATCGGAGGGGGACACCAAAGTGATGTTCCTTGTAAGTGCGTCATAACCCTCCATCGGGTTGAGTCCCGATTGTCGGAACCCGACATTTCCTTGACTGTTATGAGTGCTCGTATTTTTTGTTAACTGTACTTTTCCCACAAAACCACTCGTACTTAACGAAAATTTTGAAAGCGTGACGATTTTTCCATATGTATCGGCTACCCGCATCGTCAGGTATTTAGATTAACGACGAATTTCTAATATAATCATTTCTTTTATGACTTTATCATTTAATAATGCTACAAGCAAACATTCATGACAATCATAGTAGCCTTTGGAAATGATGATTCTTCATTATATTATGGTGATAAGCACTCGCCGTGCATGGATTATTTCCAACAAATCTTGAACCTTTGGTTAACTCACTGGTGCACTACCTCATTATTTATTTTCTATTTGGTCTTACTCCCCATGGGATTCGCGATAGGAATGTGAACACGTGGATAAACCGTTATCCAGTTGAGAAATAACTTTACTCAAACATTTCTCAGTGCATTTCAATTGCAAATATTGATAACCGCTATTATTACCAGGGAGAATGAAAGGTATTATTTTTTAAGCTGCAAAATTTTGGATCTAATAATACTTGCATTGAAATTCTGTTATTACATACAATTTTCGAAAAACCCGCCTCCAATTAAAAGTTTATAAATTAACGTCGAGTTTGAAATAACGTCGACACAAATATTATCGTCAAACGATCATGTCGGTCTCGAAAAATCGTTCGAAACGTTAAAACGAATGTGAGTTTACCCTCATTTTTATACGGTTTCCATTCGTTCCGTTATGGGTAAATGTGATCGACCGAGATTCAAAGATATGTATAGGTACATAAAAAAGGCGAGGGTTGTTAGAAGGGATGAATACACGAAACAGCCAACAACAAAAATCGAACTGTCTTTATCTTTATCTGTGTCTTTCCCTCTCATTCAGCGAAAAACATTTTCGAGCGTTGGTTCGATCATGAGTTTTTTTATCGGTAAATAATTCGATCGTTTCGAACTTCACTTAGAATCGTCGGTGGTTGCGCCTTCGTGTATACACGCAACCTTTCGAACCCCAATGTACAATATAACATGCATGCACACAAACTCATTTCCACGTTTGTGTATTTGTAATACGAAATTCATCGACTAACCCTTATCAAATGCCGGTGTTCGCATTACGTGGCCAGGTGGGATTGCCCGCGTTGCTAGGGGCAGGGCTAGCCCAGAAAAAAGAGGAGAGGGCCGCGTTCGGCCACGCTTTCACGAATAAAAGCTATGAAAACATTCGGTCCGCCCGTTAGCCTAAAACATTGTTTCGAAACTAGCTATGCAAGTAAAACGATAAACTCGCACATTCAATTTATCGAGTTTAATATCCGTTGATCCTGGTTATCGGTCAAATTGTTCTAAGGAACCTTCGGAGGGAGAATTTATTTGGGAATGTGTAATGGCAGTGGCAGAAGCATTTTTTTAAATAGCTTTTTTATTGGCAGATCCCTGATGATGAAGAGCTAATAACACTTAGATGTTACCTCGTTCGATACTCGCGTACTATACGAGTATTCGGCAAGTGCAGATACATTTGAGGATTATATTGGATTTTGTTTCAAGGCCTTGCAACGAATTCTTCTGGGACTTCGTTTAATATCTTTTTTAGTTTTGCAGTTGAACAAAAATGCCCCGTGGGATTTACCGGAGTTTGTGAAATATGTGTGAGAGTTAAAATATTATTTCTCAAGGGCAAATGTAGGAAATATTGCTAGAAGTTCAGTGCAGCGAATAAATCACAAAAATACATAGGTATATATTGTATGTTCGAAGACAAATGTGCTTGTTTTTCCCAATTGTTCGTAAAGACAATTTTCATTCCCTCGAGTGATGTTCGTATGTACATTCCTTATATTTTCATTCTTTCAGTGCCCGCGGGAGATCGTAATGTAACAAATAAAAATTGGAATGCGTGTATAGGTCGGAGAGCTCATACTCTCACGGTGATATCCGATTGGATTCTTCATTGAATAGACTTGGCTCTCGCTTTCCAAAGAGATATGACGTTCGTTCTTTATTCCAGTTTTTTTTTCCTGAGCCATACTCAATGCGCATACAGATATAGGGGAACATGGGGCAAAGTGGCCACATGGGGCAAAGTGGCCACCCACTTTTTTGGGGCATTTTTGAATTCTGGGGCAAAGTGGCCACTCACGCAATTCCGATTTCTGGCGGGGCACAGAATCAGTGAGAATTCTATGTTTTTTGAGAAATTGATAGCTATTTGAGGCAGAGGATGAGAATCATTTTGCGAATTACTGATAAATTTCTATTTTATTTTAATTGACAAAAATCGTACTTATAATAGACTTGATCTTCATCAACACCTGCACACAAGGTGTGCGCCCATTTTAGGCATGTTTCGCAGCGAATTCAATCTTTGGAGGAATGCGAATGAAGTTGATCGCAGAAAATACACGCAACGTCCGCCGCAGACAAGAATTTTTCTTTTTTCATGATCTCTTTTTTCTTACTCACTAGATTTGCGCGATACGACAGACTCGTGATAATGGCGGTTTTCCCACGATTTGCCCCCGATAAGAACGGGCTTTTGCCACTGGTAATGGCAAAATTTATCCAAGTATTCCGACTAATTCTTTTTTCATCCCATCGAAGGAGGGTACCTACTATGCCTCGTTTCTTTTCGGTTTATCGCGGCCTTCAATGTTTACAACGTCTATTTAACCAGAAGTGACAATTATCGATTTTCACCGCATTTGAGAGGGTGGCCACTTTGCCCCAAAAAATTTTCTCGACCAAATGAGGAAAAAGAGGATGAACAAAGAGTTTTAAGACTCAACAATAGTCGAAAGATCATTTATTATCTGATAAAGTGGGCTGGATATTCATTTTCGGCATGAAAAAAAATTTGGCAAAATTTATCGAAGTATTCTGACTAATTTTTTTTTCATCCTGTCGAAGGAGGGTTCGTACTATGCCTCGTTTCTTTTCGTTTTATCGCATCCTTCAATGTTCCATGCGAGAACAATCAATTCCAACGTCTATTTAACCAGAAGTGACAATTATCGATTTTCATCGCATATATTTTAGGGGGTGGCCACTTTGCCCCAAAATTTTTTTTTTCAAAATTCGAGTAATAATGAGGTGGAATCAGTTTGGGGACATAAAAATAAGTAAATGACCATGTGCTACCCGACAAAACTCGTTAAATTCCTTAAGTGGGCCACTTTGCCCCATACTCCCCTACATATTGATATATAATATTTATACCCATGATTCACATGGCCATATTTATTTTCATGCTTTTCTAGCCCAAAACTCGTTCACTTCCTCCCGTACCACTACAATATTTCGAGTATTTTTTCCTTTATCGCTGCGTGACATACTTTTCTTGTCACTTTCTACGAACAAAAAACTCTTTTGGTAGTAGCAGGAATGGCGAACGCAGTTCAGCCTTTTTCCCCATGAGGTAGAACTGAAAGCGATCAGAAAGATTGTATTTTTGGTAATTTTTAGAACTTATAGTCAGAGCCTTCTACAGAAATTTAATGATTTTTTTTTTATCAGTAATTCCAATGTGATTGATGAAAAATTACACGTTATATTTGGCGAACTACTCTGCTATTAGTATTGCAGATCGACGAGCTGACAAATTGTCAGAAAGATCTTCAGGCTTTGAGATTTTCTTCTTATTTATTTTTACTTTCTTTCTTCGAGTCCTTTTTCGTTTCATTCCACTCGCTCGAACAGCAGACTGTTGGAAAAGCCTGAGAAGTATCTCTGTGGGATTTACAAACGATCGGCTATTCGTCTATGAAGGGTAAATTGGCACAAGCCTGCCATTTATTTTCGCAAACATCCTCCGATCGTATCACCAGAATTGCAAAGAGAACGAGCTAAAGAAATGGAGAAAAAGAACGAGCCGCGGATTTCTTCTTTACAACCTGAGGGCAAAACGCGTAAGGGAAAAACGAGACTTTGTAATCGATTCAATTACTTAAGGGATCGTCGTCCATTAGACAAAACGAGTCAATCGATTTGTTCAATCTTTTTTCCCTACCTATTTATGATTTACGCCCGTTTTAGATTTGAACCATTCGAAAAATGCTTCTGGCTTGATGTGAAACATTTACTTTCTTCCATCGTCAAGTGTACTTTTCAGTTTCAATAAAACAATTAAAATAATGTAGTGCCGCGTGCAGTAATTTTCAATATGCCCAAGACTGGTTCTACTTGACTAGTCATCCATTACTGCATTATCCTACTTACGTCTGAAAAGTTTTGAACAATAAAATACTCTCTACGAGATGGTACAAAAAAGAACAATCATATCGACAAAGAGAATCCCAAGCATGTATTGAATTCTTAATTGTGAATCAACCTCATTAATCTCTATTATAATACAGTCTCGTCGTTAATTCAGTGCGTCGAGGACAGTACATTATTCCGTCCTTTCGTTCGTAGGCACCCTTATTTGAGATGGGAAAACAGAGAGAGAAAGAAAAAGTGAAAACTGGTGCAGTTGATTCGAAAACTTTGAACACATCGCTTCGTCGAGGTTGACCCGTAAGAGAGCTATCTCGCTGTGCGAATTATTTATATAGAACATCGAGCTGAATCCCTCTTACTCTTTCTCTTTTCCTCACAGAAACACTCACACACACGTACAAAGCGTGTCCTTTTCCCTGAGCTTCGCAGCGTCGGACGCGAACAAGTTCACTTTGCGATTTTGCAATTCCAATGGCCACGACGCGACCCTTGGCTAAATATGCAAATCCCGGTCAACGAAAAAAAGAGGAAGAGTGAAAGAAAAGAAGGGAAACAAACATAGTGAAGCAGTGAAAGTATAAAATTTCTCCTCTCTTGCTCACATCCGTACGCGCGCGCGCGCGCGCACACACACATGCGCACACTGCTCTTTGTGGTTATTAACTACGTAGCGGATGAACTCAGGTAGCTGAGCAAGATAGTTTTTGGCGAGGGCACTCGCATTTACCTCTAATGCTCGCCGTTGCGCCGTTATACGGCAAAATATTAGGATATTTAAAAGTTCGCACGATGACAGAGTAATTCATGACTGTGCCTTATTAAATGGATTGACTTTCAACATTGCCAAGTCCATGCAGAGGTAATATTAGAAAGTGATGCATATATAGAAGAGATTTCGACCCAGAGTTTTGTTCACTTATCCGGATTGGTGATAATCATGACGCTGAAGTTTGCAACGTTGGAGTCCAACGAAATGAAGGAAAAAAACATTTATAATTCATCAATTTTTTATTTCACGAAGCATCGGTGTAGATTGAAAAACTACGGATTGCAAATTCAGCAGGAAACGAAATTGGAGAATTACTCGAATCATTGAAGAGTTTATTTGAATCGTTTCGTTGGACTCCAACGTTGCAAACTTCGGCGTCATTGATGATCGTCTTTTGCAGCAAGCAAGATAAGTTGAGTGAAGTCATTCATGGTTTTAGATAAGGGAAATATGAAGACAAGAATTCTGTAAAATGATTTGATTTAGACATCCGACTTTCTTCTCAAATGAACTGTACAAGTTCTAAATAACGCAAAGTTCAACCCCTAAGTGAAAAATCCGATTCACTATTAGATGATTTTTTATTATTTTTTTTTAGTACATTAGACAAAATTATTTTTTAAATAATTCTACAGAATTGTATCAATCAGTTTGAACTGACGTACACGATTGTAAATTCAAAATTTCGACGGAAGTAGTTAATCTGTATTCACTCAAACATTTATTTGATAGAATAAATAATGTTCGGAACATTGATTCAGTCGTTCGTTAATTGAGAAATTAAAATTTCATACATGCTCTCAAATCATTGTCATTCTGCACGTTCATTCAATGACTATTTAATAACGATTTCAAATAAATTGCCTCATATCGATGGTCGAATTCGAAATGAAAAAGAAGAGTGTGCTCATAGAACGAACACTTCCATCGATGTTCGCCGAATATCTCATACTTTTAATACCGGTGAGCCCCATACTGTGATTCAATCATAGAGTTGAACGTAAAATTTCAGAGATTACTCAACCAATGTTCTGGGTCAACTTTATTTTTGACCCAAAACTAGATGACCACGTGACCCATTAACGACACCGACTGAAATAGTTGTCAATAAAAAAAAAGGTGATACCGTTTGCTTGGAACATATCATCTCCAACATCTTACAGAGATAGTCGGGATATTTGTCGAAGTTTTTGCCACGTATCGGCAAGACAACTATATAAGCGGGCGCATTACACTCGTGCGTCAAATTCAGCGACCCCGATGATATTCCGTTTACCTCCTTTCAGAAGAGCCGCTCTCTACAAGCCTTATCGTCGATCCTTAGCCTGTTTCTAGCCTCCTTCACCACAAAATATAATACCGGCGTAAGATATCTTTTATTTTAAATGACGATTTTTTACCCATCTTCTCTCGTCTGGGCTCGGGCAATAACTATAGCTCGCTCTGAAAGGATAAAGTCATGGGCCAATTACGGGTCGGTAATATTTCATCGGGGGCAGACATTTATTTTGTCGTTATTCGTACAGTTTGGTTGGTTCATTTATTCATTGTTTCCAAGCTCATCTTTTCATGCCTTTTTGCTCAGCGGTGCCCTCGACCATTTTTAATCGTTATCGATATTCCTGCGATTGTAATTATTCATATAGAAAACTTCAATTCTTTACAAAAAAAAAAAATATTCAAGTACTTTGATTAAATTTTATTTTCTCATGTTAATTTCTCATTCAATAATAATAAATTTAATCCATTTGCCAAATACTTTAATCGTTTTTTATTTTCCGATGGCCTTACGTATGTTACTTATCACTGCATCGGTCATCTTTTGTCGAAACGATGTCTTTTTCTTTTTTTCGCAAATCATATTTCACATTATGCCTAATTTTTAAAGAAAACAATCGATTGATAACGAGCTCAATAACATATCAATTCATTTTTAGTTAAGAAAATACGTTTTTGACGTGACGTTTTATAACGATGATGGAAGTTGAAGCATTTGGAATAGAACGAAATTGGGGAAAATGACGCATTAGGAGAAAGATGAAAAATAGAGAAAGGGAGAGGAAAAAGGAAGAGCATGCGCATCAGATGTGTTGGTGAGTGAGATCTGGTACAGAGGTCGAGTAAGTACGAACCGCAATTTGTACGTCGAACAAAGGTAATTACCCTGATATGTGTTGTTGGGCGGAGGTTGGACGAAACCTAGCAAGAGAGACCACACAGCGGTCTCTACAATGAAAACTGTATGAGGATGTTGAACAATGGAACAACGTACCTATTTCCCCTCACTGTGCCTCAACTAGTCTTGTATTGCGTTTAACTACAACACCTCGACGCATCTGTATACTTCATGCACGCACGCATCATGATGGAGAGAGCGAAAAGAGAGTAAAAAGAAATCAAAGACGTGTCCTTGCGAAATTTCACGATGCGGATTGAAACCATTTCATTTTTTTTACTTTGGAACTGCACCTTTTTGTGAGAGGAGGAAACCTTTGGATTTTCGAAATATCGATTATTTTCTTTTCCCAAATTGAGACCTGGGCAGATTCGACTGGTTGAAAGTAATACAGAAAATTTATAAGTATGAAAATTCATATGAGAGTGTTCGCATACCTAATCTATATGTTTTTTAATTTTGGGAATTCCTTTCATACTGAAAGTTTTTGCTGGATTTTGATTTCGATGATCCTGAACGAACAGTGGGCTAGTAGAAAAAGAAACTTGGTCTTGTGCGATGTTGATTCAGTGTTTTGTTGTCACAACCAGCGCTACTGATTTATTTCCGTTCTGAGCACAGCATCGTATTAAACCCCAGGCTATACAGCAGCCCAGAGTTAGTCACCGTGAAATTACCACCACGAAAAAGTGAAAGAGAGAGAGAGAGAGAGAGGCACGATAGGAACAGGAGCGGAGGAATAAAAAAAAGATTTGCAGTGACTTGTTCCAATCTTGAATTCTATCCGCTCTGCTTCATTCCCGAAAATTCCAGGAATATCCAGAAAGATAATTCAAGAACGAAAATTGCCGTTTTCTACTTTTTAATCAAAGATGGAGCAATCAGCAAAAATTCAAACGGGTATAGAAAACAAAGGCGCATCTCCTGACTAGAAATAATAAATATCAACCGTTATCAGTTTAATATTTTGTTACAAGAAAGCTTCAGTCAATAAATGGTGGTCCATGGCTCTTGTAAATAACAGATACAGAAAAGGGAAAATTGGAAGAGTCCACGGATTGAAGACAAACAACTCATTACTGAGTAACTCTGCTGCTTTGGAGCAAGTTCTACATGAGGAGAAAATCATCATCGAGCACGCTGACATTGCCAAGTTATCTGTTATCTTTCAGTTTGTGTGTTGTTAGACCATAGACAAAGAACCTTCCGTTCGCCGGAAGTAGATATCGATTCCCTTGGAGGAGCATCTTTCATCCTCTCTCTCTATCTTAATCATCTGCCTGTTTCATCCCTTCGATGGCCAAACTATACTGGTGCTTCCACTTGCTCTTTTAGCGTTTCTGATGGCCTCTTTGACTCGTGATAGTTTGCCAGCTTGCGAGGCCAGATTGCTGTTGTACCAAGGAGTAATCCTGGTCCATACAATGAACTTGAATCCATGGTTTCTCCAACTCAACTCCTTCCCCGGTGCTGATCCTTCTTTTCTCTTTCGTTATCTCGCGCTCTCTCTCTCTCTCTCTCTCTCTTTCTCTCTCTCTCTCTCTCTCTCTCTCTCTCTCTCTATTTTCTTTATGTTACCTTTACCCTCGTTCTCTCTCTGGCGTTCTCGCTTCTATCAGGGCTCAGCTGGTAGCTCGAATCCCTTTCTCCCCCAATATTTTCCTCTTCTTTTCTCTTACGTTTTCTCGTCTCTCGTTGTGCTTCTTCTCCTCGTCCCCACCGTTTTCCCTCTCTCTCCAACTCTTTTCTTTAGAGTCTCAAGCAACACTCGAGAAGTTTGTGAAAACGAAACCAAGTCCCGAGCTCATTTTCTCTCGAACACAACTCGCGGTTACGAGTCCTCCTCGGAATCCTCCCTTTTTCCCCTTCCTCGTCTTCTCCTTCGTCTTGTGCTTCCTCATTCGTATATTCGATTCCGTGGACGACGAGACCAGCAGGAAGGAAAAGACAAGAAGCCGTAGATGGAGTCAAATATAAAGCTGTTACACAGAAATCAAGTGAAAGCTGGTTCAAGTGGGAGTGAGCACTCGAAATGTAGAAACGGAGAACTCAGAGGGAGACGCTTGTGAAAGTCTGCCTCATCGTCAGTTTTTCTCGAGTTTTCCAATGAGTTATCCGACCACAGGAGAGAAAGAAGGTTAAACGAAGGAGAGAGAGAGAGAGAGAGAGAGAGAGAGAGCAAGAAACGAATACAGATCAGACCACGCTGGGTGCTTGGTTTGCTGACTGGCTGAGTGGGGGTGTTAATTACAAACCCCCTCATTCTGGGCATCGGAGAAGTACCCTTGAGCCATGGTAGAGACTTTTCTTTTGCTCTCTCTCTCTCTCTCTCTCTCCGCTGGTACAGCGAATTTGGAAGGAGAATAAAATACATGCACGTGTATACCTATAGGTACATATAAATGCGTAAGTAAACCGTAGAGGGCACAGGAAGGGATGGGAATCAACTGCATGGGTGGGAGATAACGTTTTCAATTACCTGCAGGATGTGACGTAGTTATGAGTTAGCTACCTATACTCGAGATGCCTCGTCGTATATGCTTTTCCATCTCGTTCTACCGTTTATATATGTATACATACAATTTATATTTATAAATATAAATACATAGATTCGTATATAGTCGCTCCGGCGTGTCTGGCAAGAGATGATGAGCCAAGATGAGTGAGCTGGAATGAGGGAGGCAGAAGAGGATATCTCGCTCGTCGAAAGACCTCGAGCAACGTCCTACCAAACACCTGTGTATTTCATATACTTATACATTAATTCCCCACCCTTTCGAAAGCGCGCTATTCCTCGTTCAATACTTTGTTAGAGCGCGTGTCCCTCGGAGATAAACTAAAATCCGATTCGAGCCAGGCCGAAGTAACGAACGAAAAGTTTAACGACTCGTGAAGACGCATAAGAAGGAGAGTATGAATAAAAAAATAAAAGGGTCAAATGAATGGAAAAACCGGGCGAATAAAAAAGATTTTGCTTTTCGTTCGTGTTAATGGACAACTTATTTTGTCATTCGGATTACAATCTATTAGGAAAACGAAGCAAAAATGCTTTCACACGTGCATTCTCATGATAGTTTGTGTAGTTCGAGAATTTTTTTTTTTTTTTTTTCCAAACGTATTTCTGATTCTACTCACCGTTCGTTGCTGGTCCTTTCTCCTTTGTACACGAACCGCCCATGTCTGCAGGAGACATCGGATGAATTATCGTAGCTCGTGGAATAGCCTGAATCGTCCACAATTATCATAAGATCTCAATAACGGAAAGTTGGCCAGCTTGACTCGGTGGTGAATCGATCCTTCACGGATCGTGTAATGGACGAATTTCCTTGCCTTCAAGAGCGAGACTGGGGAGCGAGGCAACGGGAAAGGGCGCTGTGCAAAGTAAAAATTGATGGTGGAAAAAAGCAAAGGAGAGATTGCTCGCAGAAAAGGGAGGAATCACGCGTAGGGGATCGATTTTTCTTGGCGTTTACTTCTGTCCGGGACAGTGACAAATGACTGAGCTTCCATACCTTTCGCCCATCATTGCACGATTGGATATTAGGTGAGCTCGGTTTTTTATTTGCACCAGAAGTATCTCTACTGTAACTGGAATGGAACGCTGAACGCTCTGACCTATTCAACCTGAACGTCGCTACGCGGCGCTACGCGTCGATACGCGTCAGTTATTTAAACGTGATTTTTCTCATTTCTATAGTTAAATTTTATGAAAAAATGATTGAATTTATACAATATTTATTACCGATTAGTTATTAGATAAGTTCAATTTCACAACAAAATTCATATGTTCAAAATTGAAATTGATCAAAATGTTGCGCTCGCGTTCGCATTTTCTTCTAGAACCTTCTACGTGCGCATGCGCTGGAATGTGCATTCTTGTTCAATTAATTTACTGAAATTATTCGGAAAATCAGGCTCTGGATGATTCCCCTTTCATTCCCCCTGATTTCCCGATTTATTTGAGCCTAATTATGCCAACAATGAGTGCCGGGATGATTTGAAATTATTAAAATAAAAAATTATTGTCAATTGACAATGTTGACATGTGGCGTCGCTCACGGTCGTCCTCTCGTTGTGGCTTGTCGGCTTGTCTCGTTGTCCAAGATGGCCGCCGCATGTCAACAAAGCGCGCGCGGTCGTCATTGTTGTTCGTGATCGAGCCGGGTTTTCGTCGTTTCGCAAGTGTTATGGCGTGATCGGGCCCTGTAAGTGTCGTTTCGCAACGCTATGTAAAGTGACTGAATTTGGGCTACCAATTTCCACTCCAAGGTTAGAGGTTGTTCTTTATCAAGATTGCATCATACAAAGCAGGTCAATTGTACTTTATTGTTTTGTTTGGGATTTTTTATTTTTGTAAAAATATTATTGCTCATTCAGGGGAAGACGCACATAGGTGTCAAAAGAAATTGAAGAATTCAAGCCTTGAAAGTATAATATCCCTTCAACTGTCATTGTTAGTACATTCAACTCCAGATACTCGATGCGGACGAAAAAGAATAGGCATTCGATAGTCATCTAACTGCAATATTTTTTTTTACTCAACTTCATCAGTATGATCTGACGAATATAGAGTCGTTAAAAAAGAAGGAACGGGAAAGTCAGTGGTAAAATTGAGTAAACCAATCATTTGCCAAATCAATCCATTGACAATATCCATCGAAACAGTGGTTCGAGGATGACAAATTATTGAGAAAGGGAGGAACCCAGACTTCTACGATCTAAGGAAAAAACTTGGAACTGATGTTTGATAAAAATTCAGCCACTGGTATACCAGAGTGAAAGAAAGGTATGGGCTATGATTACATGGTAGCACGCTTTTCTAATAGAAGTTACTCAAACGTTTCACTTATTCAGACATGGCAAACCACTTGTCGCGTTACCTTAATGAGATAGTGCAGTCACGTAGGACGTGTTTTACAACAAAATGTCACTGATCAGAGTTGAGGAGAAAAGCTCAAGTCTCCTCCTACCAACGCAAACACTCCATTATTTTCATCAATTTCAGTTCACTCAACGACCCATTATTGCACAAGCGGATGAGAGCTCCGTCAAAAATAGGACTTTGTGTAGGCAATGCTGAATACAAGATCACTGAATCGGAATCTTGTGACTTTAGAAAGCGTACAAGATTTAAGAAAATCATTGTAACAATGCTTACAGCCTCGATAGGAAGATGCAATTGAACCCAATGGTGAATGAAATCCGTAAGTAATCTTGAACAAATTCAAAACAGGGTCATACATACCCTTCATCTGTTGTCAGTATCGCCCCTCAATGATCTCTAAAGTAATTTTATTTCTTTCACATAATTATGAAAATTTTATTATATAATTATAAGCAACCAAAAATATAAAAAATTCTTATCAAACTATGAAGTCGCAATAATGTGCGATCGCCAGATTAAACATCCGTTTAATTCTTCTCCCTACAGACGTTTCCAGGACATACTTGATAAATTGCATTTTACCTTAGACCAGAGGTAGGTTGCATCAATTTCCTCATTTCTCCTCCCTCATATTACAACATGAGGTCATCAAAATTCCTGAGGAATGTAGTAATCAAGACCAGCGACGATGATCTACATGGACATGATGGATTGCTCATCTTGAGCAAGTGACATCCCTTACCAAAGCACTCTGACAATCCATTGGAAATTCCAAGTCATCTTAATGGTAGTGATCCATAGTAGTAATGGTAGGAACCATAGTGATGTACTTTGTCCAATAACTCCCTTTTCTCCTTTCAAAAACTTGGCCCAAACCTTTTTTCAATCAATTTTATTTCTTTCTCCATGGCAATTTTCATTTTTTATTCTCATACTTATTACGTATTTCGATTTTTATGACCTTTGCTGACATTTTCAATAGAATAATGATTTCATCCGACATCATTGCAGTCACCCTGGGTCATAACACAGCTGCTACTAATAAAATAGATTCGATTTTTCGTTCTTCGTAATTACTTCTCAGCCAGCTATTCCCATTATTCCTTCTGTCACCCAGCTTCTTCGTTTGTATACTTCTCTTGTGGTCCTTTCTCTTTCAAATTTTGCTCCTATCTTATTGGTATTATACAGTCTTCTTTTTGTATTTTTCATATGAATCACTGAGCCAATCAGGAACCTCAGAACAGGTCAATCGTGTTGTGAAGGCTGAGATTTTTCAACTGTAGAACCGATTTAATGTCGATTGCACAAATTATTACATTTCGTAAGTGATACCACGAATCTGAGGGAGGATTTTTTTACAGGAGTGTTTCTGTACTCTGGTTGAGTCGATGTTTCTTATCTCTACCTCGCTTGGCCTCGTAACCACTAACAATGCATGGGGAAAAGAGGAAGGAGAAAATGAAAGCCTAGAGCAACATCGAACATGGGGTTGAGGAAAATAAGACGTGTTAGTATGGAAACGAGATCGGCTTCTGCTTTTATTTTTTATTCCTGTGAATATAGATATGTTTTTTCACTTTCTTGTCGAGTTACGAGAACGCTAGCTTGAATTTAGCAGGGTAAAATATAAAAAAGAAGTGAGGGTGGTAACTTTCAGGGATCATCTACGGGAGAAAGCAAGAGAAAATTTTTTCTGGACGTCAACGTCTTTGTCGTCCTACGTCGCCTTGGGCAAGCACGCTTTATTTATTGGGAGGATAAAAATAAATTCAGCCCGAAGTGTACGAACTCTCTCTCTCTCTTTCCCTTCTTTTTCCTCGTCACCCCCGAGTTCCACTCAAACACTATCGCTCTTTTTTCTCCCCTCTATTTCACATTTTTTTTCTCTCTTTTTGTTTCGTTTGGGGTACTTTTTAGTCAGGCACCAGCGTCTTCTCACGACGACGTTGAAACGTGATATAGGTTAGTATAATTCCTCGAGGGGGAAGACGGTGTTTCGAGCAGACGATACCTCGTACCTCGGCACGTTGACGTTGTAATGCCTCCCTCGAGGTGAGATAAAGCAAAGAAAACAATGCGAAGGATAAATAATAATAATGCAAATAGTAGAAGAAGAAAAGAAATATAAAATAATAACGGAAATTCACGTTGTGGGAGAGCGTGCAATTTCATTGTTTGAGCGAGCAAGCTTTCGGGCGATGATTTATAATAATACTTTCAAGTGAACGATGTACCAGTTGCCGAAATTATGATATTCTAAAAAACGTTATAAATAAAAATTATGTTCACATTAAATTATCAGATTCTCCTACAATAAATATTAGCCTGGTTAGAAAAAATGACAGAAACCTTGATTTGGAAAAACCTACAGATATCGCTTTTTTCTTAACCTCGGGAAAAGTTCTTTGAGTGGAAAGTTCGATTCATCGATATTTGAACTTTTTGGAAACATAGTTTGTGCTCCTTTCGATCAATCGTTGATGAAGAAGAAATGAAATTTTGTTTCAGCCAATATAAAGCTTTTTCAAAGCTCGGGAATAAAAATTGTAAAGAAATAAAAATGAAAGGGGGGAGAAAAGTTTTCATCGTGATCGTAAATTTCGTTTCGTTATACGAAATGTTGTTGGAAAACGAGTAGTCTTCTTTGCTCGGTCTTGGCTTTTCCATGTATCCATCTCTTTTCTATACAGTCCCTGATGCCCTCGAGGAAATAACGAGCCCGGGGCGTGGCAACTGAGGGTGCAGTTCTCTCTTTTTTTCTTTCGCTTTCTATCCCTTTGCGAAAATCCCTGAGACTGTTCGCTTTCCTCGTTCTCTTTTCCTCACCGCTACAGAAAAGCTCTGTCTTTCCGTCTCGTTATTCCATTCGTCCGGGATACACCCCTGGGAAAGTAAAAGTAAAAAAAAAAAAAAAATAGACACCGAAAAAGAATAAAAGACATGTGATAGAATGAACGGGAAACTAGAGAAGGGTGAACGAGAAAAAGATTTGCACCGTATAGTCTTCGCGTGAGTCTGTTTGCAGCTCGGCTTCCCTCATCCCTTTTCGCTCATCTTTGTTTGGACTCCGGCACGGATTGGCCGTACAACTCAGCCATACCTTGCACTACACACTTGAACTTTTTTCCCAGACACACGCGCCGAGTATGATTGAAGACATTAGAAATTTGCCGATTTTTTTTCCGTTTCATTCCACATTTCGTCTTTTTTATAAGAAAATCTATTTTTTTTTTTTCGAACTAGTGCATTTCGACGTTCTTCAATGAGTGCGAGAGACTCTTCTTTAAGCACAACGTGTTTCTCGAGTCAAATTATACTAATATATATCTTTATATTCGTATAATGTGACGCGGTTTGAACACTTGTTGGCCTCTAAGGGGGATTCAACAATCCTGGAACTTACCTCCGGTTATGTGAATGATATACTTTAAGCGCCCGTTATGGCCAACATGCGAAAAAAATGTTGGTGGAGCTCGAATAAAGATTGAATAATTTCATTAACGAGATAAGGAAACACAGGTTTTTTTTTTAAATATCGGTAAATTTCAACATATTTTTCACTTTGCGACCGTGTGGGAAAGATACGAAGTTTTTTTTAGTCCATACTTCTAGGAATTAATTTAATTGATGTACGAAGAGTTTGATGAAAATTTCCCTTTGAGAGATTGGACGAAAACATTTTGAAGCCCCCGACTACTCCTCTTTTAGCTTATTTCTCTTACTCTAACTTTTTTTCCAGGGTACTCTTCGAGAGTAGAAAATCCAGAGGTTTATAGGGCAGCAATTAATTAAAGCTCTCATCGTATAGCCACGGAAGCTCCGAGACGATGCGCATTTCCGGAATGACTGAGATACCTTGTGAAGCTGAGTTTTCTATATGTACAGAACACGAGATCGAGGATCGCCAACACCTGAGAGAAACGAACATTTTTTCCTCACGTTCGTTCGTTTTTCTTTCATTCATTTGCACACTCCTCATATCCTAGCCCATGGGCTAAGACGGTTAGGGTTATCACAAAAAAATGTTGAACAATGACAATGAAAAAGAACGAAGTATCGAAAAATTTGATTATTACTCGTGTAAGTAAGTGAAACCATTCCGGCGAGATTTATTAAAATATCTCATCATGACGAAAATTTTATTAGATCCTTAGAAAAAAAAGTGAACAACTTGCGAATTGTATTGCAGCTTCCTCGCAGGGTCTTTTATCGTATTATACAGCATTTTCGCGTTCCCACATTCAACGTTGTACGAGGATTTTTCTCTATTTTTGTTAAGAAAACTCGCACTCTGGAGAGTAAAAAATATTGTAAAATTAAGGAAGTCGAAGCTACTGAAAAATTGTGGTTTTATTTCCCACAGACATGGCATTCGCGTGATTGCGTGTACGCGTGATGTCTTCTTCCTCTCTGTTCAGGTAACAAATTTATGCAGGTCTCGTTCGTAATGTACAAGAGTTTCCTAATTCCAAACTGCACAAATACGTTATAAAAAAAATGACAGAAATTTTGGTTTCCATTCAAAAATATCTAACATTCTTTCCGTATCAATGATTTAGGGATCATAAAATCGAAGGTGAATGGGAAATAATGATAATAATGGCAATCGGACAACAAAATAATGAAAGATGGAAAGCGAACGAACTATCGGGATTGTCTGTCCGAGCTATGCACTAGGTGCCTCAAGGATTCTCTGTTGAATTGCCGGTCTCGTAATTACCGGCGTCTTTAGGGGAATGAGGACGCCTTTCGTACTGGGCTATGGACAATTCCATCTTGCTGGCCAAGTGCCAGGTAGCTCGTGACTTAAATGCAGTAGGTCGTGATCTTCGCTTTTCTTCGACACTTTCTGCAGAATGAGTTTGGAATATGGTTCTCACTAGTCTTTTTGTCAAGGAAGTGGCAATCGCACAGACGCTATACTATTAGCTCGCAGGTTTTTTAAGTTTTCCCTGCCAAAACTGGTACAAGGAAATTAGTTACCAAAAAATACCCAATAATTTAGGTCTCATGAGTTTCAAGCTTTTTCATTTTATCTCTGAACGTAGGTTTCTCTTTGCAGTCCGAAAAGGGGAAATATTTCATTTCAAACGATTCATTTCTTTATTTTAGACCTATCGAACTATTTTTAGGTAAAGAATCGATTCAATAAATCCTTGGAATCAATTCATCAGTCTTGGACCACCAAAAAATTTCATATCTCGAAGTAAACTACACTCGTTGATTTCACCACAAAAAAAAAGATGACTTTGAAGAGACGACCTTTAATCCTCTTCGCAAAAATTCTTCCTGCCCTAATAGTGAGACTAGCTCGTGTCTTGGTGGCTCTCGGAGTAGCTTAAATTTATTAATAAAGGTACTTGCAGCGGGGAAATATTTTAACGACGAGAGGATTAAGTCACCGTACGTTTTCCTCCTTTTTTCGTTTTCTCTCATTCCTTATTCTTTCTTGTACGAATACAAGCTCTCCTACCATCAAAAGAAAATTTCCATGTAATTCTCGCAACTATAGGAAGACCGACAAGACCAGGTCGGTCGTCTCACGATTCTTCTCGACTTATGTTCTTCCCTTCAGTAGCATATACTTTTATACGTTTTCATAATTCGCCCAAAGATTTTCTTCGAAAATAACAATTGTCAATATTTTATAATTAATTTTCTAAACTTCGACGATTTTAGTATCGAGATGCACATTTTCCATCTTCTTAGCATGCTGTATAATGGCCCTTCTCCTCGACGACCAAGCACAGAACACCGTGTAATCAATCCCATTATTAACAATTCAAGTTGGACCGTGCTTATAACAATTCCTCTCAGGAATTCCCAGGAATTCGAAAACAAATGAAAAAAACGTCAACAGACATATAGCAGACGTCAGTAGTTGCAAGAGGGAGACAGTGGGAGTTCCGGTGAGTCTAGGTACTACAATTATCGTTCCGGGAGTTACACCGAAGAAGGCCCTCTGGCACATTGTCGGCCCTTCTACGAAGCCCTTAACTGACGTGAGATACCAACTCCCTGTTTCTGATTGAGCCACTCAAGCGCTGAGACGAAGGCTCTCGGCTGACCTAACAGGCGACAAAGAAATCTCTATCTCGGTCTCTTTTTGTATACACACAAAGATGTAAATACATAAATATAAACTCTATTCGGCATGGAGTTTGTTCCTGCACACCCACTCCAACACCTTGTTAGCAAAGGGCGTTCTCCACGCGTATTCCTCGATGAGCCTGGCATTTCCAACATCGGAGACGCATTCAATCCGTTCCCTTTTGACTCCAAAGCTTTCACCTTCGCTTTCTTGTACGTGGATCTTCGTAATCACTTTTCATCTTGCATATTAATTGCGAGTATGAGACAATTGTGGGTGAAAATTATTGGATGTTAACTTGCTTTCGCGTGATGAATTATCGTGTGGATTTAGTCAAATTGCCACCTATGTTTCAGTAAAATTTCCCTTTTTCTCTTGTCTTCATGTTTGCTAATCCTTCTTTAAATTTTCATTCTTTAGTTAGTAAGAAGAGATTCTTCCATTCTTTCTCTTCATATTTTGATGTATTCGTGTGTACATCTTATTTAATTAGTCGTTTTGAAGGACATTGTTAGTGAGACTCGACCCTTATTGAACTTTATACGTGTTGTCGGGCAGAGGCTCGAACCCTCGAAGAAGACTACCCTTTTCCCTCATTTTAGATATTCCGAGAGCTCCCTGAGTGAGAGATAGAGACGCAAACGGGAGCGAAGATTCCCTCTCTTTCTCTCTTCCACGCCACCGTACGTGCTCAAGTTGCCCTGGCTGCTCGAGGAGATGAAGTGCACCAGAAAGAGAAAAAAGCAAGTAGAAAAAGGTATAGGAACCAGACGAGTGTGTGCCTGTAGTATTTCGGATCATGTGTGTATGTGTGTATGAATCAAGACTCTTTCAGAAACTCCATTCAAACTGATATAGAGAAGTATGGTGCACATTGCTTCTTTCAACCTCGACTCGGTTCAATCGACATCCAGCTAGCCTCCGACCTCGTTCGTTTCACATTCTCCTAAACTAGAATCCCTCGTCTCGATTCCACGTTCGATCTACTGCACTTTCCGTCTCGAAATAATCTATTTTCAACTCCCGTTATTCTTTTATCCCATTCCCTTAGTTTGATTGATCGACATATGAACACGGAATAAAAATCACTCACCAATTTACAGAATTTATCGAATATGATATTCGTATTATAGTTACGTTCTTTAATATTTACTCAAGTTTCGTTTGAGGGGAAATACTCAGTGCTTGGTCAGACAACATCGTTTGGGGAAAGACGATAAAACTTACTATTTTCGAGCAGATGTTTGAACGAACATTTTGCAATAATTTGGCGAGAAGAAATATTAAAACTTTGGATAAACTCGTTTCGTCCATTTTATGGAAAATATTTGTAAGTAAATATTTGCAAAGGAAATTCCGAAGGTAGGACTCGGTATCGTTCGAGGTGAAATTTCCTGTACATGTACTCAAAGAAAATTCGCGTGTAAAGCATCCTGAGCGGAGATAAGAAAAAAAAAACCCAAAAAGTACGCCTTCGGAGTACGAAAAAGACTTGGGAGTTCGGAGAGAAAGTATACGGTGTAATACGAAAAATGGCCTATCTCGTCAAGTTTCTTATTCACCGTTACGGAAAAGTGTCGTTTTCAAATGATAAATCCAAATGCATGTTCTCATTCGTCATGCGATTCTCGACAATGGTATGCTCATACGGCAGGGTGTCAACTTTACATCGAGCAATTTGACATCGTGTCATCTCTCCAGGGCATTTTTCCATCATTGGAAGTCTCCAAGTGTAGCAACTCTACATCGCTCCAAGTATACAAGCGCGTCAACTCTCCATCGGGGCGAGTCCCGATCGTAGCAACCCGACATTTCCTCGACTGTTATATGTGATCGTACTTTTCGTTTACTGTACTTTTCGCACGGAACCGCTCGTACTGAACGAAAATCTTTGAAACTTGTCAATCCTTCCAAATGTACCAGCTGCCCGCTTCGTCAGCTCTCAAATTTATCGACAAATTTCTAATAGAATCATTTCCTTTATGATTTTTTCATTTAATAATGAAAACAAACCCCAACTAACCCAAGTATTTCCAATAAATTCCAAACAAGTCCAATAAACCCGAACCGAAATAAGTTTCAACAAGTCCAATCAAACCATGGCGACAAAGAACAGTGGCAAAAATTCAAAATCTACTACAATCAATCTGTATATCGAAGTAGAGTGAAGCCTTCAAAATGTGAATAGCCTTCAATCTTCTACCTGAAGGCTATTCTTTGGGGGAAAAAAAAACATGTTTTTTGACACACCCTAATAAATATATAACAAGAATAATGAGATGAATTTTTTTTCAGATTGTTTCAAGAAGCTAATAAGTTATGAAGTCAGAATGCCTATCGCTACGTAATGAAGAATTATCATTTCAAACGACTAGTCATGGATATTTATTTGTTGCATTATTAAATGACAAAATCACAATGAAAATGATTCTATTAGAAATTTGTCGATAAACTTGAGAACCGACGAAGCAAGCAGCTGGTACATATGGAAAAATTGACACGTTTCAAAGATTTTCGTCCAGTATGAGCGGTTCCGTGGGAAAAGTACAGACAACGAAAAATACGAGCACTTATAACAGTCGAGGAAATGTCGGGTTACTACGATCGGGATTCGCCCTGATGAAAAGTTGACGCGCTTGTATACTTGCTACACTTGAACAGTTTCAACGATGGAAAGATTGAGTGGAGAGATGACACAATGTCGAGTCACCCGATGTAGAATTGACACCCTGCCGCCCATACACAGAGGCAACTCTGTCAACTCGACATCGTGTCATTTCTTCATCGTTAAAACTCTCCAAGGGTAGCAACTTCACATCGTGCAAGTGTCCAAGTGCATCAACTCTCCTTCGAGATGAGTCCCGATCGTAGCGACTCAACTTTTCTTCGGCTGTTACATGTGCTCGTATTTTTACAAAAAAAAAATCAAAGAAGAAGATTAAATTCAAATAAAGATAAATTAAAACGTTATTCTTGTTGTCGATTTCGCCACTAGATTGCAACACTTTTGCGCGTCTTTCAGAAATTTAACGTTACGAAGTAACTTCAAAGAGAGGTGAAAAAAAGTTTTAAAGAACGACCCGCAAGGACACACTGGGTCGCGGCGAACGATCCAATTACTCGTTAGAGGTGGTTACGAATGTCTCGGAAGGTCAAAAATCTCTCTCGAATTTCCTGTAAACTCATCCGGGTTGAGCAGGGGTGAGTTAATACACGTCAGCTCTTGCCAACTGGGAAAACTTACCCCCAGACTAGATTACCGTCAGAGCCCGCAGAAGTGGAGAAAATGTAACCACTAGATGAGATCCGTTGCATTTACTCCACCTACAATCCTCTCGCAGTTTCACCATGTTCAGAAAAGACTTATAACGTGTTGCCGGAAAACTTGGACAATTAATACCGTTGTTTTCATCTCCCTTCGCAAGAAGAGATCCGCATTCGCTAACACAAATCATAACTTAATTTTATGCAATAACAGACTTGTTGCTGTAACAGTATTTAAACGGCCACAAATGAAAAGAGAGATGTATATTACTGAAAGCTATCGATGATAAATTGTTGTTGGGCTTACAAATCAAAACCTCTTAAAGGCTATATCATCAAATAAAATTGATGTGACCGCGGCACCGTGAAAATTCATCGTGTACATAAACATAACGCGATCCTATCATTGAAGTTCATTAGTTTTTTTTCTCTCATAGATTTTCGAAATAGAAAAAACCGATAAAAAAAAAATTAAACCAACATGAAAATGATTTCAGACAAATATGAATTTGTCAAATCTTCACCGAAATCAAATGGAACAAAGAAAACTTGCAACAAAGAAGATGATTATTTGTCTCCTAACTGTTATCACTGTATGAAGTTTGATGCCTCCTTCGCACAAACTTTCTTAGCCTATTCCTTACTCACTAATCTTATTTCTATCATAGCACGCTTTTCTTTTTCCATTCTCTTTTCCATCTTGCCCGTTTATCTTTTTATTCTATTTTCTTCCCCTTTATTTTTTCTCCATTTACCTCCGCTCCTCATTTTTTGCGCTTCTTTCATATTTTATAGTATTTTACACTCTTATAATATATTACATTTGTCCGCTCCTCCTATCTCTTCCCTTTCGCTTTTGCATTGCTCCTTTGCATTCTCACGCTCCTCATTCCGTTCGCTCTTCTCTTATTACAATAATTTACATTTATCCTTTAATTTATTCCCATGTTTTCTCTTTCTCTCTCTGTTATTACCTACTGTTCCTATCCACTGTTATCAATATTCCACAATGACCAGTAAACAGAGAAAAATGGAATTGGGAATATAATTAATTGAATAAGTCTCCAATCAGTTCACCTCCCCAAAAGATGTGATTTCGTGCTCGATTTCATTCTCTAATCTCGTGCTATCCTGAAAGAATCGAGGAACGAAGGATTAAACACGAAACACCACGATAATCATAGCTGGGATTGACATTCATATTCGAGGGTTGGAAACTCGTGTGGATTTAGAGTGGGTCACTGGACGTAAGTTTGACACTTGACACGTCGCATCGTAACGAAGTAGTGACGTGCATGCGCTAGAACTAAATCAATTCTGATTAACCCGTAATCACGTATCATTTGCGATATATTATATAGATAAACACGCGTATATGGATATTTCTGTATGGCAGGCACTCTGCATCGACTGTACAGCTCGAGGGCTTTACCCGCGACCAGTTTGTGCCGTCAGCTATTAATTCACGATGCACAACATGAACACGTAACTAAATTCAACCCTTTATACCTTTACTCCAAGTATTATTAACTTGGTATCACTGTCAACTTGAATTATCAAAGTTGTTGTAATAAACGTACCATCAATTTATTATAAACGTGCTTAACGTTTGCATCCTTCGAAATGAGAAATGAGAATTTAGAGACTTGGAGTTTCCACTCGGAGTCAATTCACTTGCCAATCAATGTCAGATGCGTGTGAAATTCCAGTTGGAATCTTTACGATCAAGTTTGACAAAATGTGTTTGGCATCGTCAACCACGTGTATCGTGTACCCATTTTTTAAATCAAATACTCGATCGGCTTGCAATCAATTGCTCCACCCTACATGCGTTGCAGAATCCATATATGACCGACACAGTTTCCTCGTACCAGCGGTGAGGGATTTAGTTAAGTCATTCGCAGGAAGAAGCTCGTGTGTGCACATGCAGCAGCCCATGAGAGAGCCGTTATCGGCATCGATGATTCCTAATATTGGGCTATCTACGACCGTATGATATCGATATCGAAATGGCTACGAGTCTACGTTGTTTCTAGTTGCCAAACGACTAAAGCGCTATTGTCAGAACGATTACCCCTGATGTGAATGCGATCTGACGAACGTCGTTCATCGTTGTTTCAAGTTTGGATCAGTGACTTGAACGTTATTCGCGAAAATTCATCTGATCAATGAAACGGATACCTCTTTTTGCCAATCGTTGTGTTGAATTGCAATTCATATCCATTTCATCTCTGATATAGGAAGACGGTAACAGGCACTGATTCAATCCTTTGTCGTTTTGTGCACCAAACCGTTGGAATCGTTTTACTATTTGTTCATCTACTCGTTTCACATTTTAACTCCATGGACTATCGAAATGTTCGAAAGGAGAAAGTTGACTCGAATATCGAAGTCATTTAAGCATTTTCGCGAAAGTGGAGTCTGGCTTTTTTTTTAATTTCAGCTCCACTGTGGAACTAAACATAAGCAAATTTTTTATCTCATGGCAATAGCAAAAAAACCCCATTGAAATTACACAATTTAAACATCTTGCGTACCTACCCACAGTGGTGAGTACGTAATGGTCTTCTAGTTAATGGATATTACTCATCCGGTGATTTTGGCAGGAGATATTTATCAGCGACTCCGAGTTATTTGAGTTCCTTTACTAGCAGCCTTGAAAATTGTTTAAGAGCCAAAGCACGCCGGAAAAAACATACTCCTGGCAATTTAAAGTTATCCCTGATTCATATACAACGCACGATGTGATATTTTATGACGATAAATTTTTCGCTAATCATCAATATGACTGCAAGACGAAAACGCTAGAATAATAATCATAGTAGTCTGCAACTTCGTCAAACTGCACATTGGATAACTTTGCGATTGGCGTTGCAAAGAACAAAAAACAAACGAGAAAAGAGAGATCGTTCCCGCTCATCATATATGGAATAAAAATGAAGCACTGAGACCGGAGTAGAGGATAAAAAAATAAAAAAATGGGGCAGGGTAGGGGATCGTAGAAGAAAGCAGATCTATGTATATACAGAGGTGGGGGCGTGATAATTAAGAGGACCCTGTCGAGCCTTGATAAAACTCAATGAAATACGAAAATTGGACGGTGTTGGGGAGCGAGAACGGTGTCCTCGCAGTTTCTGGTACTAGAGCGGTGCGCAATAGTCCAGCTCCGCCAAAAAGTTCGAAGGGCGTTTTACCGTATATACATTTCCCATGGGGCTTTTCACGATAATTTTATCGCTCAATTCAAATTGAACGTTGTTTTTTTTTCGGTCATTTTTCAATGTCCCTGGCATATGTATTAGTGCATTAGGATTATTTTTTATTTTTGCTGGCACCGCTGATTTCACACTGCAAAAAAAGTGACTCGATATTTTGGAAAATAAAATGAGAAACTAATTCTTTTCAGAAATATTGAAATCGAAACATAGATGACGCAACGTAGAATGACACCGTAGAAAATTTATCGCATCTCAATTTTTTTAACCCTGTGTATAGCTAACTAAATATACATAAAAAGTTCCAAATGTGCATTCGAATCAGATATTGAGAGAATTATGGAGCTGGAAAAACTCTGATCGTTTGTGTCGTTGCCGCCTCAATATTACTCAACCGATGCATGCCTCTGTCGAATGTCCCAGCGGAGTAAAGCGAGAGATAGAGAAAGAGGCAGAGAGGGAGAGGGAGCGAAAGTAGATTTGTCCGACCTGAGCCCCGGAGCGGTTGTTACCGAAATTAGTTCGGCTCTCACACGCCAATATAAATTGGCGGCGAAGCGGACGAGTTCGCGAGGCATACACATTCCAATGTTGTCTCAGCCTCGCCGACCTTTTACCCCTTTATGGCCGTTGATAGTTCATGGCTGAGGCTCTTTATTTCGCTTGGCGAATAGCTGATCAAAAAAACTTTTCATAACACGTTACGACCCTCGATCTACTCGAATGAGACTCAACAATTTTTCATTCAGCTGAATGTGATTTTAATTTTTCCGATTATTGCTAGCTTGGAAATTCGACGATTGGAAAATTGTAGGTTGATGTAAAATTTTTTATTTTATTTCGGGATCCCCTGACAAACTTACCAATTAATGTATTTCTTTTTTCATTGATTCCGCGTGAAACCCCGCACTTTTTACGAGCCAAACCCATCACTTTAACATTTCTTCACCAAGTTTCAATTTCTTAACTTCCATGTTTCCGAGAAACTCCTTGAGGCCATTGCCCATGGCCGCCATTGCTTGATAAAATACTGCATCACATTTGCACGGGGACCAAGTAAAACTACGGTAGTTCAGTTGTTACGAATTGAAAATAAATTGATAGCAATTCTGAAGTGCCTATACAAAAGTCAATTTCTTAGGTTTTCGGAGAAAGACGAACAAGAGGATCGAAACTTTGGTTTCGAAAAGTACGTTTCGTTGCAAATCAACTGAGAATAATCTCAATCCACCCGGCCGCATTCAGGTTGAAAAAAAAAATAAAAATCAGTGAAATTATAAGAGTTCAAGAGCCTCGTTGGAATAGGAATTTGGAAAAAAATGCCATAAGTTGCTTTTAACTAACATCAACACTGAAAAAAATTCATTAAAATACCTAGCAATTTCTAAAGGTTGTAGGTTCAACATAGAATGACTCATGTCATATTTTAAAGATGCAGTAAACGGTACTGAGTGGATTGAACATGAAAATTCGTAAATTAATCAAAAAAAAAACGAGTCGTAATATAAAGAAAAAGTCCACCGTCTCGTGGAACAATCATGATTAATTTTTCTAACGACTAAATAGGAGAATGGCGAAGAGGAATGAGGGATGAAGGCGGATTCGATTGAGGTAGTAAAATCAATACGTCTTCTTGCGGTTTTATTCTTGTAGATAACGGATGATTGGTAGGATTGGAGCTTAGGCATTGTTTTCTGAAAAGTCCACAGCTCGGATTTCCGGAAAAATGAGAATGCGAAGCACGAAGAACAGGAGTCAGAGCGAAGGGAGTGAAAAAATGATGCAAGAAGGACGACAGTCGCAGGGGGGAGAGGAGGAGAGTATAACGAGGGCGGAATTGTGACATGACAATGAACCGAACGGAGATAACCATTGTACCATTTCTTCTTCACTCAGAAGGGCCAATAATACTCGTTATTGTACTCATCTTCGTCCTACATCAGCGGTCGGAAAAAGTTCCACGCACTTGGGAGTTGCTCACCTTTTTTATGCGTCTCCTATTTCATCGGATGCAGACCACAAAAAAATCTAAAGATAAATGAAGAAAAGTGAAAGAAGTGAAAAAATATATATTCTGTTCTGATAATCCTTATTCTTTCGCAAAATCTGACGTGCGTTTCCTCCAATTTTGCAACGTCCCAATGTTGATTGGCAAATTGTCGAAAGCAAAAGCCGCAAAACCGCGGGCCGTTTTAAACTGACTCTTGGCAATGAGTGATTTTTTTCCAGTTGAAATTATCGTACGGAGCGCTGAATTGATACCAAAATGAGGGGATTTTCGTTGTCATATGAAAAAAAATTATTTCCAGCCACATGACAGTTAATCGATTTTTTTTTTGAACAAAGCACCATCAAAACGAATGACAATTTACTTTTTTTATCCACGATCACAAATATTAATATTTTTCATCCGTGCGCTATTTTTGCCACAAGATAAATGCATCGGAAACAATATTTCATTTTGGCTTACTCACAGTTGAGGAGCTTTCACGGATGATCGAAAAAAAAGAAAAATAAACAGATTCGTACAAACAGTCGTCAGGACGAAGAAGAGAATTCTAGAACGCGAATTCGTTCGCGTTATTAATACTTTCAAAGCAATTCTCTGATTCGGACAGCCGTCATACGTTTTATTTCGAATACGATACGTTTGTATACATTCATGACTGCGAGTTGCATCGAATCTTTTTAACAAATGTGATTCTGTATCTTGCGCTATGCTAAACCGGTTTGCTCGAACAAGAATAATATAAAAAATCTTATTGACCGAAGAAACGCGTTAGCGTAGAAAATATCGAAAATCATTAGGCGTTATTTCATTCACAGATCTTGCCCTCTTCTACAGGAAAATGCTTCTTCATCATTTCTAGCACGTAGTTCAAGTATTAAATACACAATCACCGTTTATGAATCATTCGGTATATTTCCATGACGGGAGAAAACCTGGAGCTAGAATTTTTCCAATTAACTCCTTGGATTAACGTTCTTTTCTCATTTTTTTCATACGCGCGGCGCGTATGTAAAAAGAAATACTGAAAATTGAAGTTCTGGATGCAGGAATATCATGATATCATTTAACAATTCTAACAATAATGCAACAACGCAGTAAATTCGAACACTAAAAAAACTGTTTACAGTCCAAAACACGTTGGAGTATATAATCTCGATAAGTAGAAAGGTAAACACCAAACGTTTCGTATCGAGAGCTGCATCTTCTATTCATATTTTTGCTCCCAAACCATTTTATTTCCTGAATAGGTTAACGATCCAAAAAAAAATCTCTACAGGGATGATGAAAATTGCATTGGGGAGGTGATGAAAAAAAGGCTGATACGAATGTAAACGGAGGTGAAATAACTACGTGCTACGGTAGCGTGAAAAAGGTGCTTTTTCATTTGCACTCGACGTTTCATTGTAAAACTGAACCCTCTCCCCCGTTCCCAGTCTCGTACTCACTATTTTAGGTTCCATGTGTGAGTTCACTTTTTGTGTGTTTAATTCCTTTCTCCCTGATTGTGGCTCTTCGTCGTTTTCATTTCTATCGATTCGAGCCACCCATCAAACTGATCATGTGTGTACGTACCTTTCTATCGTTGTTCTCGTGACGGAAAATCGCATACACAACTGACAACGCCATTCTGATCGGGAGGAGTAGAAGAATATCCTTTGAGGGGATGTTAAACAAAATTGTTCTGCCCTTCGTTTCCACGCTTGAAAATATTTGACCTTCCATCATGATGGTTTTTTCTTCATTTTGATGTTCTACATTCAATATAGATCTAGAGACGCGACAGAGTCTTGACCCCACGTACTAAAAAGAAGAATTTTGTAGACCGAGCGAGTCAATACGGGCCGTGTATCTTTACTCGAGATTGGTCGATTTCTCCTCATTCGTGAAGTTGAAGTGGCTGCCATTTGTTGAGAATTTGTCGGATGAAAACAATAACAGCAATTTTTAGAATATTACTTCGTTTCCAGAAAGACTCTGAATAATTATACCATTCACTATGAGGATGTCCCGTGATTCGGGGATATAGATTTCATGACGTCAGTCTCAAGCATGAAAGAGGTTTGTTCGAGCAATGCACCAAAAGAAAGGCAGGGTATCAACTCTACATTGTGTTATCTCTCCAGTCAATCTTTCTATCGTTGAAACTCTCCAAGTGTAGCAAGTATACAAGCGCGTCAACCCTCCATCGGGGCGAATCCCGATCGTAGCAACCTCGACTGTTCTCGTATTTTTCGATGACTGTACTTTTCGCATGGAACCGCTCGTACTGGACGAAAATCTTTGAAACTTGTCAATCTTTCCACATGAACCAACTGTCCGCTTCGTCAGCTCTCAAGTTTATTGATAAATTTCTGATAGAATCATATTGCCATTATGATTTTGTCATTTAATAATGCTACGAGCAAACATTCATGACTAGTCGTTTGAAATGATAATTCTTCATTACGATGACGCTGAAGTTTGCAACGTTGGAGTCCAACGAAATGATGTAAAAAAACCCCCTAATGATTCCAGTAATTCTCCAATTTTGTTACCTGTCGAATTTGAAATTCGTAGTTTTTCAAGCTGCACCGATATTTCGTGAAATAAAAAATAATTGGTGAATTACAAATGTTTTTTTCCTTCATTTCGTTGGACTCCAACGTTTCAAACTTCAGCGTCGTTCATTACGTAGCGATAATTCATTCTGAATTCATAACTTATTAGCTTCTTGAAACAATCTGAAAAAAATCATTATTCTTGGTATATATTTATTAAGGTGTGTACAAAAAATGTTTTTTTTTTTTTTGAAGAATAGCCTTCAGGTAGAAGATTGAAGACTATTCACTATTTGAAGGCTTCACGCTACTTCAATCTACCATCGTTTGATTGGACTTGTTGGAACTTATTTCGGTTCGGGTTTATTGGGTTTGTATGGGTTTCTTTAATTTTATTTGGACTTGTTTCGTCCAGTACGAGCGGTTCTGTGCGAAAAGGACAGTCAACGAAAAATACGAGCACATATGACAGTCAAGGAAATGTCGGGTTGCTACGATCAGGTCTTACCCTGACGGAGGGTTAACGTGCTACACATAGACAGTTTCAACGATGGAAAGATTGACTACTGAATTATTCATTTTCATTGAATTGTTACTGAAAACGGAAATACGAATGGTTGCCAACAAAGTTTAAGGAATTACAAGATGGACGATTAATAGATTTAAAAAACAGTGCGTCTTGGAAGTTTGACGAGTATGGAACTTCGAGTCCACCTATTAGTTTTGTGCACGAGAAAATTGAAATATATAATCATATGAAGAATTCCGTATGAAAAATAATTTAGAAAAATGGCGTGGAAAGGACTGAAATTAAGTTACGATCCTGCAACTGCTATGAAACACAGTTTATGAATTCCATCGATCCTGGTGTGATATGTGGAAGGAGTGACTTTCTACAATCCCGAGGGTGGCGATGGAGAGGGGGAGTGAGCCAACACGTCCGTTTTACGGCCTCTGGGGCTGCACACGACAAGACACATTGAAATTGAACGAGGAGATCCTACCGCGTCTATATGCCCAAGAGTTATATATATGTATATATATAAGCGAATGAAATATCGCACATCCCATGCCGAGTTAACCACCTTTGAACTTTTCATTTTGTTATGTGGCCCGAAATTTGTGTCGTTAGAAAATGACGTTCAAGCAAGATTTTACGAATTTTTGAAATTTCTCTTGTCCAACGGTGGATCCAATATTATTATTCTCGAATGCCGATAAATTCATTGTTAATCATTAATTTTCAATGAGCGAGGCGATTATTTTTGTCATATTTTAAAAATTTTATCAAGTATACAGAAGCCTGACGGCTTGTTTCATATTTTCTTCGTAGGCGTTCGAAAACACGTTAAATAACGTTTTCAATCTCCAAGGATTTTATAGTAAAATTATAGTAGTCAAATATATAAGTAGTGCTTTAAATTTAAATTTAAGAAAAAAAATAAAATTTATTAAAAATAGCTAAATAATATACGAAGATAGTATTTATGGTATGAAATTTTCGGATTACCAGAATTGGAACGCCCTATAAATATATGTATATAAAAATATATGGCAATATACGTGGAAGCAGCAGTCTCATAACACCGCCGCTAATTAAACGATTAATCATCCAGCGAACAACACGGGGCTAATAGGTATACGTTCGGTCCTCATACACGTAGAATCCAGAGAATGGAATTCACTACAAACCTCCCTGCGGCATAAGCTCGAGCTATGAAACTCGGTGAACCGAGTTTCACACCGAGGTCTAGTCAGCCGAGTGAATGCCCTTCTTTCAACCCTCAGCTCGATCTGTAGGCTGTTAAAAAAATGGCACAAACCTGAAAAAGTTGAAAGAGAAAAAAAACACTGCTCCTTAAACGTGAAAGGTGGTAGTCATGGTTTTTCAAGCTCCACTCAGGCATCTGCCTGTTTTGTGACCGATGCACGTCCTTATAGACGTCACGACGCTTCAAAGGAGTAGTGTTCAGAAAATATTCACTTCCTAATCGATCTGATAAAAGTCTTGAATCATGAAACGACGTAGAAGAACCAGTCTTCGCAATCATAAGACTGGCTATGAATATAATCCATCACGAAATGCTCGACAATAGCACACGAGACCAAGCTAAATAGGATCACATAAGTGATTCGACAGGATCAGAAATCGATTTCTTTTATAACAAGCTCGATTCAGAAGTCGCATTTTCACACGAAAAATATGAGTTTTAGTTTGCGAGTTGTCAAGCACTCAGATTTTGGTATTGCCGCACCATGCAAACAAATGCTACTATAACAAGAATTAAAAAAGGAATAATATGAATTTTTTAAATTAATTTTTCCACTAATTAGAATGACTAACAAAGTGTTCTGTTCTGCTGTAATATCCTCTTAGTCGATATTGACCGTAGGAAAGGCTCGAATATTTAACGGAAAGTGTGTATTCTATTTAAAGGACAGCATTGATGTTTTCTGCAAAAGCCAAACTCTCTCCATTGCAGTTACATGGGTAGTATTTCAAGAGAGATGACGTTTCGTGATCGAATCGCAGGATAGTTTCTATTGAGCCTACAAAGCTCGAACCCAGGAGAGAAACTCGAAATCGCCGCCCCCTCCCCCCCCCCCCCCCCCCCCCCCCCGACCTTTACGATATGGCCATCCATCGCGAGTTGGTACAGCCACAGAGTCCGATCGTTTCGACCATTCCGTATACGTCGTTTGCGCGAATTCACACATACATTTGATCGTATTTTTTTCCATCCTCTTCCTCTACCAATCCGTCCTATTTATTCGTTTTTCGTTTGCTTGTTTTCACGGTCCACGCGCCACGCGTTCGATTGTTGGACGTATCGATACTCGACATCACTTGTACCCGTCTATTATTCGTCGCGGCCATGGGTCACCACGTTCCCCGCTCCCCCACGCGCGCACATTTGTGTTTATACGCATGCACAATATCGTATATGTACGTATAACTTGTCAAAGCCCCTTTCTCTTCGGCTCGCCTGCTTGAACCGTTGCCGTTTTATATATAGAAGGCCTATGATTTGTTACTCTGTTTTCGACGTATGTTGCACCATTGGAAAATTTCCCTAACCCCGGCACGTTCAAACTCAACTTCCAACCCTCTCTAGCACTTGACTAGTGAACTCGACAGACTCTAGAACTCTCTTCCTCTATTCCTTTTTCTATAAAAACTTCCGTTCTTCTGTTGTTTGTGCAACAAGCCGAAAAAATATCCTGCCACGATGCATCGGTGATCTACGAGTGTCGTAAGAAAATCTGGAAAACTACGACAGTGCTATATCCTAGCGAAGAATAAGTGCGATCCGTTCCTTTTGGCATCTGGATACAAAATGCAATATTGAGTCTCATACAGTCTCAAAAAGAGACTGAAATATCTTTCTGCCAGATTGGTGTGTAATAAAACTCTGGAAAGTCTGGAGAAAAATATAACATTGAAAAAGCGAATATTCGAAGAATTTTTCAACCTCCTACAATTATGTTAGCTCTCAAGCACATTTAAATGTTGCTAACCGAAAAGAAAACAAAAAATGTTGTCCCACTTGGAGGAAAAAGAACAAAAGAGATTGCGGCAACGGTATATAAAAAATTCTGGTCTTTCAGTGAGATTTACCCCTCATTCACCGCGTTATATATATATCGTCGATTCATCCCATTTGCGGCACAAATGCCCGACAAGCCTCAGCCTCCGAAGCCGGTAAAATCATATAATCCTCCGATTCTTCCATTATCCTGTTGTTTCTACGTGCCCGCAGTCGCAATTTTTATTTTACTTTGTTTGTTTCCCATCACACCCTTCCGCGGATCCACCCTTAAACTTCGATACGTTCTTTTCTTCCGTCCCTCGATATTTGTCTCGGTATAACCTGCTTTATCCGGGGATATTCACCCTCGTACCCCCCGACCCGTTATCTTTCCCCTTCTCGCAGGTACAAGGCACCCTGCAAAAGCCACCGTTTACCACACCATCTTCTCACGGAAAGGGTGAAGGAGATGTCCTCCTTTGACGCTACAGGTGTCGAACGTGAGGGTTACTGATATCGTATACGTGAGCTGTTGAATCTTCACGTTTCCAAAACCTCCCATCCACTTTGGGCGAGCAGTTTTAGCCCCCCCCCCCCCCCCCCCCCCAGTATCCCCCAATTCCGAATACAAAGTGCTCTTCCATCATGTAAATACTCAAACAAAAGTCCTCCATTTCCCATCCATCACGAAATTCTTGATGCCTGTGCAATACTTGTGCAGAAGTTTATTGTTCGAACAGTGATTTTATTTCCCTCGGACGCATTGACACTCATACTTTTTTAAACTCATCTAAATATTTGTCTTGAATCAACAAGTTGTCGCGATGTAAATGAAACTCGTGGACTCAACAAAAATATGGTTATAATTCGACTGCCTAATCTGCGGGTTCAAATAAATGCTGCTTCCTTCGTGAAAACATTCGTTGGAACAATAAATTTCATAAAACGGTGGTAAGTATAAAAAATGCAGCAGGACTTGAGCAGCTTTTTTCTTTTGTTACTTAGCGTTGAGCCGCTGCTGGCAGATCACTTGATAAGCTCTATCATGCAAGATGGAATCTGCAGAATTTGAATCTTCCATCTTTCGTCCGGCATGGAATGTTGGAACTCTTGGTAAAAGAGACTTCAAAATGTCGTCTCAACGCGTCGAAGCTCACTCAGAAAAGAGTTACGAGCCAAACGATAAAAGTTTTCAGGTGAAAACGAAATACGAATTTTACGACGTTCCGAAGTATCAGTCTAAATAAGAATTTAGACTGTCACGGAAATAAGACAGAAAATGTGATAAAAAAAAGTCAGGCTCGAGGAACATCAAGAAAATTGCCATGTGGAAGATTCAACCACCTGATTTGTCAAAAAAAAAAAGCTATTCGAGGAACGCGTATGGCCTTCCATTTGCCATGAACGCTATTTATCAGTGTTCAGCTCTCAAGTATCTGGTAATACCCTACCCAGTACAATCCTATCAAGATTTAGGCTCCTCAGAAAAAGTACCTGGAGGAATAGATAGGCTAGGTTTGTATGGGAAGAAGAAAAAAGCCCGCATAAAAGCGATAAATTTCTTGGGGCTCTCTATTCCTTCTAGTTAGGTTACCTGCTTGGCAGGTTAATGTTAGAATTATTACGAGAATGGGAAAATTCCAAAGAGTAAACAAGCTTGCAGCCGCAGGTCGAGAAGACTTGGATGAACCGATGGATTTTTCTCACTCGAAATACGTGGAATCTCTACAGTAGCTGGAAAACTTAGTCGAATAGAAATCATATTGAACTGGACGTAGCTGCTATTGGAAACGAGCCTTTTACTTTTATGCGGCTATTAAGGAAATATCTTATACTGCTCTTGGTATACATCGTCATTGGAATGCGTGATTTTTCGCTCGCATTGTAGGTTACAATATAAACCTAATAATGTAGAATTTCTATTTGAAAAGTTTCAATTCGAGGCAAGTGAACGAGTCTCGCAAGAAAAGAAACGCGAACCGGAATGCGAAAAAAATTTTCCTGTGATCGAAACTTGAGTTGCGGGGGTTCGTTGTCAGGGTGGAATATTCACTCGAAGATTTTTATCCTGACAAAATGTCCTTTTATATGTTGCCACTGGTAGCTCGAATTATATTACATAATTGCTCGAGTGAGAAAAGGCAGACGATCAATTCGGCAGTCGGATAATATCCATTCAAAGAAATTCTACATCAGCGTTTGAACCAGGCGGAAGAAGCTTCTAGACACTGTGGTGAATTTTCAGGGATGCGGGAAACTATTCAGCGTGAAAGTGCTTGGCAGGAAGAGGGCAGAGAGAGAGAGAGAGAGAGACAGAGAAATATTGCTGGCAGTATCGAGGCAAGAAGGAAGAGCGAATAACTTGAATTTATGGGGTGTAGAGCCACACCGAATTCTCGTACCGTACCAGCAGCATCCCCCGGAGCCCACTTACCCAGTTATTCTTGAAGCTTCCACCGTTCTTCTTTCTCAATCCTCGTGCAACTATCGTTTACGTGGTCTGAAAGAAAGAAAGAGGGAAACGAGAGAAAAGATAGATATCAAAGCGTCAGAAAGTAACTTGGGCGTGCTGTGAATCGTATTTACCTCGTTTACAAGACTCTCTATCTCATAAACGTTCCCTCACCCTCAACGAATGTCCCGGCCATCACTTCTTTCTATTCACACTCCCTTTTTCATTCCCTTTTTGCCAAGGAAATCTTTGCTCGTTTTCGGGCTGGCGGTACTTTCGCCTCTTCTATCTCCAACGGCTCTTAACGAGAGGAAATTCCAGCTCGAGAACTATCGCACTCATCATAATAATTTCCATCATTAGATTATTCTCCGCAAAAATAGATGACGAAGCAAGTTAAAAAGTGAGGCCATTTATTCTAGTCTACCAATGTGCAAGGCTAATAAAATCATTTTTGTTTTTTATCTACGCAGGATTAATTCGAACGTCATTTTTTTCATCACTGTCTTGCTTCGATGGAGGAGTACATGCAAGAAATATTTCTCTTTATCACTGTCAAGACTTCTCTCCGGTGACGGTACACCCAGAAGGGTACTAGTATAGAACTAATGGAATTAAGAAGCCCCAGCAAAAGCTGGGGATAGCACATGCAGCCTCCTAACTGTCACTTGTCCCGCTGGTTTCGCACCCTACTCGTTATTACCCCGACGAACGAACTGCAACCCTATCATTTGGAACGACTACTTCCCTTAATATATACATATATGTAGAGCCATAAATATGTACTAAATAAGGGAAAGAGACAAACGAGAGCATGGTGAACCTGACGAGACTCGGCAACAACCCTTTCTATCTGGCTTATTCACCTTCCCGTCAAGCATTGTTGGCTTTGCCTTAACCAGACACGACTATACACGATAGGTCTCGTATCAAGTATATACTGACACGTATTTTCCAACCTGCGTACTCACATTGCATCTTTTGGTGAGAATATAAATAGCAAAAAGGGTGTAATACTATATCACTGCAGCCCCCTGTAAGGTGATCCAACTAAAGATTTTATTGAGATCCTCTGCTATCGTTATTTCTCTCTCCCGACGCCTCGCTTTTCTTCAAAATCCTTCTTGACGCACGTCTGACAAGACGATAATCCCATATACCATTTGCGGCTCCTTCATCATCGCCTTCCTCTCATCCTCGCATTTTTCATCCTTCACGCTACTCTTTATTCTTCATGCACCTCAAATGAAATCTTCAAGATTGCCCAGCCCGAGAAGCTACAGTGAAAAACTAAGGGCTCGTCGCTACGGAATCTTCACCGTTCTATATCTGCTTCGAACTCCCCGTTAACTCTCAAACCTCGTTTTTTCCTTGTGGCTCTGCTTGTTAATTGAAATTCCTCAACGAGGCGGTGAAATTTTATGCTGACTCTGCTGTTCTCCGACAACTAGCGAAGCTAAATATCATTAGAAGACTTCACCATTATTATCGAAAGCTTGAAAACGTCGAGAAACTCTATAGACCTAAACATTTATCCTTGATTTTACAATATTAATGACACGAGGGTAGACTGACATTTCTGACGAATCATCGGAAAAACGACGACTGCCTTATTCGTTCTCCAAACCCTCCATTTAAGTTAAGACCCCAATTCCACGTTTCTGCGTATTCAGCATTTCCAAATAGATTGAACTTGTTTAATGAGAACTTTGCTTCTAATACTGTTTTCAACTGCTTGAAAATGAGCTGTATCAATCGGATGATTTATCACTTTCGTGCATTCTCTTCACAAATTTTACAAAAAAAAAAAACGTTAAGGGAACGAGAATCAGAGAAAGAGAGCTAGTGAAAAATAGAACTCACGAACAAAGCAGTTTACATTTTTCGCAGTGCTTTTCATACTTTGTTAAACACTCTTAGGTGGTACGAACGTAGCTAATCAGTACAGAAAAAGTTTTGCTTTCGCGTAAACAAAGTGAGAAATATAATTTTCCTCCTTGCCATGGAAACAACGAAATATTACGGAGCACTCCAGTGTGAATGTTGTCACCAGGGCTCCTTTAAAAATTGACGATGTAAGCGACGGGAACTTTCTTAATTACCAAGTTAAAAAAAAAACCAGCATGGAAGAAACTATCGAAAAGTACCAATGCATTATTTACCTTATAAAATTTGAAACTTTAATCTAAAACGAATGGGAACGAAATGTTGCGATAAAAGTTTCATACGACATCAGATTTCCAATCGAAATTTTTTTATGGTTCGTACATGCCGACTCTGTAGAGGCGGAGGTGAAAAGATTGATTTTCGTTCCACCGAGTTTTGCTGTTTCGAGCTACGTTTTATTTTCACATTCCTTGTGTGTCCTATTTTCACCGTGGTAGCGTCAAAACATCGTAAAGAATCTTATACAACCTCTGGGACTAGGAGTGCGAAGTTGATTTGAGATCGGAATTTCTCATCGAAACTCGATTCTAAGGGATAAAGCAGGGCTGGTTCGCCGCCGAAAGAGTATTGCGAATTGAGAGATGGTTCTAGAGGGAAAAACGAAATGCGAAAGAAAAGTAAAGATAAAGGTGTAATTCAGAATCGGTTGAGAAAAATCCTCCCGACGAATTCCCTTTTAGCCTCACATCGCTCGTTAAGTTGTTCCCCCAACCAATCGAAAAACGATATCCGATAACGTAAATCTTAAAATGATACCTGTACACCCAACAGCGGTTAGTCACTCTTTCTTCCCATTTTTTCCGTCTTTTTCCTCAAACTTTCTTTGTTGACTCAATATTTGGCATCACTAAGAACTGACGTATTGAGAGAAATACATAATCGCAATGTCGTTTGCAGCGGTTTCCTGTAACTCTATATATTGGAAAATGACAGCTGCATTCGCAGATATAATAATATAGAATGTAACGATTCATTATGATTGCATGATTGTTCGAATCTTCGTCCCCAATTCCGCGTTATATATATTCATAATAGCCGTTTGAGAAAGGGTCTACGTTCATGCTAACAAAGAAAAAACTCGAAGCATAAATTTGGACAAACGAATCTAATTCGGTAAGCTACAAATCAATGGTCATAGCACGTGAATAACGAAAAATTATAAATAACCCGTGAGCGATATCACCGGAGAAATAGAATTAGCACGACAAAGAGGAACGGAAAATAAAAAGAAAAAACAACATCGTCCTATTACACGAATGTTCCGATGCCGTGTTTTCTCGATTCCTCGAGGTACCTGGCACCAACGCCACCAACCGGTTATAAAGAGATACGTGTATCACGATGGTGATACGTTCCTCTTTCGTTGATAAAAATTGAGGCCAATACTTTTCGTATATACACGTAATATATACACAAATATTGAAATAGGAGTTTCGGTGGGTGGAAGGGTCCTGAGAGATCGTTTGCAGGAAAGGTCGAAGGCTAAAAACGGTAGAGAGACTATTTGAAGAAGTAGGGAGGGCGTAAGACGCTCGGAGTTGCGTTTCGCAAATGGGCTGCCAATTGTCCTCTGTAACTAAACCATCCGAATATTGTCACATTATTTTGTACATTTTCTATCTATAATATGCTAGTTTATTGTAATGTTCATTTCAATAATTGGCCACTGCCACTTGTCTTGATACAGTCGAATCCCCTTATAAGCTTCTCCTCCCCTTTCGACGCGGAGAGCGTCCCTCTCTCTGAAAAGTTTTCGAGGTTAACGCCCAGTTGTCTCTTATACGCCAGGAGCAAATTTTTAATTTCAAATTCTGGTATCATACATAAATATACTTATAATGAACCAAGAAAACTACCGAGTCACTAGAGAACGCTACCAGTCTTGCACACGCAGCGAGTAGGTGAAAATTTGACGACGCGCTATAATGAGAGGTGGAGGGGCGTTAAAGGGGATTCGACTGTAATGACAACACTGCGTGTGGATACATTCTCTCTAAATATGCGACAGAAGTGAGGACTTTGAAAAATTGAATACATCAAAAAGAACGTTTGAAAGTCGCCCAATCATCTAAGATTCGATGCAAGACCCAAAACTTTGCCTATGTAGATCATTCGATGATCCGTTTATCCATCCATATATTCTGTCCATCCAGGATCCGCTATATACATTCCTTTCATCCAATTTTATTCAACCATCTATCCATCGTGTGCACCCCATCGATCCTGTCCATTCTTCCCATACCTTCCATTGTATCCATTTCATCGATCCGCCCCATCTACCCTCTATCCATTCTGCTTATCCGTTGCATCCATCTTATCTATCCCATCTTTTTGCATCGCGCTCCCTTCCATTCAAGCCTCGTTCGAAACTCTCTCCATCGATCTGTTTCATCAATCGTCCATTGGGCTCATTCGATCAGAATTATCGATGATTTTTTTGAAAAATTGGCTTCGATAGCGAGAAGCTGCTTGATGACTCCTCGACATTCAGTCTTCGAAGCACTTAAATCTTGGGGAATTGACTTTTGTTACTCGATTTTTTGTTGACATATATATAACATATAGAAATGAAAACTGGCAATAGCCCTAAATACAAATCACTATTTTTACTACTCTTATAGCATACACGTGTATGTTTCCAGTAACAATTTTGAATCTACATCTTTCGGCTGGACCCTCAAAGATAGTTCTTTACTGAAACAGCGATATGAAATCGCCATTCATTGAAAATGTTTTTCCCACGTTTACCAATTTCATAAAGTCTCACGTTCTAGAGTTGTCAGGTTATTTAATACTGAATAAGAACATATGCAAGTTCGTTCAGTTCGTACTTCGACGTAGCATTCATCTCTGTCTGTTCTCGAATCTTCTTCTTCCTCCAAGTCTCCATATTCGTACAAACATGGTATCAAACAGCTGCATGGACATTTCGAGATGCCATACTGCCTACATTGTTTAATACTTCTGTCTTATATGTACAAACGTTTACTTTCAATACAGTTTCATACAAAGTTAATATTTATTTGAAATTAGAGATTATTTCTATATGAGAAATGAGATTAAGCAAATATAAAAAATGATACAACCTCGTCTTCGAATTGAATCTATATTTAAATGAACATTCGCAAACCCAAGTTATTTGAAATGGCTTATTAAGATACTTGTTCAATCAATAATTTACGAAAACGGAATGTTTTAATACGAAAAAAAAACGTTACAGTGTCACTAATTTTTTTCCTTGCGAACTCTTTACAGTAGAAATACTCGGTAACGAGCAGTTGGGACACACATCAGAGGAAAAAGTGAATTCGTGAGGCAGAACGAGTCTCGTCGTTAGCTCAATTGACATGAAAAAAATGTGCCAGGCGTGGAAAATGACGTAGATGAGAATTTTTATATTTGAAAAAAATTCCGTTCCGAATCGTGGTAAAATTCGTCGTACTTCATTTATGACTAGCCATGATATTTTCAAAAAGTCGTTATTGAGAAGTGGATTTTTTGTTTGGATCCAAAGGTAATTGCCTCTTGATGAATTCTTTATATGCTCCGTAAATCATCTGTAATAATAGTTACGAATGTGAGTAATCGATTGAACAAATTTTCGTTGAATACGTTTCAGGAATATGGCAAGGGCAGGTTTTCCGAGATTTATCACATTTTTTTTCGGGCCTAGAATCTTTAGGAATTCTCCCGAGGACCCGCGCTACCCTCTCACGCTAGAGTACCCTCTTGGAATACCATTACTCCCGTATCAGTCAGCTTTTCGTGACCCAGTTTTTCTCCCCAACGAAGGCTTCTTTCCATGTATGTTTGTTTCTTCTTCGCGCCGGCTCATATCCTATATACTGAACCGTGAAGAACGATTACTCGATTGTTTTTCCATTATTTTCAGACGAAAATAACAAGAAATGTTTTCAAGTGACCGAACAATTGTAAAATTTTTCAACGATCTTTGTAACTGTTTAAAATTTGAATCTTTTTTTTTTTTAATTTTGTACCAATTTTAGTTCTACCTCGACAGTATATTTATTTTATTGCTTGTATACAATTGTTCGAACAGATGCCCTCTGTTCGTAGTTGAAATGTTGGTCATTACTTACGGGACTTATGTAGGGAGTTGAGATCACTTTCTTTCAGAAATTTTTATGCTGGTCCAGCGAGACTTGTAACGACAACTAGAATCGAACTTGTAATAAGGTTGTACTGTTCAGGCGATCTCGCTATATATACTGGTTCAGTACACCCTGGGGAGGAGCCTCCAGAGATTCAACTTTACTCACTGTATAATACGACTTGTGGTGGTAATTCCTTTCTCTCGCGGGCACTGCGGAAAAAATCGAAAAAGAAATATTTATGTTGGGCAGGAATAACACAAGAAGAATAAAGATAAAGTGCAGTAAAATAATTCTATCTCAACTTCGTATATAAATATCAGTTTAGTTATTTAAAATATTGACCCTATTAAAATATCAACGGGATTTAGTAAAATATTCTCAGAGGAATAACCGAGTGTCTGTTGGACTGTTTAAATTACAAAATAAATGTCAACAGGGACGAACGTTTCATATCGTTTTCGAGGAAAAAACGGGGCTGTTGACATGCACGATAGTAAAAAGCGAACAGAGCGATCCGACGTCATATCAGACAGGTTAGAGATAAAAGTGGGGACGAAAAAAAGGTAGAAAGAAGGCTTCCAAGCTGCTTTTCGCCTGCCAGAAGACCATTTCATTGTCGGAAACAGCCGCGATTATGGTCACAATCCCTGAAACCTCTGGAAATACACTGAACGTTCATAGTTCACGACTCGTAAAGCGAGAGGCCAAGCTTTTTCTTTCTCTTTCTCTCCTTCTCGTAGTGAAGAAACAGGGAATAGAAAAGACGCAGAGAGAACGGGAGAAAGCATCGCATCAAACAAAATTCTGAGACTTTGATTTAACTGTACGAGCAGGTACATGAACGTAGAAACAGAGAGGAAATGAGAGAAAAAGAGAGAGAGCGAAATGATGGGGATGAAAAGTAGAGTTATATATAAATGGAGATGAAAAAGGGAAAATTAAACCAGGAATCGCAACAAAGATATAATATGAAGAATAATCAAAGGGCATACTCTTATAAAAAGAACAACAAATAATGGTTAGAAGAAAAGCAAGAGGGTTACAAAAATCCAAGAAAAATCCATTTTATCTCTTCCCTTGTCTTGTCTTGTGCAATGTCATCTCTCATGCTTTCATTAAAAGCTCATTGCATCTTCTCTGCCATTATTTTTTTTAATATCCCCAAAATGGCTGTTCAACAGGTTTCAAATGGTTCAGAATGATCAAGCCAAACTTCATGCAACTTTCATTTTTTCAGAAAACTTCATATCAAATTCCTCATAAGCTTTATAATTATAACAAAGTTATAAAAAACCAACTGCTACGCACGGAAAAAAAAACAAAACCAGACCTGTTCCGGAAATTTTTCCGTTTTTTTTACCTTCGTACATCTGTAAAGGAAAAAATCCATCCTCAGAACAGAGCAACAAATCCATATTGCCTCTGACTTTACACAATCTTCGAGTATACTTCATAAAGATGGGAGAACGGTTAACGATATCCAAACACGACTTCCTCAGGGAGATCTTGCAGACGTAGTGCGAAAGCAGAAATCCCGTCCTTGCTTTATCCTCCCGTTTTCCCTCTGTCTCTCTGACCTCCTCCGAATCCTCGGATTTCCTCGTAGCTGTCGAGGAAATTACGTTGGAAGTCACAAATAGCTCTCGATTCTCGTGGGGATATCTATGCCAGGTTCACTTGTTCCAGCGACACACACATACCGACAGAATTTAACGTCATTCAACGTCACTAATTCAACTCACTCGACGAAAAGACTACGAAGATATAAACTTTCCTAAAGTTCAATTCCTAAAGGTCAGTAGCTCAACACCGAATTTTGAGCCGAAAAGACTCGAGACGCTATTTAAAGTCGGCTCGACTACAAGAAACTATATACGGTCTTGATCATTTAACATAACCACTATTAGGAATTAATTGTAGAAAATTGATAATAATAGTAATTAATTGTGGGAAGAAAAAAATCAATTTTTGTTTATTCTCGTTTCAGATCGAGGATGCCATGCTGATGTTCGACAAGCAGACTAGCAGGCACAGAGGTGAGTAACAGTTTTGTTTTTTTTCTCATTTTCCTCCCTGCTGGCTGAGATAACTAGTTTTATCGATAACCAGTTTTACGTTGCAACCAGAAAAAGCTCCTTCTGCCAAAATTTTTTTTATATTTTCGTATTCAACTAATTATTTGTTTCACATCCCGACTTGCCATTATGGAACTCATTTATGAAAAATTATTGAGCATAGGACAGGCTTGGAATACAAAAAAAAGAACCTTGAATCAAAAGTAATATTCGAGCATGGTTCCACTGAGAAGGAAAAAGTCTTTTATCGTTCAATAGGAAAGGGCAATTTTGAGAGGTATATTCTCTTCTTTTTTCTTCTCCATCCCTCTTTCTTGCCCTTGGTCTGGGGAGCCATAAATTTCAAAACGTCCTCGAGGGTTCCACATCCAATCATGCCACGCATAACAACGAATCAAGGGAACGAAGAAAACGATGTATAGCGTTGAACAAGATTGAAGGCGTGAGGGGAGCCACAATGTAAAAAAACCTTGGAAGAAAATAAAACAATTATTCGAGTGCGATCCTGTGCAATAGTTACGAGAAATAAGTCGTTTTCGTGACAATAAAATCACGCCGGAAGAATCTGAAGAAAAAAAACGTGAATGCTTCGCAATGGCAACAAGAATAAACGTTTTATTTCGAATCTCAAAAATGTCCATAAATTCATCATTTCGGTATTCCAAAATGAAAAATAGGACTGTACTTGGCCGTATTTAAAAAAAAAAATCAAATAATTTCATTCATCTCGAAGTTATATTCTCAATAGTTATACCTCTTAAAAGGGAAGCCTTAAAAAGGAAAAGAGGTATATGGTTCGTTTATGGGATATAATTTCTAAAAACAAAAGCAAAAAACAACAAAAGGCTTGAGCAACGGGACCGGTAATACAGTATTGGAATGTCTCATACATATGTGCTATATCGTATATACGTAAATCGTCTTCCTTTCAGTCGCATTCACTCCAAAGCTCTTCTTCGCTATCAACCCCATTCCCTCTTACCTCTGCTTTTGTTTCCTCTTTCGGCCCGTGTTTCTTGAATCATCTCAGCCCCTATCTCCAAATTTTTGTGCTCAACCTTTTGTGATAGTCTTGCCAGTCCTAAATAATATGGCTATACTATTACAAGCGACGTCCCCATTAATTCAAGCTTTTTCAGGTGGAAAGATCCTCCTATAGAAAGTTTTTCGATAATCTTTCTCGATCGTCATCATGAACTTATATAACTCTGAGATTGCAGCCATCTCAGGCAAGACTCACCCATCCTGACCAACCCACAGTTCGATTCCCAAGGCTATGGCTACCTTTTGTAGCTACGCTCGCCATTATTCGTTTAGCAGTATACTGTCGGTTTCGCGTTTTCATTTTCATCCGATATCCTAGATTCATCAAGAAAGATGAGTGCAGTGGCTGTTGAGCATCTCCGCAGCAGAGTCGCAACATCTATGTAAACAGAAGACTTTCAGGCGTGAACGCCTGAAAAAAAGTGCTGCTCTGAAATGGAGTAGAAATTCCCTGTAAAAATGTAATGCAAAGTGCGAGGACTTGTCATCATTCTAAAAATGAGCGGATTTATAATTACGCGAAGAGTTGGATTTTTTATTTTTTTAAGGCTGCAAATGCATCGATAAAAATATCAGTGAAAGCAGAAACCACGTGAATTTTATAATTTTATGTTTCGTGAATCTCTTGGAGCTCAACTAAAAAACAATTTTACGATGCATCTTGAAGAATAACGTTTTTCCTGATGCCGAATATCGAAGGATGTCTTATGATTTCCACGTGAATGGGCATCATCGGAGTCGCTTTTGTCCGGGCACGTTTGGCTCGAGGATGCATAAGGAAATGGGAAAAAGAGAAGATGCGGAAGAAGGAATCGGCGAAGACGAATTATGCGAGCTTCGCTAGGCAAAACATATTCCTGGTTCTTTTTCTTTGTGGGCACTCTTTTATACTATGGGAAATGGAGTACATAATCAGCCAAAGGATTTAGATCGGTTATTGGAGGCAGGAATGCCTCTGGAAACTTGAATGGACCAAGAAGAAGACTTTGATGTTGCATTCATCAATTATAAATGCTCGCCCTGTCGGTTTATATGACATCAGCTATCTTATATTTATTTTAATTGATTCTATACGTTTGCTTATCAAGGTTCAGCATTGAGGATACAATGACGAATTGACGACGTTTCTAAAGGCAAATCCTGACGGATTATTAAAGGTACATTCCATAAGTTTCCAACCGAACATCCGCCATAACAGTTGTGAAGTGAGGAACTGACGTGCCAAGCAGCAATGGGCAAACAATACGCTTTGACTTCCGGAGGAAGCGGAGAGAAAGAGAGAGATTCAACAGTGGCGCTCGACTTGGTCTTTTACGTCACTGCTGCGATTACCACGGCGGACAAGAAATAGAGACTAAGAGATGGAAAGGGGTAAGAGTTTGAAGCGTAAATACTTTGCAGATGCAGAAGCACATCAGGAAGGACACGAGGAATCTCCGAAAGTCACGTCGCGTTCGCTTCTCGCCCACGAGCATGAAAGTCAAGCATTGCGAGAGCTCCGAGAGCTTTCCATTTCGCCCACCGACCGTTGCAAACTTCTCGACGCCTGGTGTTACGTCAGCGTAGACTAACAGAGAGAAAGTCAGAGCGTAAGTGGAGAGAGGGGAGCGTCTCTCCTATGGCTCGACGGTTTGACGTAATCCATGAACGCCGAGACTGCTTTTGGGGCTGATTCTGAGTTGTTCCGCTTATAGCGAGCCTGCAAATTCAAGAAGTCTAATCTCTCTATCTTCATCTGGTTTAATACACGGTTTGATGCTTCTCCAAGATTGTAATCGTGGCTATAGGAGACTAAGATAGTTGGCAATTCACAAGAGTTTCTAGACTTCACTACTATTTCTGGACGTCATGGATTAATTTTCAATTTTCCAACTAAGCACGTAGTCATTCTCTTCGTTATATTTGAATCTAAAAAAAATGTTCCATCATTAGATGCATATGTTTTAAAACATGGTCATAAAAATCTCACTATGGATCTATGGTATTAATCTCGACCGCCATGATCGGTTGATCCAAACCTCACCGTCTGTGTGCACACCGGCGAACTACTAATTCTTCAATGCCCAGGAGAATTTTGCTACATCCTGAGGCTGATTCGTACCGATGTACCGGAGTATCAATAACGATTATTGCAAACGTTTACAATGAGCAAGTATGCAGAAGTATACATAAATGATAACGAACGTTTAGAGGTTCCGAGTTGTATTGGTCTTCATACAGCAGCCTCTGGTTGTTCCGTGTAATATTACAACGTCCAGGGTTGGTCGACGCTTTTCGTTGTCAAGGAATGCCTCGAGGGATTACTTGTATTCTCGTTCCCCATTGCATCCTTGAGCTCACCCCATCCATGTAGCTGCTACTGCAGTCTAGCTTTGAAGCTTTCTCAAACCCTCATATGTCTCACCCTATTCTGACTGCAATTTCTCTGCAGCTTCAAAATATCAGTTGAAGCGAGCTTCTCCAGGATATGAGGCCATTTCAGACACTCTCAGATTTCTGAGTATACGAGTATTCTCCACTTTTAAGCATTAGTTAATATGCGTTATCTTCTAGAATAAACTCAACGAGCCCATGCCTCCAAACAGTATTTTCATGCCCCTGGAAAATTTTGCCTCACCTTAAATCCCTTCCGTTCCAAACTTACTACCTGCTTCCAGTTGTAATAAATTATAAACTAAACTTAATTTACATCTTGTGTTGTGCTCACTTCCATCACTCCTTCCAATTCGCGTGTCCTGTAGTACCGCAATTTATTTTGTAGCTTTTGAACCAACCCTGCATACTTTATGGCCCTATTCAATTACTTGCATTTACGTTACATCATATTTTGGAAAACAATTTTGCTCTAAGTAAAAATAAAGTCTTCGTTCCTTGCTGATTGCCACCATATCAAGACCAATCAGATCTTATGAAAAAAATTCAAAGTAAGCTTGGCCATTCCGTATGAAGAAGCAAATTATTTTTTCTCCTAGTTCAAGACCAATTTCTTGGGTCACTCATTCTACTGGTAATTTAGAACGATAAAGGGCCGGTATATCAACCGACACAGTAATCAATCAAAGCACCCATTCGATTGGGTATTCGTACACGCAGCCCATCGAAATCAAGAGACACACGAATTTTAGTCACGCACACTTATCGGACCTCAGCTGGACGTTAAAACGGTACATTCATAAGCGTGCGCGGGTATGCGCACGCACGTATACAGGCAGGACTACAAACAAAAATCTCGAAATTACGTGAAAAATTTTAACGTGAAGGGCAGCTAATGTGAACGCAAATAAAAACGATCTTGATCTCCGACACGTTATTGGAATCTTGACAAATATCATTTCGTGAGAGGCTAACAACCCCGACCCCATGGAAAACCTTAATTCTGTGCCTATTCATTATATTCGAAAGAAATAATATTGAGAGCCTTAACTAATGAGGCTTTTTCGTGTCCAACGAAATTATGGCCATTCGTTGTAGTGTATTCAACGTAAAGCGGCCTCGAATTTTCGTAGATTTTAATGAGACCCCGGATTCATTAAAAAAATTATTCTTAGGTTTCCTCTGTTCACACTGTACCTCGAAGTAAAAAGATTATCTTTACTTCATCTTGACTTTTCAAAAATGAGAGTCATAATTCGGAAATTCAGCTTCTAGGCTTTCGTAATATTTTTCACGATTTTTTGACACCTCTCCTCGAACGATTTATGATCCGATCCTTTTTTCTCATTTCTTCGCTTCCCCGAAATCAACTCTCTTATTATGGCAGATAAGACACCCTGCCGATGCCTTCTACCCTATCGCGATTCTTTTTCCTCCGACTTCCGTAAATCTCGCTTTGCTTCACTACTTGCGAGGAAAAACTGACAAAGATATCACCATCGATGAGAGAGAACAAGAATGAAAAAAGATGCAAAGAAAAATTGAAAAGTCTCAAGCGGAAGGGAGAAAGAGAGACAGCGTAAGGGGTTGTTACCGATATGAAGTCTGTAGAATCGCAGTCGCAGTTTGGGTGCGCACTCGATCTCTACCGGGGGCATGTTTACCATCGTTTTTCATCGTGGTGAGACCTTTGGCTGTCACCCACAACCCTCTTTTATGTTTCCCTTCACCCTTCACCCCTCCCACCCTCCTCGCCCGCCCTCTTTATTCATCCCATCTCTTCCTCTTTTCCTCCCCGAACTCTCTCTCTCTCTCTCTTTTCCTCTTTCTCTATGTTCCTCTGTCTGTATTTCCACATGCACGTAGTTTTTCTCCTTTACTATGCTTCGCTTACACCAAGCATCCCCCTTAACAGCCTGCCACGATCCTGCCCACTTTCACCCTTGCCCAAAGAAACGTCGACCCAGCAAAAACACTGTAAGCTCTCCCGTCTCACCCAAAGCTCTTGACACAGATATGCATCCAACACACTTTTTAATTCTCTTTTAATCTCCGAGTTATTGCTACTCCAAGCCAAACCCGTGCACGAGCTCATCCCCATTTTTTCTCTCTTTTTCCTTCTTCATTATTGTTATTATTTTTTTCCACTTTATTATTCCCGCAGTTTTGCAACGCATTCTCTTATACTGTGTTTCATTTCCAACAGTTCCATTCGGACTATTTGCTCTTGTATCTCACACAATATCATGTGCAACACCACCTCTGTTGCTTCTTCTAAATTTAAACTTTACTCCGAATCCCTATGCCTAGGGGTGCCTCATAAATTTTCTTCGCAATTACGCTATGATAAAACCGTTGGGCTCCACGTGAATGAATTATCTAATCGGCTCAAATAGTAAATGCTTAAATACCGAAAAAGAAAGAAGTAAACATTTTATAAAATTTTGACGAATTTGCAATGAAACAAATTAATATCTAACGTGGCGAGTACCCGATACGTGCAAATTATTTGACCGAACTTGTCTAGACTGCAAAAAATGTTTAGTCCGACGGAAAAGCAGAAGGAAGAGGAAAGCTCGGGTAAAGTTATCGATATGATAGAGCAAACGGAATAGAAAGGCGAAAGTAGGACAGAGACTGCACGCTTGTAGCTACAGAAGAAGCAGTGAGCGACCCGTGCACAGGTTCGTAGCCACTAAAGCTTTTTCCACACGCCTCCTTGTACAATACAGGATGGAAGAAATAGCGACGTAAGCTGAAGGATTGAATTTCGTTTAGCCTCTCAACGCGATGAAGAAAAATAAAAATGAAAATGTGGAAGAAAGACGAGAGGAATAGAGAGGGAGGGACGACAAAGAATTGCCATTTTTTAAGGACGGAAAGCGATAAAACTCACCAATGTCTGACCACCGGGTGGTCAGCAGAGCTCCCTGAGCTGTAATATCTATGAATTCATATACTATGCAATATGGAAAAATACGAAGGTGATTTAAAAAAATCCAACTTTCTTATCTCAATGATGGGGGAAAAGTGATTCGGCCAAAATTTAGACCAAGAATTCTTTCGTTATTGTCGAATAAATCATGTGGATTTGTGAAATAAATATTTATTCGCGTTATACTCACAGTCACGAAATCGAAACTGCTCGAGATCAATTATAAATACGCAGAATATTCGAGTCTATAAATTTCAGGAGAATAAACAATGCTGAAGTCGCAATAACATCTTGTCGCTAAGATATTTCTCGATCAGTCACAGTAGCGTGGCTTTCAAAGTTAATGCCATTAGGGGTAAGATATGGAAATAGTTTCAAGATCGCCATCAGGTGGAAGACTAGATGATACGAGCGAGGGAGAGGCGCGCAGGTCATATCCTCCCGAAGCGTATAACCGTCACGGTACCCAGAATATATATCTCCCTAATCCGGAATATAATCCTACGTCACAGACGACCCTCCCCTCCTTGGATCCTCGTACGACTTGGAAATATCATGTACTGCTGTTTCCCTTCCATGGTCGCATATATCTCTACATATACAGCTATAACTGTGCATAAGAATACTTTTGCATTTCTATCGGTCGATTCACAAAATATTTTTTCAGTTCATTTAACAACGCTTCGCAATTAATAATGAACTGCGGAAGCTGCGAATGAAAGTTCCAACTGTGGAGTGGAATGTTCATTTAAACGCCATCATTCCTGTGGAAAAAATCCGCGTGCATGAAATTCGTAGTAATTTACGAATTTTCATAGTCCATAAACTCTGCAATGAATTTTTAGTTCGTAGAATAATTTATCCTGAAAATTTAGCCCGGATCCAAAGCTACTCAATAGCACGAGGATTAATTTTGACTGTAATTCCCTGTCCACATATAGATGTATTTATGTATACCGTATATAACACAGGAATAGAACTATACTGGACGTCTATACTGTATAACACATTGTTGCTGTTGTACTCTGTCTCCCATGCTGGCCAATCTCCAGTTTCTGCAATTTGCATGTTAAACACCACGCGCTTACTGCATGCACACGCGTAGCCGTTCACGTTTCGGCCTCCGAGGACCTGGGCCAAACCCACCTCTCTTGTTTCCCCCATTCTCTTGTCATACATAATCCTCCTCTGTATGTACCACGCGCGCGCGCACGCGGACACACTCGACATCGATGTTCATGCACGCGGGCCTGCACACAGATGCACTCATGCCCATAGACTAGTGCGTATATATCTATACGTTTATTATTCTGTGGTCCCAGCAAGGCTATCCACGTTCTCCATACTGTCCTTTTGCTCCATTGGGACCTTAACTACTATGCGAACCACCAGAGTGTACTTAATTCGCAGGCATAACTCGACTTGTTAATGCAATAGATTGGCAAAAAAATCGAACGAAATGAACAATCTTGATGTGTCACAGGGAGAGCATCATAGAAACTACTGAACAATCATACCGATGGAAAATTTTCTCTGCTTAACCGATTTCCCATTGCTCAACTATTCCAATAGTCGGATATATGCCACTTTGGAGTGTTTCAACTCCCATCTGGTTGATGTAGGACAAAAATGCGGAAGTTATACGTCCTATTGATGAGATCAGCCGATAAGGGCCATTACATTGCCTGAACTTTTCTCTCAAATGATTACAATTGTCACCGATCTGACTGTTAAGAATAAGGATAAGTGGAATAATACATTTTTGGGCATCTATCAATCGTTCGTGAAATGAATGAAGATTATTATCGCTCTTCGGAATGGCGTTATTGATCGAATGGCTTACAGGCTAAAATGTCGAAGTAAAGTCACTGTATGTCTTGCAAATACCAGAAGAATAAATTATCGATGCAGCCGATTATGAAAATTGCACGTAACACACGTTGATGAATATGAAGCGAACCATTAAGGCTCATGTAGTAACACGGATATGGACGTTGTCATCAAGATGTTTGGACGCTCCGAATTTAGCAATGAACCTTCGAATGCCTAAGGGATAAAAGTGTGTACGAGAATTATTAAACTTTTGAAAAAAGACTGGAACGATTGATCAATTGACAATTTATTATGGCTTGGCAATACGCCGGAACCGGAACTCCTTGAAAAATATGAAAAATGAAGTCTGAGAAAGCTTATTCTATAAGTTATCAATTGATGAAAATCTGCAGCACGAAAGTGCTCAGAATCTTAGTATGGCTGGGAGAAGACGCAAGCACCGGATCCCTTGGATACCGTCCATCATAAGCCGCTGCTTTCTTCGGAAGTTTTTGGAGCCATGAAACCGATTTATGAGAAGTTAAGCCGAGACCAGTTGCTAAACCGTTACTCGGGGAGCTTCACATAAAATACCAGCGAAAGTTTCAATGCTACTGTTTGGAATTTGGCTCATAAATCGTATTCAAGTAGGTAAAATTTTAAAACGTCGCTATTGATATTGCTATACGCAATTTTAATGATGGTATGACCGATATTCTACGAGTCATTAAAAATTTGAAGACGGATATTATTTAATCTCAGAGCCGCTTCCAAAGAGTCTTTACAGGAGCGATACTGATTTTCAGCTGTTTTTGATAACTTTCAAAATTTATTTCTTCGATCATTCAATAATTACAGTAGTTCAGAGCAAGTTGACATGTTTTTTTTTCCCCTTTCGATCGCGACCTCTACGAACTCTGTAGCTTAACGCATTGAAAAGATATTAATTATTTATTTTTTAATTTCATCAAAAAATGTTGCATCGTTTCGCACACATTTCTGATATTTATTTGTTTTTTCTTTAGTGATATTGTTTACTTCATCATTGATTGGATGCGTGAAATCACCCAGCCGATGAATACAAAGAAGTGCACAAATACTCCAGAAGTTTGTTAAACGCCACACAACTTGGGCACAAGTGATAATTTCAGAAAGCATTAAAAAATTTATATTTTCTCCTGTCATTGAAATCTGCGATCTTAAAATTCTAAACTATCACAGTTCTATACTTCGGCACTCCATTTCTGTTTTATATTTATTTATTGGCGAAGATTTCAACAAGCCATTTCTACATTAACTACACACTTTTCTGCATTCTTCAAGACGGTGATGACGTAACTATGATAATATGCCTCGACTTACAAGATGCTTTATAAAATGACTTTTCACACGTTTCAAGTTTGGTTCCTTCCCCAACATCTCTTGCATTATTTAACTCGACGTATATACCATGGCATGAAATAAAATCGAATTTCCAACTCGACCTTAATTTGATGGAGTTGCGCGAAGAGGTTGCTTAGCTGGCTATTGGTCAAATTTCAATTGCGATATCCCACGAGTTGGTCATTTTTCTTCATCTGCGTGCTCGCCTCGACGCTTTCCAATGCTCTGTTTCTTACGCAGCCATTATTATTGAACTCACGTGGTTTTCTTCATTATCTCAATTCGAAAAGACCAATGGTCGTTTACTATCTACATCTCTTCAACTGTTTATGACAGAAAAATTAACCTCCTTCTCGACAATGTGAAAAATTGAATCGGAAAATAAGCGTAATTCCCTCGACCTAGGGACACTATATAGAAACCGCTTTCACCATGATGAATCTCTTGATAAGGATTCCATTATTTTGATAACTTTAGGAACATTGAATTCAATCTCCCCTGCCGAAAATCAATAGAAAATTACTGTGAGAAGCATCGAAGGAGCAGTTAATGTGACTTTCCCACACTCCGGTGAGTTCATGGTTGAAACAGTCGTTTGTAACGATTCGGTGGGTATGATACAAGAGACACGCGATGAGTTCAACGTGATGTGATGTTTCGGGTGGTTGGTTGCTTTCCATGGATTGTCCGGTTGACCAACTCGAGCATCAGAGTCTCGTAACATAGCTGCGATGAATTTATCAATAGGAAATAACCCAACTAGCTAGTAGCAGACTTAGTATTAGACTGATACCTGGTGGAACATCGAGAACATTGGTGCAGACAAGCCAGAGGCTCGATCCCTCTTTCCCCGACCCTTCAACCCCTATTGGGGTATTGGGGAGACCCCATTCTGTCTCATTACTGTGCAATGCGCAGTCGAGGGAGTTGATATCCCTCGATGGAGTCCAGGGGGGCTTGAGCATCACCCACTTTAATCGGTTGTCCTTGCGTGTGTATCTGTTACGATGTGTACCGACCATTCGGGCGAACCTCCCCAACCGACTATGTCAGAACCAACCCTTCTATATGTGAGCTTTACTGCTACAGGTATGAGAGAATGAGCGGGGGCTGTACGTTAATCGCCTCATTGAATATGAAACGGATATCGATTTGCATGATACCGATTGAAAATTAGATGCATTTCCGGCAACCTAACCACTGCTGGCTTTGTCTTCCCCGTATCCCGAAAGTACAACTGTGTCGAGTCACAGTTCGAAACCGTAAGGTTACTCGTCTTGGTGCTGATAATACGGTGAAACCCTTTCGAATCGATTAAGGAATCTACTGGCTCGAACAAATCCCCTGTTTCCAACTTTCATCCCCCATTTCACACTGTATACTTGCTCCGGCTTCTTTATCATCCGAGACTCGCGGTTTTCTTCGAACTTGGGTTCTACTTCCGACCTCCTTTCACCACTTTAGCCTCCGCGCAAATACGCTCGACAGGTGTTGAAATTACGCGTGAGCTTTACCAACACATACGAGCCCAGTTTGAGCAGAACGGTATCCAACTAGCAGACTTGCCTTGCTTCGTACGTGTCTAATTATCGTCGAGCACACACGTACTCATGCTAATTAACCCTCATCTCGTTAAGTTACTGCCAGTAACGCCAAGTCGTAGATGGCTGGTATTCTCAACCCTTCATTCCGTTCCCCCATTACCTCTTGCAACCCTTCACCAGTTTCATGGTTCCCGATTGCGTAAGCGAGTTAATAGAAACACGAGATTCCAGTCTCGTACTTGCGATCGTGCAGACTACATTCTCCAAGTGAATCGAAGAAAAACATCAAATCCACGCGTCTAATTGAGAGATCCAAGTTGTGAATACTTTAGAACAACAGGCGACCTTACTCATTTTCACCGGAGTCGACGGAGAGATATCACTAATTCAATCAGCGCCCAGCATCCCGCAAAAGAATCTGCTCTTTAAGTAAAAGTTCATGATTTCCGAAAGTCAACTAATTCATAACATTCGTCGTGGTTTCAGGGGCGAATTTTTACTGAAACTTTATCGAAATGGGAAAAAACTCTTCATGAAAAAAGGAAGAATACGTGAATCTAAGTGAGCCTATGAAATCCTGTCATTCAGTTCATATTGAAGAAACTTTTTTCCGAAAACAGTTATAACTACAAGACATTTCGAACAAACAAAGCTTCCATGAGTACACGCGCATCAAAAAGTGTAGTGTCAGAAATAGTAACTTGATGTTATACTTGCCATTTGCAGGGAAAAGCACACGACATTGATATAAAATAAAACACCTTTTTATGCTGATGCGATTACCCTATTACAGTTATTCGTGTTCATTAATATAGACACATGTATACGCCACCCTTCCCCCCGCACTGCCACACACACACTTGTGTGTTTGCTACGTACAGGTGATGTTCGTGTTCAGGAAATACGGGATGGAGTTCAGACCCCATCCTGATGATGGTATTAAACTTGTATGGCTCGTGTATTGTAATTATTATCAACTGTCACAAAACGAGCACGATCTCGACGATTATATGAATACTGTGCCCTTAAGCTTGTACTCAACACCCACACCAGTTATATGGTATCTCCATAATTATAATGAAAGGAACGAAGAAACATGAACGCTAAATGATAAGGTATTGAGAGGTGGTGAGTGAGGAGGTATATGTACAGGGACGCACTCGCGTGTCTTCACTAATGGTATGGTTCCAAGTGTTTGACCGGAAGATTAGCACACTATCCAAAAACCCATGATGTTGAACCATCATTCATAACTTGTTTATAGTCTGCCCTTGGGCTCCAGAGTGAATCGTTTTTCAATAGACAAAACGGGAAGAATATTAACCTTTAGAGGGCCGGGTTTTGAGAGTTGAAATCGCCCTTGAAAAGTGCTCAAATTAGTGTCTCGTATCATCTATATACAAAGTTCATATCACAGGGCGAGCCGATATATCGGCTTTCCGGCTCTCTAGAGGTTAAGGAGACTTCCATATATTTTTCCTATTCAAAATGAGAAACAATGATTTTCAACGAAAAATAGGAGAAACAAATTGTATTTGGTTCAAACCTGGAAAAAATCAACAACATACCTATTTATTTCATGAGTTTTAGCGAAATCCGAAAATAAAAAACTATCCGAAAATTGTTTTAAAAGTTGTCACCTTTTTCGGTATTCGACAGCATTTCATTTTTCTAGAGATTTTCATGAAGAAACGTTTCTCAATATAATCATTGCGCATTTCATGCATTTTCCTTATTTTGTTTGATATCATCCACGTAAATCTCAAATCTGAGGGATTTTCGTCAAACGAGCATGAAGATCGGTATACCGTATGTGTATTCAACGGATCCCATATCTTTATGCCCTCATTTGTTCAATTATTTAACACGCATATTTGTGTGAAAATTGCTTCAGTAGGCGTGCCCTTAATTTTTGGATTCACTATGGAGCAGCGCCGAATCCCGCTTGTATCATAATTTTAACGGAATAAATTCGTTGTAGTTTGAACAAGCCGTCTCTCGTGTACGTACTACGTATATTACAATTCGACGGACATCAAAATTGACGTCATAGCATATTTGCTTAGTATAAGAGCCGAACCTCTCCCACGGTAATCTACTTTTACGTCTCCCCTATATAAAAATCCTTTCATTTATGCACCCCTATCGATCAATCCTATAGCTTTCAAAGATAAGAGCAAAAATACTTAACGATAGAAAAATAAAATTTTATCAGAAGGTGCGTCATAAAAAGTAAATCTTCTTTAGGACTTGGGGCTCAATGGGGAACGACCAAAGTATCTTTTCAAGCGATTTAATGCTATCCTGGTCTTGCCTTAATCTAGGATCATTCTGCTGCCACCCCGAAGTGAGCCCAAATATTACTTCGCCCGTAGAACAACAAATGTCACACTTCTTTGTCTCACTGTGTTGCAAAAGTGTTGTTTGGTTATCCAGAGGCTCAGAAACGAATGGAAAATAAAATGACTCTATTGAAGCTTACAATGCTACTGGAAAATGATTTCATTTCAAAAATTCGATTGCTTTATGTTGCTTCCAAATCGCTTCAGCCAATCGTGAGTACGATAGAATAATAGTGAAATATTATTGAGCCTTCTTTCACCTTACACCTTGGAAGATAATTTTCCTGCACTTTTCTTCCTATATTCCTGAACTTCCTATTTTCAGGAATTCCATCAAGAATACGGCTTTAAGTCTTTAAGTATCATTCGCATTACAACGAAAAAACTCTAGCGTCTCACTTAATGTGTACAACGAGGCCTCGAGCTCAAGCTTATCCCTTTCTAGTTGGAATGTCAGTGGGTCAGATGATTGTGTACAGTATAGCCACAACTCGCACGTATATGAGTTTTCAACCACATGAGTGTGCGAATGGTTCTGTTAGTGGATTGGTGTCTATAACATGGCAGTATGAGAACGACCAGTCCTGCTCGTTAGCGACACCCTCGGGACATAGAAGGCACGATGACGTGGTTCAGTCTATCCTACAGGCATCCTCCTCCCTCGGATGAAATTCTACCCTCGATCAAGCTTAAATTGAATGACTGGACGGCTCTTCGTTTGCAACACCGAATACCCACAGGGAGGATTATCAAGTGAAGGATAGAATTATATTTGCACTGAGCTCACGAACTTTACTTCATTTGTTATAGAATTTTAGCAAATTTCATGAGTACCTTATGAAACAATTTTTATAAAGTAGACAAGAACAATCTAGCTCATTTGCCAAACAGCCATAAACAACCCACTGAACTTTAATTTTCATTATTTTAGAAGCCTTTTCAATGTTATTTTCATTAAGTTAGAAAAAGCTTTAATATTCTTGATCGTGCGTAGCAACCTTAGGATGAAAATAGAACAAAAACAGTATTACATGCGAAAACTGCATTTTTTCAAACATGCGGTTTGTAAAACACTCACGCTAAGTTGCGCATGGGTTTTTCAATGAGTTTTTACGAACGCGTACCGTACACGAGAACGATGGTGAAATTCAATGTTCCATCACATTTTGGATTCGTTGGAAAGCCACAAAAGCATAACTGCATATGGAACAATGAAAGAGTTCATCTTTACAAGAGGTCGAACCTTTAAGGTCAAATATCTACTATTGTCAGTTTGATGCCATCTGCAGAGCGATGCTAAATTACATTCGACTTCTTGAAAACTATTCCTAAAATCCTTCCGCCGATATTAAAGCACTTGAATTAATCACTAAATAGGACTCTCCGAAGATCGAAAGCTCACTAGTACAAGGAGTTGTATATAGATATAGGTGAAGTGCATCTGGAAGGACCATCTTGATTTCATTGTGATCGGTGAGTAAAATACAGGCCAGTTAAGCACTCGGCGTAGTCTAGCAGGCAGGCGCTTGAGGACCTCGACCGTACCGGGCAATGATGTACGAGCAGCCACTTCCTGGGTGCTGCAAAAGCTACTTCTGGACGGTTTAGGCTAATGGTGAGAGGATATGATCATGGATGTCCACCGTTTGAAACAGAACAGAACGTTAATTGCCACTACCAATCAGCAAGGTCACGATCCACCGACCAAAGCAAAATGGTTCTGTCCTGCCCATTCGACCAGGGAGGGAGGTCTGGAGAAACTGCCTAAGGGCTGATGTTCGATGTAGAGTAAAGCCCCCTTTGGTAACGGTTGTTTGAACCCTGGATGGTCGTGAACATTGCACACCGACACGGAACTTTGGCAGAAGACAAATGTAGATAGTCATGAAAGTTCAACTATAAGTGTCTGTATAGTAATGATTCCAAAAATTAAACCACACTATTTATTTATGCATTACTGTTTATTGTACTATTTTCAAATGAGTCTATGTTGAATCATATTATTCCAAATCTTCTTGATGTTCGATAATCCTTGATACGTTTATATGTTTACATACGCGTATTCATTTCTATAAAACTTGGTTTATAAGGAGTAATAAAAAACCTACAGAATTTCATCCATGCATACTACACATCAGCGTCAATGAGCATGAATCAATCGCACTATTTGACTATACCCGCACTCTGACCACTCGTTCATCCAATGGATTTTTCTTAACTATGTTTTTCGTTCATTTCATCGTTAGGACATATGTTTCGAGAAAAATCATATAAAAGAGCTGAGGTAAATGAAAACTCATTTAGTCACTACTATAGCATTAAAGTCGCCTAGACAAGGATGAGCAACAGACTGAAAGTGTTCCTCGTTAGCAGCGAAGCTGTAATAGTATTCGAACGCGGGAGAGAGGGGAGAGTGTGAACCTCTAATAGGTCGCTAATTACAGCGTACCAAGGGACAACCCTCCAGAACGTTCATCGGGTTCCTTGACTAAACTACTCTAACGGTGAACTAACTGCCGCGCTCAAGTCGCTTCAGTCCTCTTTCCATCAGAATAAATTGCTAGCGGAAATTCCGATCTCCGTGGCACCATAGATCGAGGCAAAATGCTACAAATTTTCGATCCTTCCACCTCTTAAATATTGCAGATAATATATATCACCCCCGAATTGTCGATCCTATGACTTTCCACGGATAAACCCGAGATGAAGCTGCTTCACAGCCCCGTGTTGCGATTTGATTATATTAGGAGCGGGCTCGGGTAATTGCAGATTAATAACGCGACTTTCAGGAAGGGCTAGAGACGTAGGAGGGAGTTTAAGCTGCGGGAGGGTGAGTTTAAAGTATACGAATGTGTCAACTAGTGGCATAAGCGTAGTAATCAGGGAGGGAATACCTAACACCCTGTGTTCGTCATTTTCATCGATTAACCAAGGCTATGACAATCTACGGAGAATTTTAATGGGTGATTGTCGATGATAAGGGCGAATTTAGAGACTAGTTGATCTAGGGAAAGAGTCGTGATAAATAATTGAATGAGAGAAAAGGAACAATATATAAAATGATTCACGAAGATTAGATTTGTAGAACCTCAATAAGTCAGACTACGTCAAACTACGATTTTTCCAGGTTCGTAAGAAGATCAAAACTAGGATTCTAGTGTCATTAACAAGGTATCAACTCTAATCACTTGAACACTATTTCTCCTCATACTCCTGAAGGTTAACAACATTTCCAGTATATTTCAGTGCTAACACTATCGGGTAAGGTTTAGTTGATATACCGTGTGACGGGGTATGGGATGAGCTTGGTTAACAGGTAAAACTAGTGGTAAAAGCTCCCAGAGGGCTGCTGACCGGCAAAGTACATTGGG